>NC_082645.1:75652602-75965936 GCF_028023285.1 Balaenoptera ricei
TATTTTTGCACCTAAAGTTATTTGGGAATCAGTTGAGTTATTTTTAAATCTGATTTATGGAAATCATAGTGATTTAAACATGTTTGAAAAGCAGAGACTATGGATGCCAAGTTGTATTTTCATGGGATGCCAAGTTATTTTTTCATGTTAGAGGAATAGTACCAAAGGATGAAAAATACACCTTTTATTAAAATGTTTTTTGATGTCCTCAACACATATAGGTTACATGGAATGAAATCTAAAAAAGATTGCTTTTGTTATCTGGTGTGAATGGAAAGTAAATTATCAATATAACTGTGAAATTTAACTATTTACCAAACTATGTGGATAAGTGTTTATTTATCAAACTTGGACAGTTATCTATATCAAAATATAGACAAATAATTGCTTTATCATTTAAGACTTTTCTGTCCTCTATTCTTGTAACTTGATAAACTTTTCCAAATATTTCAAGAGAAATTTAAAATTCTCCAAACAAGTTTAATTTTAGTTTTAACAAATATTATACATTTTAACCAAACTGACTTTATTCTGAAGAAATTCTCCTCTAAAAATGTATATCAGGACCTAAAACTTGAATAATTAAGGAATGAATTGAAGAGATTTCAGAATCAATAAATTTTTTTAAAGTTCAAGAAATAAGTAAGTGCAGTGATAATATGGAAAATAATAGAGTTGGTAAATAGATATTATTGAATAATATGAATTTTTTTCAATACCTGGGAAAACATAATTACAGCACTTCAAAGGATTTATGTGTACATACTTTGAAGATCACAGGATTCTGTGAAAAAATTGTCAACTTTTTTTATTAAAAAAAATTTCCAGAGTAATTAAATATTTCTTTATGCTTAGAGGATAAGGGGAGAGAGTAGTCATTCTACCCAAAGTATTTTTATTTTTATTTACACAAGTTGTTTAGTTTTGTTGTGTTTCATTTACTAGGACTCTTGTTCCAAAGTTTAGAGATTTTTTTTTATCCATCAACGGATGAATGGATAAAGAAGATGTGTTACATACATACAATGGAATACTACTCAGCCATAAAAAGAACAAAATAATGCCATTTGCAGCAACATGGATGGATCTAGAGATTGGCATACTGAGTGAAGTAAGTCAGACAGAGAAAGATGAATATATGATGTTGCTCATATGTGGAATCTAAAAAAATGGTACAAATGAACTTATTTACAAAACAGAAATAGAGTCACAGATATAGAAAACAAACTTATGGTTACCAAGGGGGAAAGAGGGCAGGGATAAATTGGGAGATTGGGATTGACATATACACACTGCTATATATAAAATAGATAGTTAATAAGAACCTAGTGTAGAGCATAAGGAACTCTACTCAATACTCTGTAATGACCTATGTGGGAAAAGAATCTAAAAAAGAGTGGATGTATGTATATGTATAACTGATTCAATTTGCTGTACACCTGAAACTAACACAACATTGTAAATCAACTAAACTGCAATAAAAATTAATTTAAAAAACCCCAAAGTTTATAGATTTTTGTTTATCATATCACAGATTGCTTAAAATAAGGACACATTAGAATGTTTCCTGTTGTAGGTCACAGAAACGGGCTTTATTTAGTCACCTAAATGTGAGTTTATACTAAAAATACAAGGAGGAGCAAAGGAGAGCAGAAAATAATTGCACAATCACTAATATTGATAAACTACTTAACACACTGACCAAGAAAAAAAAAAGAGAAAACACAAATTATCTATTAAGAAATGAAAGAAGGGAATATTGTTACTGACTCCACGGACATTGAAAAGGATAATAATAGTACAAACAACTCATGTAAATCCAACTACTTAAATGAAATTGACCAATTCTTTGAAGACACAAACTAACAAATAGATAATCTGAACAATCACATATATGATAAATTGAATTCTTACTTAAAAATCTTCCAGAAAAAGAAAACTTTAGGGTCAGATGATTTCATGGGCTAATTCTAACAAAGATTTAAGAAGAAATCATACCGATTCTACACAATCTCTTCCAGAAAATAGAGAAAGATTAAATATTTCCCAAATCATTTTCGGGAACCTACAATACCCTGAAATTGAAATAAGACAAAAGACATCATCAGAAAAAAAATTGTAGACAAATTCTTCTTAAGACGAGTGTTTTTTTTTTTTTTAAATGAAAGTAAAATTTTAAAAAATTAAGACTAAAATACTGTAATCTAAATGTTTATATTTTATCTGAATTTAAGTATCTTTATGGATATTTTTGTTTAAACAAAGGACAGCAATTACTAATCTAAAACACAATCATAAAGACCCTTTAAGGGTTGCTTTTTCATTTTGTTTGTTTTGGCACATGACACTAGAGTTTTCCACTCATAGAAGACTAACTAGTTCAAGTTGGATACAGTATTTTAATAGATTAGTTTTGACACTGTGATCCAAAACATTAATTTCTGTGGTCTAAAACCATAAAAGAGTTTTTGTTCTTGAATGGGGTGCAAAGTTAAGAAACAGATTATGTTCCTAGCTAAAGGATAATGATAGCGATATTAGAATGGAAGAGAATAGGAAATTTTGGTATGTGGGGTCCTTGAATGCTTCACTATAGTGTCCACTGATCAGACTACCCATAGGATTTGCTCCATGTTTCTAAGGTAAATGATTGGGTTAGAAGGAGTTTTAATCAATAAAAGAGTCTATACCTGCCTGTGTTCCAGTCTCTCTACATTAAGATTACCACACCCTTGGGCTGCATCTTCAGTAGGCTCTCAACTTATTCAATCTATCAAATTTCTTGTTATATACTCCACATTCTCTGAACCCAATCTCACCACACCCTCTACACTCAAATATCAGTGTGTTTTGGATAACTAGAACTTAAAAAACTTTTTAAATGTAGAAAATGGTCTATGTCACATAAAAATCCAAACATATACATGTGATTACAGTTTACTAGATACATGCATGTTGAAGATAGTACAAGGACTGCTCTTTGAAGAATTCAAACACAGGCATATTTTAAATAGCAAAACTGATTATTTTCCATAATCCTTACAATCCAGTTCCTAAAACTTCTGCTTCGTGTTGCAAGTGTTTTAATGTTCTCAGGAAAAGCAACTTGCATTTAAAGTTGACATAGATTCTTTCCTCTGTTTGTAAACCAGACTCTGGATTTATTGCCATAACTCACACACAGGGTGACAGCATGATATTTTACTAAGATACTGAAGATTTTTGATGTATAAATAAAATTTGTTTTACAATACTCAGAAGCAATACTTAGGAGTTAAATTTTCTCACTATGAATATTTTAGCAGAAATTGTACATAATCATAATCTTTCCATGGTCTCTGCTATTAGAGATAGACTTTATGATGAATAATAATGAGTCCAGCCTCTTGACATTCCTTCTGGACAAAGGCCACTGGTATCTCTTGAGAAAATTATGGCATAATTCAAAATTTTAACTTTGAGAGTAAAATATTTTGGCAATAGGCTCCTAATTAATCTTCCTACTCTCACCTAAAAATTCTATTAACATAAAGTGGGGGGACAGATTAGGGACAGTGAACATTTTCTGCCATGCCATTCATCAATATACTTCCTAGTTTCCTAAATATTGTGGATAATTACTACTTGCCGATATTAGTTTGCCCTTATCTTTGTCATTATTAGCTCGTATCCATTTTGGAATTCATCTACAGTGTATTTAACTTTATAATCTCATGAGGGAGTAGAAAGAGTCATACTTTGAATTTTTCGGTAGAAAATTGTTATAAAATTCAATAAACAAATGCATAAATTCTTAAGTAGACAATAGGCCATATGGTGAGTGGCTGTGAAGATATATTTTAAAAATTTGAGCGTAATACACGATATAAAATTACTATTTTAACCATTTAAAAATGTACAATTGTGTCATTTAGCACATTTACAGTGTTATCAACCATTGCCACCATCTAGTTCCAGAATATTTTTGTCTTCTCAAAAGGAAACTCCATACCCATTTAGCAGTCATTTCCCATTCCCACACTCCTCCACCTGCTGGCAAGCATTATTCTGTTTTCCTGACCCTATGTATTTGCCTATTGGGGGTATTTTATATAAATTAAATCATACAATATGTCTCCTTTTGTGTCTGACTTCTTTCAGTTAGCATAATGTTTTCAAGGTTTATGTTGTAGCTTAATCAGTACTCTACTCCTTGCCATGGTTGAATAATGTTCCATGGAGTGGGGCGTACCACATTTGTTTATCGATTCATTAGCTGATGGATATTTGGGTTGTTTTCATGTTTTGACTATTGCAAAAAAAATGCTGCTATGAACATTCATGTACAAGTTTTTGTTTGAACACCTGTTTTAATTATTTTGAGTATATACCTAGCAGTGGAATTGCTGAATCATAGGCTAATTCTATGCTTAACTTATTGAAGAACCCCCAAACTGTTTTCTACAGTGGCTGCACTATTTTACGTTCCCACTAGCCCTGTGTAAGCATTCAAGTTTCTCCTCATTCTTCCATTTTAAAATTCTAGCCATTCTAGTGATGAAGTAGTATTGCATTGTGATTTTGATTGAGAAAGTATATTTTTAACATTATATTTATGTACTGAGGGAGAAAAAATGACATACCTTATCAAATTTGAATTTGTTTATTTTCTTATACATAAAAATTGACTGTAAGTAAATTAGAAATGAGGCTATGGAAGAATTGTTCGGATTTTAAAAATATGGCAACTTAAAAATTGTGGTAATTTTAACCAAGTTCAATCCTATGAATAAACCATATGTACATTGCTCTCTGGTGACTACCCATTATTGAAATTAAAGTACTGACAGTACTGTCAGTATTGAAGTACTGACATAAATACATTGGTTTATAGAATTGAAGTGTAAAGTGTTAAGCAAATTTGTGCTTCAAATTCAGGTCTTCTTTACATTGAAAAATTGAAATTAAAAAATGGGTATGCTTCCTTTTAACTATATAGCTTAAGCTTCACACTGTGACACTAGTAGGTCCCAAGGAGCCAAGGAGACATCTTAAAATGTCTCTTTGGATGCACTTAGAGATCCTGTGTGTCTTCATTTTCAGTGTATTTACTGTCTGTGGAATCTTTTGAATAAACAGAGTCCATAAAATGAGCAGCTGCACTGATGGTTTTAACAGTTTCAGAAAGATATCTTATATAATGCCAGGTCAAGTTTTGCTCTGCCTGATAAATGCGGAAACAAGTGTATAATACATCAAATAGCCCTAGAGATGCTTTTTATTTGACAACACATCTGGAGCCCATAAAGATAATTTTGTATTTGTAATCTGCTTGGGAAAAAAGATACCATTTAAAAATGCTCTGAAACCTAGTTATTCATTGTGAAATAGTTATAATCACACTCTTTTCTAAAGGGTTTTTTTTCCTCCCTGATTAGTGCATTTCCAATAATGCACTAATCTAATAGAAATGAATTTCAACTTTGATTTTATAACTGAATGCTTTAAAAAAGAACATGAAAATGGATAAAGGGATCAGTAACAGTTCCACAGAAGATAAGCAATTCAGAGTAAATAGCAAATAACAAATGAAACTTTAATAAAATTGAAAAGAACAAAACTGTGAGTACATAAAAATGATAATACATAGACACAAATATAGATTGTTTATTATATAACAGATTAAAATATATTTTAAATATGTACTATATATATTTTGATGCTTATTGAATCTTACTTTATAGAAAAATATAGAAAATCATATGCCCCCTTTTCATTGATCAACTCATAAATGATTTAGTGACTACTCTTTTTTGCTATCTTTTTCATGTAACAGTATTTGCATTAAGTCACTTTCAAAATAAAGGATAACATAAAGTCAAAACCTTTTGAGATACAAGGATCTTAAGCAAGACATCTAAAGATTTCACAATATATTAGAGAAAAATATTTAACAAGTTGAAGTACTGTGCAGCTCTTCCCCTTCAGTGACTCACAGGGTGAAGGAGTCTGAGAAATTCTCTCATTATGCGTGATGTCAACATTTCCTCTGAACTCTTCACTTTATGCCTGTGTAATGTATGGTGGTCATCGTACTTTTGGCCTCTTCCAAAGTACACAGAGTTTGAATTTTTTTTTTAATTTTTTATGATTTCAGTATTTCATTAGGTGTCAGCTTGAGATGTGTGCATATCTAGAGCACAGTAAATAAATGCAGCTGTGTCTTTGGGAATTATGGCAAATTCTTGTTGTTAGGAGCCAAGGCAAGTGGCTGCAAAGTAAATGGGTGACTTGAGTGGGAAACCATGAAAGACAGACCCTTCCTTCTGCAGAAAGGGGAAAGAAACATCCACGTACTTTGTCAGTTTTCACTCTTCTTTGAGCCAGTTTGCCACTTCACAGAGATTGTGTAAGAATGAAAAATAATGATAAAGGAAAATGAGCCTCTTAAGAAATAAAATGACTTTATATTTTTCTATACTGTTTATATAAATTGGTAAAACTGAAACACTTACTTTCAAGATCAATGCAAACTGCCAAGTATCAAAATATTCTGTCACTCTACCTTATCATTACTGGAATTGAGTCTGTCCTTGTTTTTAGCGTCTTTGGGAGAAGTGTTATCCTAAGCGAATGGATTTTCCAAGTCACCAAAACATACTCTTTCAAGCACAGAGGCCTTTTCATTATTTTAAAACATCTGGATCCTGGAAATCTTTCTAAAATTCATTGTTTCCTTTTTATAAAACAGCAAATATAGAAGTATTTTTTTATGGAAAATGATTTATTAAATTTTATTTTGTTTTATGGTGGTCTGTGTTGGCCTTCTCAGCCATCCTCTTCTTCCTCTTTTCTCCCTCTTCCCTCTTAACAACTCCTCTGTACCTTTCTTCTCTCTCCTTTCCTTCTTCTCTTTTCTTTCTACCCCTCCTTTTTATCCTCCTTTTTCCCTTTCTTGTTCTGTCATCTCTTCCCTCTAGTCATAATTTTTCTCCCCTCCTCCCCTCTCCCTCCCTCTCCATCTTTCTCCCCACTTCCCACCTTGGAGTGATTAGCTCTTTCTTTGTTTCCCCACTGTTCATTCCTGTTGGCTTTGCCCTCCTTCCCTTTCTCCATCAGTCCCTGTTCATTCTGCCTCAGTAGTGGATTCAGCTTTAGGAGCAGGTTGGTAATAGGTCCAGATTGCAGTCAGGGTTTAGTTAGATTGAGTGGCAGTGTCAGGATAGTGTCAGATTTAAGATCTCCTTCAGGATTAACCATTTTCTGACTCATTCATCCATCAGGCATTCACTGACACCTTCTCTGTTCTGTGCCCTGTGCAGTTTGCTGGCACCCCAAAGATGAGTAAGCCTGCCCCTGCTCTCAAGGAGAGACATATAAATTCAATCAAATGTAACAGGTGCTACACAAAAGGGACCAAAAATGGAAGTAATTATTTCTACCTGATAGGGTGGCTGGTTGAATATTATCATGTTAGAGATATTTCTTCATTTCTGTTATTAAGTTGTATAATACAGTAATTTTATGAGGAAGTTTTTTTCTCCTTCAAGATATTGGAATTCAACAATGCATAACATTTATTCATCATATATTTTACTTTTTATTATTATCTCTCTGTTGAGTAAAAAGAAAAAAAGACATATCTCTGCCCTCATGGAGCTTACAGTCTTGTGGGAAGAAAAACAATAATGATTTTGCACTTATTCACAGATCAGAAACTCTACTATCTCAGCAATTAGTGTCAACTTTACTTCATAAATGAGCAGAGGATGCATTTCTATCTGCCAATTGCATTAAATAGTAGCATCTTTAATTTCTTCTTTCTTCCTTCTTTCTCTCTTTTGCCTTCCTTCCCTGCCTTTTTTTGCCTTCCTTACGTCCTTCATCTTTTTTTAGGAATGAAAGATTAAAAATATACTTTTTTTGCTAATATATGCAAGAAATCGGTAATTCAACATCTTCATCATCTTCATACTAATAAACATGGTTTCTGTTTAATCAAGCACAGGAACTGTTTTAAGCACATTCTTTTCTATCTTTTTTAATTCTCACAACCCTATGAGGTGTCCACTAGTATTATTGGTACAATTTTGCTGATGAGGAGAACAAGACTGAGAAATATGAAGTAAATTATCCAAGGTCTACCAGCTAGTCAATGACAGAGCCATTAGTGAGTCTAACGTAGATCTTTGAGATGCCGATATATTGCTCTCCACGTATCATTGCCTTAGGGTGGTAACTCTTAAGAACTTCTAAAGCAATTTCTTTATCTTTGTGTTATATTTTTAATATCTGTTAACTAATTGCATTTCTACATATTTACCATAATTCATTGACTCTAAGTCTACATTGATAGCCTTATGCAACTATCATTGTATGTACCAACCAGAAAGAAAAAAACTCCCACGTAAATAGTGATCCACCATTGACTATTGTCACATCTAATTATAGAAATGTTAAAACGTGGACAGAGCCATATTATAACTCATCAAAAATGCATGATGTACGTAAAAACGAAGGGGACGTTGTTGTACGCTATCAACAGTTTATGGGGGGAATGAGAAGGGTGAGGGCTGATTTAAGCAGGGTCAGCTGGAATGACTGAGGAGATATTTTCAAAAAGAACAAAAAGTTCTTAGCCCAAATTTGTTTAACTAGAGCAGTAAATAAAATCCCAGTCACATATTGCAAGTTTTAAGATTATTTATTTTATACATAGCCAGTAGAACATAGATTTTTAGTAAATTATACACAGGAAAGTGTTGATTCTGTTCTAGGAAGCAGTTAACTTCCTGGATGATGACCTTGGACCTGTGCAAGCTTGGTTTTAAGCTTTGTTGGTGGGTCTGTTCCAGGTTTGCCAGTACCCGTCCTGTTGGACACACCACTTGCCCATAGGGCATGATTCTAGGGGTTAGGATATAGCCTTTTTACCTCAATTGAATGCTTAGTAAATATTCAGAGAAGTCACTTCAATCTGGCCTTACCCAGCTTCCAAGTTCTTCCCTGCATTGTACAACCTCTGAAATCTCTGTTCAGCTCTCAGCCTCCTAGTAGCTGTGAGGATGGTCTCCCAGAGTCTCACCCTGTGAATTTGCAGCTCAGGAGTTGGCCAAGAATCAGAAGGAAATTTTTATGCAGGTTTTATTTTTCCTTCCCTGTGCATGCTTCCTCTCTAGTACTACCCCAAATTCCACCTGTGTTGGCAGCCTCAAGTATTGATCTCTGTTTACTCTAGAGAGATCATTCTCTACTTGGACTACTTGGACTCTCTTTCTCTGGTTTGTGGTTTAGAAAACTACCTCAAGGGTGTTTTACACCATCAGGAGTCAAGAATCTCAAGCTCATAATTTCTATTTTAAAAACAAGATGTAAATGTAAAACCAAAACATTTTAAATCAAAAAGTTGAGAATATGAAACAAAATATGTGATGTAAACATTTAGATTTTACACATGAGATTTCATTAATCATATGGTTGTTTTATCATAGTTAAAAAAATGTAACAGACTGGATTTGCCTATTATGAGCCTAGACCATTTTATCTATGATAAAGTAAAGAAAAATACGGATAATAAAAATTTTTAATACAAAAATTTGGGGAAAGATGTATAATTGAAACGCTTAAACTCATGAATACTTCATCAGTTCTCATGCTGAGAGTATTTTCCTGAATATTTTTTCAAGATGATTGACACACAGACAGAACAGCTAATGTGATTTGATTTCAGTCTGTTTCTTTCTGGTATGTACCTGTGACTGATAGTCTGAGCAAGAGTCTTGGTCATCTGACATGTAGAGTATTTTGGCGGATTTTAGAAAATATTAGGATGACACAGATGTTATATTACTGCACTACTCCATATGGGGAATAACTTAAAAAATAATGTTAACCTAATACACTAGAAGACTTCTGTTAATAGTATTCTAAATGAATACAAATAAAAGTGCTACTTGATGTCATACAATTTATCTTTTTACTATTTATGTAGTACACATAAATAGAGATAAATTTTACCTTTAGCATTTTAATGCCATTTTAAGCATAGTCATATGTTGGTTTTTACTCTCAAATTTAAAAACTCTTAAGTTTTTATTTTGTTAAAATATAGGCGTTATGAAATAGCAAGCATTAAATGTACTTAGGAATTTTTGTTTCTTTATGTTTAATATTAAATTTAATAATTTTCACGTAAACAATTTTAGTTGAACATACTCTTATGATTGTGAACAAGCTGCTTTCTCTTTCTTATTTTCTTCATTTCAGAAAAAGCAGGATTTTAAAGTTTAGGAAGTGTGCAGCAAATCTCAGTTCTGGTTAAAAATATGGTGGAGAATCTCTGTATAGTGGGAAACGAGAAACAGATAATTTTCAACATATTTTATTCCACACATTTTAATAAGATAGTTATTAATTATTATGTAGTGGACAAAGCTGATGACATTTGGTTCACTCAGTTTTGAGTTTAAAGGAGTATAGAGGTAAAATGCATTTTGGGCCCTTATTATGCACACAGCTGCATTATTGTTTATAAGTCAATGAATTTTCAAGTAGGTTTAACTAAGCCAACAGCAAATAGTCGTAATATTGAAGCTAAGACTCAAAATGGAAACTATTACAGCATAGAGAGCAGAACTAAATTTCAAAGCATTGGAGTCTGCCAAGGCTCTTTTGAAAATGCTCAAGTCCCATGTACCTATGTCTCCCACTTAAAACAGACTCACAGGAAAAAAAAAAAGAGGCTCAGTGAATACGACATGTCACAACAAGCTGCCCCACCAAAGCAAAACTGAAGGAAAGAGTAGGTTGCAATATTATTCTTCATTTTGGAAGCAACCAGTAAAAGGGGAGGCCAATGATTTCTATTTCCTATAAAATCTAAAATGTCATAAACACTGTAGCTCACCTTGGTTACAGCTATTTTAAATGAATTTTTTGAAGTTTATATCATTGTTGATGTTTATCACTGCAGAACGTTAACCTTTAACTATAGACTGGATCATTCCAACAACCTGTTATTTGAGCATAACAAATGAAAATTCTGAGGGTGGGTGGCAAGATTCTCTTGATTCCTGGTGCATCTCAGAACTCAAGCATGGTCCCTATTTATAGTGGGCACTTACTAAATACTGTTATTGGTATTCATTCTGTTTTATATAAGTTTTGCAATCATTTAAGAAAGATACATTAACTGTTTAATGCAATGATAATCAGCCTATTATGTCAATTACTTTTTGCTGTGTAACAAACTATCCCAAAACTTTGCGGCTTAAAACAACATTTATTTACCTCAGGATTCTGTAGGTCATCAATTTTAGCAGGACTGACCAGTGGTGCTAAACTGAGCCAGGCCCACCTCATCTTGGCTAAGACTTTTCATGTTTCTAGAGAGTTACCAGGTTAGCTAGGGGTTGGCTTGTCAAAAATGGTTAGATACTACAAATTATGCTTGGAAGGGCAATAATTCATGCTTATCTCTTGCTATCAACTGCAGTATATTTTTGAAAATTATAAACTTAACCAAAAGTTTCCAATTTTTCTTTCGCCAGTACTACCTTCTAGTATCAAATTGACTGATTTTCAGATCTTCAGCCCTTTTGGGGAGTTGTGGTGATGCCTACAGATATTTAAGTTGGATAATCCTCTAATTCAGGGAGTAACATCTATAGCCCACAGACCAAATCTACCCCACTACCTACTTTTATAAATAAAGTTTTATTGGACACAAATACACTCATTTTTTAAAATATATTGTCTCCTACCACTTTCATGCTACAATGGTAGAGTTGGGCAGTTGTGATAGAGAACTTAAGTTTTACAAATCCTATATACTTACTATCTGTCCCCTAGTCTATCTGATTTCTCTCCTGAATAATGATGAATACTGACACATGTTTTTAGGGCTTCAATATGTTATTATTGTAAATAATAACAACAAAAATATAAATAATTGTTAACAATTATAGAGCACTTCCTTTGTGCTAGATACTGTTTTAAGTTGACTTAGTTCAACTAATTTAATCTTCATGAAAACCTTATGATGCACAGTTATTATCACTACTTTACAAATGAATAAACTAAAACACAGAAAAGTTACAACTTTTTGATCACTGAATTTAGAATGTAATTAGATCTAAGGTCTATGGCTTAGAAGGCATAATTTGTCTTCCACATTACTTTTCCTATTTCATGTAATAATCATTTTTCTCAACAGTCTTAGCTATACTAACTTTCTTTGAATTCCTAAAATATGCTGGGCTTTTAACTTCTTTATGATCTTTACATATGGAATTTTCTTTTTTGAATACTCTTCATACTGTTATATCTGGCTTCCCATTATTTATATCACAGCTCAAATGTCAGTTTCCCAAAGTAGTCTTCCCTAACAACCCATCTAAAGAAAAAATCTTCACCCATCTTGTTGCTTACTTCCCAAACATCTGACTATTTTCCATCATGGCACTTACCAAAACTTGATATTTTACATTTACTTGTTTGTACACCTGTTTATTATCTGTCTGGCACATAGTAGGTGTTCCACAAATGTTCATTGAGTAATGAAGAAATAAATTGCAAGATGGGATTTCAAAAACTATTGCTTATATATCAGTAAAATTATAGGATTTTTCTACAATGTTTAGACATCTCACATTCACCAAGAGCTACTTTTAAAGAACTATTTTTAAGCACGTGTGTGTGTGAGTGTGTGTAGCATATAATATATGTAATATAAAATATATGTAGTATGTACGTGTAACACACACATAGTATTTCACTGCTCCTTAGATATTCTTTTCTGATTATGAAATTACCATTAATCATCCATTCATCCAGACTCATCCATTAGTCCTTTTACTATTGTAATTGCCCAGCCAATGTTTCTTCTGATTTAAAATCTAATCACTACAAGAAAATTTTCAAAAATCATTGGCAATTTTAAAAACTAGAAAGTTTTAATGGCTTCCTCTTGCATTCAAAATCTCTAGCATGTCATTACAGTCAATCCTAACTCAGGTTCCATCAGACGCCAAATCCTGTATGCATCCTGTTTTAAACTACATTATATCCATAGTACTTCTCAACATATTCCCATCATTAATTAATATAATTTTATTATTAATATTAATGCAGTTAACATATCTTGTCACAAGTGTCTGAAAGCAACTTTACTCGTATGTATAATAGTGGAAATTGTTAATTAATAGCATTTACTATCAAACCTGTGCTAAGAAGTTATTCATGCACATAATTAATTTTAAAAGGTACATTTTTCTTAGTATACCATAATGATGAAAATTTTTATATATGATTTATGTATCTTATTTCAGAATAGACTTGGCAGATAGTCTGAAGTAAGCTCTGTGTGCTTTAATTTCTAAGGTCAGTTTATAAATAAATTTAAAACATCAGTAGACGTGTTTCTAGAAAAAAAAAGTGACTGTGGTGCATTTCAAGTCTTGATTCGTTATATGTCTCAGCACTAACAATGCCCTTTTTGGAACAAGTGGGTGAAAACCTTGGAGGAGTTTCAACAGGTATCACACCATTCATTCCCATTCTTGTCATGTCATAAACCCAAGGGATTAACTAGATCATTTCTGACTATTTTTAAACCTGCAGATTTATCGTTAGTTCTTGAAGCGTAAGAATTAAAATCTCAAAGTAAAAGCAAAACTTCCTGAGATGGAATCACAATTACAGTGTGGATAATACATATAAAAGTTTGGGCATTAAAAAAAAAAACAACAACAAGAAAACAAAACAAAACAGAATAAAAAAGTGAGAATCCCCAAGCTCTCATCTCTCATTAGTCTCTCACAGGACTTGTCCTATTTTAGGCTTTGCTCTGCTTGCAACATAAAATTTTGAAAGTGGAGTTGGGTCTTCAATATTCCATTTCCTTCCTAGTGTCAAGTGCTCCAATGTTCCAGGATATTTACTGAATATACTGAGGAAAGAAATTTGTCAGTTATCATAATGTTTCTAAATAGCTGACTATTAAGTTGTATAGACGGTAATATCTACTTATTTACTTTTTAAAAATTTATTTTATTGAAGTATAGTTGATTTACAATGTTAATTTCTGCTGTAGAGTAAAGTGATTCAGTTATACATATATATTCTTTTTCCTGTTCTTTTCCATTATGGTTTATCACAGGATATTGAATATAGTTCCCTGTGCTATACAGTAGGACTTTGTTGTTTGTCCATTCTCTATATAGATAGTAATATCTAGATGACATTGTATTTTCTACTGATCATCAGACATGGCCTGTATGATGAGGATGATATCAGAACTTAAAAAATAAATAAATGAATAAAAAGGAGATAGTTAAGTTTAATGTATCCATCTCAGGTGCTATGAATGCATCTAAGATCACTATTTGACTTATTCTCTGGTAAGAAATTCCATTTTAGCTTGAAGAAAAGCAGAAAAAAACATCTACAACAGAGCTTTTTACCTGCAAAAAATATGAATATCTGGTAAGCAAGGGTTTTGGTAAGAAACTTAGTGAATGCAATTGGTGCAATAATAAATTGTCTTGTTCACAAAATGGTTCAATAAAAGTTTGTTGAACGAATAAATAAACAAATTGGTGAGCATATGTAGTAATGACTGATAAGATTATAAATGTTGGAGAAAAGGAAAATGAAGTTGAAAATTAGACATAATTATAATTTTAGACCAACTACTAAAAAAATGAAGTTTATAGCTATTTCACAATAACATAATAAAAAATTAATTTGAGGTTTAAAAAGTTGCTTCTTAATCCGACAGTTTAATTATGGAATCCAGGCCATTTTAGGCCAAGTGATGGATGTCTTCCTGAAATTTTGTGCTTTGAAATTTCTAATAAGTCACTTTCTGGCAGATATGCTTAAACACGATCATCTAGTCCTAAGAATCCACCCAATAATTTACTGAACATTTATTGAACACCTATAAAGATTAGGTGTTAGGTACCACAGAAAGATGAAGGGGACATTCTGTTTTAAGGAATTCATTTAGTAGCTCAGACATGTAATTGTAGCTTTTTCTCTCCATTTTAACCTGGTTGATGCTTTTACATCATTCAAGTTTCTGCGGAGTTGTTACTCTTCAGAATAGTGTCGTTTCCTTATATGTGTATGCTGCTTTACCTGTGCCTAAACACAATAATTAATTAATCTTTTAATTGTTGGAAAATAGCATTGTGTTTTCTTTAGGAATAAATGTGATAAAATCAGAAAAATACGTTTTTCTCACATAAGCCTTTAGGGTAAATAGCCAGGAACCAGGTTCTTATTATCTTCTGACAATTAATAGTTTGTTTATAGGCTTTCAGATCTATTTGCTTATTCAGTTTGAAAATAATTGAGCTCATACCTGAAAATTTAAATCTTTAATTATCACATAATATATCTTCAAGATCTTTCCACATTAAGACCTAAAGAACAGGCCATGGTATACAGTTGTTCTGGTTCCACACTGGTTCTGTCCCAGGGAGCTATAGCTAAGGAAGTAGGCATCCAAATAAATTTGAATTTTTTACTTAGTTTATTATAATTTTTTTGATTCTGAAGATCAAAACATCATAAGTCATCATACTGATGTTTTAGAGAAGAGAGACTCAGAAAAATATTTGCCATCCAATTCATAATATAATTTATTTATATTTTAGTGATGCAATACCTAGATTACAGCACATCATCCCAAAATACTTTGTAATTATGAAAATAGGAATTTTCTTCACATGATAGAAACCATAGCAAAATCAAATAATGTTATAAAAGAGAGCCCGTGGCCATGGCAAACATCAATAAGAAATAATATTACACATGATTTTGGAGACAAAATCAAATTTAAAAAATTAATGCCATGTCATACATGAAATAATTTTGAATAGATGATTTTGCCAGGTGTCACTTGATCAATTCAGATATAAGTGCCAAAGTAAGCCCTGTGGAAAAGATAACTATAATTTTATACAGCTGTATTTTTAAAGTAATATAATACTCTGTGAACTGATGTCATCGAGTTCCTAAAAACTTAATTAAAGGGAGAATGCAAAGCAAAGCATTGTTATCAATTGTCAATAATATTAAAAATATAGATTTTAAAATATCTACCTTTAAATTTATTTTATGAGTACCAATTAGGCATGATGAATTGAATTAAAAAATTTTGTAAGCAAAATGATGTAATAACCAAGATTTCAGGTACATAACACTACTTCTTAGAAGAACAGTATTATTTACTAAAATATTTTTTTGCATAAAACAAAGAGTAGAGTCTTTGGATATTGTTGCCAAACTTTCTGACATAAAAAATACTGGAAAAAGGAAAAAGAAAACTGATTTCTACTATGAATCTCATCATCAGTTCATCTTTGATCTCGGTCTTAGAAAGAAAGACAATCTAATGGTCAGTTCAGCATTCTGGATACCATATGAATAAACCACTACAACTACTTAAAATTTTGCAACTGAAATTGATTATGAACAGAAAAAGAAAAATTATTATGTTTTTTTCTATAATCTAGCTTGAGTCTTGGTGAAATGTTACATTGCATGTGTAGCAATAATTTACTTCATTCGTTTCTGTACACTTTTGTGTAGTATGTATGCAGTATGTCTAATTTTGCAGTATGTCTAATTTTGCCATTATTACCAAAATTAAAATTTACCAAGAACTACGTAAATTCTAAAATATCACAGAAAAGACTGTCAAATCTAGTGACCATATCTATAATAAATTGCATCAAATAAGCCCTGAAACAATCCTAAAGAATTACATTTTCATTTAAGCAAAATGTTTATTTTATTCTAGTGATTTTGAGTTGCTAAATATTATGGTTAAACATTCTAATTTTTAAATTATTTTTATATTTGGATTTGTGCAATCTGTCCAGATATACCCTGGGATTGTTATTATGGAGAAATAGATAGTATGCTTCCTTAGGCAACCCTGCTAGAGTTATGCCATTTTTTTAAACTTCTTCATTGTGTGATTCCATATAAATGTATTAAAATTTATTTAACAATTCCATTCTGATTGATTATTACCATCTTTTCTTTTTACAAATACTAGGGGCCTTAATTTCCATATACTTACTCTTACAAGCATTTCTATAAGATGTTAACAGGAATAACATCAATCGAAGAGTATATACAATTTAAAATGATAGAAATCGCCAAAGTACTCTTTTAAAGGGTGATGAAAATGTTTACTCCCCTCAGAATTGAATGTAAGTATTTCTTTCCTTACAGTTCAAGAATACCAGGCATTAAAAAGCTATTTTATATGTGATTTCAATGTATTTATCTTGGTATTAAAATGCTTGCATTGAGCACCATTCTATATATGTTTTTGACAGGTGATTATTTTTTTCTTTGTTGAATTGCCTGTTCTTTTCTGAGTCCATTTCTCTACTTAATTATCTTTTTGGGGTATTGATTTCTAGGAGGAATTTATATAAAAATGAATGTTAATTCTTTGTCCTTTCTACATGGTGAAAAATATTTCTGCCATTCTGTCTTAGATTTTCCAACTTAGTTTATGAAGTTTACTACCAAAATGAAATAGAAATGTAGTCAAAGCTGTCAATCATTTCTTTTATGGCTTCTACTAAGAAAGAGTTTATATATAGGTATGTATATATATATATATATATATATATATACACATATATGAATTGTGTACATATATATACATACATATATATGTAATATTTTCTTCTGATGTTTTAGAGTCTTTAAACATTTAACAGTACAAGGATCCACAATTTTTGATTTTCTGTACCCCTTAAATTTTGCTTGCAATCCAGCCAATTTACTTCTGAGTTTGTCTCTGTCTTGTAGAAACTTGTTAAATGCAACCAACAGCACCACAGCAGGCAACCTACAGTCAATTTCCCAATAGACTAAAGGCACAAGCTCAGTCAGTACTTTATCTGCTTTCAGAATGACAAATGGTGACAGTTTAAAAATGTTTTGTCACTGCATACTATCACTATCCTTCTAGAGTAACAGTTTTCTCACTGTCTACCGGCTGCTCATCAGCCAGTGACACATATTTGAGGTTTTCTGCTGTGGTAACAACCAATTTGTGTATCAATCGTAAAACACAAAGCTCTGCCTCCAGCAATAAAACTTCACTTCCCTCACAAAACAGTGGTGTAAAAATGTTTATTTTTTCACACTGTGTATATACCCATTGAGTGTTACACCAGGCAGGAATGATAAGAAATCTGTTGTTAGATTCTGGAATGTTATGCAGTGGCAAACTATTTTGTAAAATAGTAACCTCCTATAGTCTTCACTCCAGGACTTAGGTTAAGAAATAGCAGAACATTGCAAGTCTCATGGCAGATGGGGAAAAGGAAAATGGACTTTAAAGCTCCTGTTCAGAAGTGGTGCAAGTAACTTTCACAAACGGTAAATTGGCTAAGCAAGTCACTTGCAACTCCAGTGTTTAACAAGGCAGAAATGTATAATGTTCTGGCAGAGAGAGGAAGAAATGCTCATAACAATAATAAAAGTGATCTATGTTTCCTTGAAATTCACTCTTCCCCACCACTGTCTCTATTCTCCCTATGGAATTGTTTCTTGGTCTCAAGTCAATTTGCTGTACGTTCTAGGATATTTTTTTGAATTTATCTTCCATAGGACTAATGTAGTCTTCAACAGTGTTTATTCTATTATTTTTCTGTTTAGTTTAAACATTGCAATTAATTCCAAAGTACTCATTTCTGTACTCTTGATGGCTACAGTTTATAGCTGTCCAGTCTTATTTTATTGATGTTATATTTCCTTGAACCTATTATGGACGTAGATTTATATTTTAAATGTTTTTTTAATTTTTGAATTATTTTTTAAAATCAGTTTCTCTTACTTGATCTTGTCTTAAATATTTGGTGATATTCTATTTATTAATGAAAGACTATGCTCTCAGTATAGGTAGATGATGTAAGCTTTCTTTGCAGTTTGTCTCTGGGTCAGACCTCTTTCCTGAATATATGGGTAACTGAAATCTGTGCAAATGTGTGAGGCATATTGATGGGCAAGATTCACTTTAAGTATAATACAAGAAGAAGCAAACAGGCTAGTCTTTTTCAACTGTTACAATAAGGAAAAATTTACTCAGGGAAGAGAACACTTTCATGTATATTTTTTTTCTTCTTGGCACCTTCAGATAAGACTCAAAATTTTGTGCATTCCTGCAATCTTTTTTTTTTTAAATTTTATTATTTGTTTATTATTTTGGCTGTGTTGGGTCTTTGTTGCTGCGTGCGGGCTTTCTCCAGTTGTGGCGAGCGGGGGCTACCCTTCTTGTGGTGCGCGGGATTTCTCATTGTGGTGGCTTCTCTTCGTTGTTGAGCACGGGCTCTAGGCACACAGGCTTCAGTAATTTGGTGCGTGGGCTACAGCAGTTGTGGCTTGCGGGCTCTAGAGGACACGCTCAGTAGTTGTGGCGCACGGGCTTAGTTGCTCCATGGCATGTGGGATCTTCCCAGTCCAGAGATAGAACCCGTGTCCCCTGCATTGGCAGGCAGATTCTTAACCACTGCATCACCAGGGAGGTCCCTCCTGCAATCTTTAATTAACAAAGGAATAGGAAAAAATGAAACCTGTTAATGAAGAAGGAAGTGTGAGACATGAAGGTCTCTGTATTTTAGCTTGGAAAACTCAACCCAATAATATTTGGATGAGAATACTAAAACTCCCTGGCTCCTTCACTTATACTATACAATTAAATGACGAGGCAAAGGTCCTTACTCATTCTCCCAGAGCAACATCATAATTTATGGGACTAGATGAAAAATCTGAGACAGCCTGTTATTGTTGGGATAGATAGATTGTACCAGGATCTAAGCCTGGTAATTTAGATGTATAGTGGTAAATAAATGATGGCTTCTTAACTCTTGTTGACCAAGAATCTTTTATGCATTTGTTTCCTCTTTATGTTTGGTAACTAAATGTCAAGTTACTGTACTTACATCATTGGCCTTGTGAGTAAACAATTATCCTTGAGGGGCTGGTAGCAAGGAAAGAAAAGGGAAGTAAGAATGTTGAGGATGCAATTTTTTTACAGCAGCTGGGATAGTAAAAAATGAATGTTCAGACATATAAAAATATCTTTTGATATGTGGCTGTGGTCTTGTCTTAGATGGATTACTTCTGTGGCTCTGACTCAGACTCATGTGCTTCTCCAAATCCCTTTTCAAAGGAGATTATTCCATTTTTCTTGTTATATACCAGATTTTTTTCTCTACCAATGGTCTGTTCCAGCTATCATTGGCTCCACTCCATTGCTGGATTATATTTCTGTTTCTTCAAACCATTCTACTCTTCTATGATGTTATGACAGTGTTCTGTTTTCTGCAGTGCTGCATACCCTTATACCTGGAATATAGTAGGTAATTAATTCATTTCATTGAATGAATTAAAAATGCACAAATCAGGCAGCTAGCTGTACACATGGTGATAAGTATTTCCCTAAATGTGCACTTTGTAGAAGAGTTGAATCATAATTAAAACCACCTCAAGATCAGTCACCAAACTCTTTGATGGGGAAGCCATTCTGTCATGCCCATTTAATTATAGTGATTCTGGTCATACTGCTCTAGAAATTTGAGGCCCAGATTTTGATAGATTCATGTCTTGTTGATATCTTGGGGATTGGATTTCATCTTTGTGGATTTTTTTATATTGAATTTGTTATATTTTGCCATATTTTAAACTTAAGGTGTTTGCTTCCATTGTTGGTAATTATCAAGTTACCACATCTTAAATAACATTGTGATTTTAAGGTGGTTAATATTTACTAAAACAATATTAGAGTTAAAACAGCTAAGACAAAGACATAATTTAATTTTCATTTACTTTTTCAATTTATATTTAAATGATCCAAGGTTTTCTTGGTTATAAAAAACATAAAAATCCAAAATTCTCTTGGTTATTTGGTTTATTAGCCTGCCAAGGAGGAAAAAGTAAATAAATGCAACCAGGTGTTGGACACAGATGTATATTGCTATGCTAGTAATATGCCATGCTCTTCCAGTGAAGATATCCCAGTATATTTTTTTACCGGATCCTAGGTCATTGCAATACAAACTCAAGACTATTTAAAGAGGAAACAATTATAACTCAATATATAATTAAATATTTTCTTTATTCACCTTCTTCATCTGTTCAAATGCCCAATAGGTACAGTAGTCATATTCAGGAACATATTGGATCACAGTCATAAACTCTGGTGGGCAGGGGCTTCCCTGGTGGCGCAGTGGTTGAGAATCTGCCTGCCAATGCAGGGGACACGGGTTCGAGCCCTGGTCTGGGAAGATCCCACATGCCACGGAGCAACTGGGCCTGTGAGCCACAATTACTGAGCCTGCGCGTCTGGAGCCTGTGCTCCGCAACAAGAGAGGCCGCGATGGTGAGAGGCCCGCGCACCGTGATGAAGACTGGCCCCCACTTGCCGCAACTAGAGAAAGCCCTCGCACAGAAACGAAGACCCAACACAGCCATAAATAAATAAATTTAAAAATTGTATAACTTAAAAAAAAAAAAAGAAACTCTGGTGGGCAGAGCCCGAATAATATATGATAAGTGGGTATCAAAAGATGGACAAAACATGCTCGAATTGAATTTTATGAGCTAGGAACACAAAGATACAGACTATGCAATAGTAAAGATCACTGCCCCTGAAGCCAAACCACCTGGGTTCAAACCCTGGCCCAATTACTTACTAAGTGTGAGATTGGGCAAGTCACTTGACCTCTCTATGTCCACATTAACTCATCTGTGAAATGGAGATGATACAATAGTAACAACTAACTAATAGGTAATTGTGAGGATTAAATGAGTTAATACGCATTGCTCAGAAGAGTGATTAGTCCATAGTAAGCAGTGTTAAAAAATACTTTTATTGAGACACAGATGTAGAGAATGGACATATGGACACCAAGGGGGGAAAACTGCGGTGGGGTGGGGATGGTGGTGTGCTGAATTGGGCGATTGGGATTGACATGTATACACTGATGTGTATAAAACTGATGCCTAATAAGAACCTGCAGTATAAAAAAAACAAACAAAACAACTAATACAAAACTTTCATTGGGTTATTTGTATGGAAATATGTTAATATAAATGTTTCAGACATTACATGAAATTTCTAAAAATCTTATATTTGTATTTGTATGGAAATATGTATGGAAATATGTTAATATAAATGTTTCAGACATTACATGAAATTTCTAAAAATCATATTTGTATTTGTATGGAAATATGTATGGAAATATGTTAATATAAATGTTTCAGACATTACATGAAATTTCTAAAAATCTTATATTTGTACTTGTATGGAAAGGTATAATGTTATAAGTAATAATCCTAGTTATTACTTTAAAATGTATATCTCAGAAATAACTAATTTTCTTGTCAACTGCATTATTATGAACTGTCATCAAATCTTTAACCGTGGTCATTTTTAAGTCTTTTGTCATTTACAGACAGTTCTGGGTGTACTCTGATGATTTTGCAAATATGTTCCTATAAAAGGGTTTCATCTTCAAGAAATACATGGAAAAGACTCTGACAAGTACAGGTTTCTGGTAACGGACTGTACTGCTGAACTGAATGAATAAGTATTTTCAGAACTCTAATGAAAAACTGATGAACTCATAAAAGTGCTAACAAAAGATCAAGATGAAAAAAAAAATTAATTACATGGGACTGAGTGAACTGATGAGGATGAGTATAATTTTTGTGACTTTCTGTCTGAATTAAAAAAAAAAAAAAAATTCCACAAGGACTCAGAGGCAAAGAATATACAAATCAATTTTCACTGCAAAGTAAAGGAGCTGTTGTTACAGTAGAGGATTACTGGACTGAATGTCAATACTATGACATAGTATGAGTGTATTTCATGTTTGGCAATTGCAATCATTGTTGCTTTTGTTGTGGTCATCCATGTACAATGCTTGGTGTCAGTCGATTTACCTCTTGTAAAAATAAAATACAGTGTGTGTGTGTGAAAAAAAAAAAAAAAATACTTTTATCACTACTACCTGAGGGAATGTATTATAGTATTCATAAAGAGGAGGTGATAGGCAGGGTTGTCTTTAATGTCTCAAAGTTGAACAGTAGGAATTATGTATTCTTTTCCATGAAAAGGATATCCATTGGTTGGACTCTGCTACATGGGTAATTCAAAATTCTTTGAATTTTTAGTGGAAAGCATATATAAAAGAATAATATATATAAACACTGTAGTCAAAATTATTGATTACTTATCTATTGTCCCTTTCTAATTGAAACATTATTTCTTTCACGTATCCAACCCTCAACTAGGTAGGTATTTATTATGCTTAAAAGGAAGCTGACCTCATCTTTTTGAAGTGGACTTGATTTGGTGGAAAGGTGATCCCATCCTCCATCCTCTGTGCAAGTGTTTATCAACTAAGGTTTAAGTTAATCACCATGTAGTACTTCCCTTAATTCTCTAGTAATACTTAATAAAACACCTAGGGAAGTTAAAATGGTTTTCTTTGTGTGATATTTGCTTGATGTTAAGACAGATTCAAAGCCAACCACAAAAAACAGATAACAAGTGTTGGCATGGATGTGGAGAAAAGATAACACTTGTGCCCTGTTGGTGGGACTGTAAACTGGTGCAGCCACTAAGAAAACAGTATGGAGGTTCCAGAAAAAATTAAAATTAGAGCTACCATATGATTCAGCAATTCTTCTAGGAATATATCCAAAGGAAACAAAAACAGTAACATGACAAGGTAGCCGCACCTCCATGTTCATAGCAGCATTATTTACAATAGCTAAGACATGGAAACAACTTATGTGTCCATCAATGGATGAATGGATAGGAAGTGTTCTGTAAATATGTGAGTATGTATACTATATATATATAGTAGACATATGCACATATTTACAGATACAATATATATTAAAAATATATTATATGTACACAAATAAATACACATATATATTATATATATATATATATATATATATATATATATATATATATATATTGTTCAGCCATAAAATGGGGAAACCTTACCATTTGCAACAACATGAATGGAACTTGAAGGCATTATGCTAAGTGAAATAAGTCAGACAGAGAAAGACAAATACTGTACGATCTCACTTATATGTGTAATCTAAAAAAATAAAAACCAAAAAAAGCTCACCAAAATAATTGAAAAAGAGAACAGATTTGTGGTTACAAGACATAGGGGATGAGGGGAGGGGGAATTAAAAGAAGATGGTCAAAATACAAACTTTTCAGTTATAAGATAAATGAGTACTAATGATGTAATGTACAACATGATGACTATAGTTAACACTACTGTATGATATATAAGAAAATTGCTAAGAGAGTAGATCCTAAGAGTTCTCATCACAATTTTTTTCTTTTCTTTTTATCTTATCTGTATGAGATGATGGATGTTAACTTATCCTATTATGGTAATCAGTTTATGATGTATGTAAGTCAAATGAGTATGCTGTATACCTTAAACTTATACAGTGATGTATGTCAGTTATTTCTCAATAAAACTGGAAAAAAAACCTAAAGCCAATGAAAGAAAAGTTTTTCATGAGGTTTTTCATGTTCTTCTACACATTACTGTGTATGAAAAAGAAGCCTGGATTGCCACAACCCTCCTGCTACTGTAGTGAAGATGAAGGTGACACATGGAGAGGAGAGAGCCAAGAGAATAAGGGAAGTCAAGCTAGAGCACTTACAGAATGACAACAGATTATCGACTGAGCTATAGACTTTTCCAGTTATGTATTGTAAGATAACACTTTCTTTCTTCAAATCTATTTTCTATTTTCTGTTTGTTGCAACTGAAAGTACTATAACCAATGTATACACACATTCATGCGCTCTGTGCATTTATGTTTCAGAAGAAAATCTATGATAGTCTTCATTTGATAGCAAATAAGAGAAAACCCAAGTTGAAAGAGATTAATTATGATACAAAAATCAATCAGATCACATGCTTGGAAGTTAAGAGGCATGGTGTGCAATAGGACTGGCTTAATTCCATGGATACAGCTCAATTTTTCTCTGATTCTCTAGGGCCTGATTTTTTTGGTGTGTTGGATTTATCTTCCTGCTGGTAGTAAGATGGCTGGCAGGGTTCCATACTTTATACTCACGTATCATGATATCCAGGATAAGAATAATGCCTTTCTTTCAAATGAAGGGAAACTTTTTTACTTAGGGGCATCCATTGAACATCCATTTGTGTTTTATTATAGTTTCACCTCCTGGAGAGTGTTAATTTACTTAAGCTTCAACCAGTTATTGACAAGGGGGATGGGATGGCCATGACTAGCTTAGACTATAAGCCAAAGTAAAACCACAATGCATATACTGAGAAAAGCACAGTATTTACTAAACTACCTTCAATTCAAAAGTTAATAATGACTAATATTTAGTGAGTATATGGTATGCTGCAGACAGTACTGTAAGGATTTTACATTTATGTTGTCATTATTTCTCACAGCAAAACTTCAATTTAGATATTATTATGTCTACATTTTGCAAGACAGAAAAATAAGGCAAAAGAACCAAGTCACACTGTTTTGCAAGTGTCATGACATCTATATTCCTATCCACCTTCAGAGACCATGCTCTTAATCACTAGGCAATGTTATATTTCTATTACTCATAGCAATGGAAGGAAGATCAACTGCAAAACATTATGAATGAGAGTTCATTCTTGGACCTTGTGATTTACTGTAAATCCATTTGGTTGAAATCAACAAATATTAGCATAGTACAAGTATGAGGTGAACAAGTTCATGGAAAGGAAAGGGTATATGTATCATTTAGAGAGTAGAGCTCTCTGGAATTTCTCTTTGAAGGAGATGTCTCCAGTTTGAGAATTTTGCTTTTCTTTTTATGAGGTAAAAGGAGTGTGGTTTATTTTTTTAAATAAATATGAAATAGAATATCAGAGATATTCATAGTATGGAAAAGTACAGAATAACCATGTAATGGCCTTAACAAACAAAATGTCTACAAGAAAGCTTTCGTTTGATTAAAAAAAATAAATTCATTAAATTGACAGTGCTATTTAATGATGAAAACATGTAACATCAGCATTGTGAGAAGAAAGTAGAATAGTGAAAGATAAAATTATTTTATGACAACCAACAACACAATCCAGCCATCTATTAAAAACTTGTGGGAAACCTCACCTTCTCTAAGAAAAACATACAATAAATATACGGCTGAAACTGTGTTCTCTTTCTTATAGATATTGTATGTCTGCGTGTGTGCATGTGTTTGTCTTTAATTAACTAGGAGAAAGGGTGTACCTCTTAATAACACTAAATTGAGCCCTACACATACTTTTATCCATTCATTTCCTATATTTTTATTTTAAACTACTATTACTTTAAATCAAAAATTGGCTGGCATGTATCAGTGTACCCAGAATGTAAAATTACAGCTTCCTCAGTTCTAGGGCTATTTGTTGGTTTCACACATGGAAACTGAGGCTATGTAAACTGGGTGCAAACTTGGGTAAATGAAGTTAGTTGTTTTTTTAATGTAGTAATAGAACTTTATATATAATATCATAATAGTCTCCAATGTTGATAATAATTGAACCTCTTTCTTTCATAACTGTTCTATCTGAGAAAAGAGGATTATTCATGTAGAGTCTCCTTGTCTTTCACTTTTTGTTGGCTTATCAATGGTATCTGTGGCAACCCAAACTATGTTCCACTAAGATCTCTCTTCAAACTAGAATCTGTCATGAGAAGTATTTAGTTGAGAGTCTCCAACTGTGGTGTAAATACTTTCATGATCTACTTGAGATTTCAGACTGAAGTTATGCTTTTCCTAGAAAGCACACAGACAATATAAGACAAACAATGACAGAGCATGATGGGAATACCAGTGGCTGGCCGTTTCTGCACAACTGTTGCCTTAGAGTTCCCCATTTAGCTGGCCAAGGCTTTCTCAGAGGTACACTGAAGTCTGAAAACTTTCCTACCTAATCTACCTTCCTTCCTCCTCCCTCTTCACTGGTTTAAGTTCTATATAATAGCCTAAAGGCTTTTGTTTCCTAATCCTGATCCTTTTACAGGCATTGTCTCCAATAAAATGGCTGCACTTTTAAGTCTGTCTTGGCATCTGCCTCCTGAAGAATTCAATTGGCACTTGTCAAATGTGAGATTTTCATCATACTTTCTATCTTCTTTGTGAAGGTTTTCCATAAGAAACCAGGGAAATCCTTATCAGTGAGTGGAAATGCTAGCAAAACACATTTATTTTTGTGAGTAGATATTACTAATTAATTCAAATATATTTGAGAGCTTACTATGTTCCACACTCTTCCATGCACTTGAAATATATCAGTGAAAACAGTGATATAAATAAGCAAAAATCAATAAAGAAAAATACATATTGCTCAGCCAAGGTGTCAAAAACTTAGCTGTTTACTAAAAAAATATTTCTAGATTGTCAGCTCACACTGTATTCCAAAATAACAACTAAATTTATTAAGTATTAAATTTAAAATAAGAATAAAAATAACCCACAAAAAACAAAACTAAAACTATAGAAGGGCTAGAAGAAAACTGTTGCAAATATACATCTGTTCTCTATCTGGGAAAGGTATTTTTCTTCATAAAAACAATTGAATTCATTACAAAAATATACCATTACTAAGCTATAGGAACTTCTGCACTTCAAAGACGTGGCCATGATTTCTATTCAAGCAGTGAGTACCATGCTAACCTCTTTTAATATGGAACCACCATATTCTTTCCAATTGCATCAGACACATGGAAGAAGATTGACACTCACAAGAACAAAGGAATCTTACAGAAAAATGAATAACTAAATCTACAGAAATTAAGAAAAAACATTAATAGTTTACCCAACTTCACATCTTGCGACAGGTATTAAAAATACTTCATCAGAGATATAAAAAGACAGCCATGGGACATCCCTTGCAGTCCAGCCGTTATGACTCCGCACTCCCAATGCGGGGGGCAGGGGGGTTTCGGTCTCTGGTCTGGGAACTAGGATCCCACATGCCCCCACATGCTGGGCAGCGTGGCCAAAAAAGAAAGACAGCCATAACCTCAAACCACAAACTGTGGGGCACACTTGCCAAAACTCTAAAGCCTGAACTAAGATGAGGAACGTGTTAAGGGTTAACATTTGTTGCCTTTAAACTTTAGCAAAATACATATTCTCCACAAGTATCACCTTCATGGAAGGCATATGTGAGTATAGTTTGATTAGGGAGATTAGACCTAGTTCAGTACAGGTCCTAGGTTTTAGGTGGGATGTCCAGAAAGTAACCCAGTTAAAGTAACTAGGTAGGGAAGCTAAGAGAAAAATCAAGCTGATAAATAACTTCTTTTATTTAGGATTTAGTTTCCTAGCTCCAGGAGACTAAAGAGAGTGAAGTGGAGTGAAAGAAGGAGTCGAGCCAGACCACCAAATACACAGCCTGAGCCTGAACAGGAATTGTTATGAGACCCATGAGTTTCTTAAGCAAACTTGAGGGGAATCGTGTCCCTTGTTCAAAGAATGTGGTCAGATACAAAGAAAATAAAAGAGTGTGTGTTCTAGAAAATGTGCCCTCTGCGTCTTATTCCCAACTGCCTCTCCCAACACTGTATTTTCTGGAGGCCATTGCTCATTCAAAGATGAGTTTTAATGAGAAATAAACTAATAAAGTTTCTATGCATAAAAACTTCCAAACATAACAGGAATAGACACATAATCAAAAGATAAATATCATACACCTCAAGAAGAATCACTCCATAAAAACAAAGGAAGACATTAGAAATTATCTTTCAAAATCTCAAAATAATGAAAGAAAACATTATCTTTTTAAAAAGAAGTATAGAAATGAGAGAGAAAAGACTTAAAAGAGCAGAAGACCATAGATCAGTGCAAATGAAAAGCTTGAGAATAGAGCATGGGGAAGAAATGGAAGTGAATTAAAATATCAAAGGTACTATAGAAACAAAAAAAGATAAAATAAAATGGCTGAAAAGAATGTCAGAAATATGTTGATAGATTTGAGCCAAAACACATAACAAAAGGAAAATGCCAACTAATTAAATAAGACTACAAAACATTAAAAATATAGTAACAAAGGACAGCTGGGCCACACATGGTTAGCGGTTTTGAAGAGAACAGAATGTATAGAATACAAAATCTATTCAAATATATGATAGGTGAAAATTTTGAAACAAATAAAGACTGGAATCCGTAGATTTATGGAGTGTGCTATTTACCAGGGAAAATTGATAGAGAACAATAGACACCAGACATGTCTTGGGGTTTTAACATCACTAATAATTGGTGTCCAGACAGAAAGGAGCAGCCTCTTATACTAGAAGGCAGTGTATTCTTACCAGTAAATGATGTCTACAGATCTGAGAGACTTGAAATATAACCCTAAATATTTTCCTAGATAAATTTTCATCATGGATAACAGCAGCAGATGCATGATCACAAGTGTCCAAGAACTTTAGCAAATTCAGTGTCAGACAAATAGACAAACAAAATTATTCTATGACAACCAGTATACAGAGCACAGTACCTTAGAAACTACCTTGAGGAGGTAGGAAGAGAATTGTGGGGAGTAATGAATCCTTTTAATTATAAAACTGAATTCAGCCATAGTTACTATTAGTTTAGAAAGGAAGTATGACCATAACTATATTAATAACATAAATCAAGGGAGTAAGAAACAGAGACATATAAATGTGCATTACACTGTCTTTCCTAATAGGGAGTAAATAGAAACTATTAATTGACACATAACTTTAAAAAACACCGGAAAATGTCAGTGATTCCAACAGTCTATGACAAGGGTATATGGGGTCTTTGTTTTATTGTTCTTGTTTATTATCTGTGAATTTAAAAACTTTCAAAATAAGTTGTGACAAAATGTGAAAATCATTTGTTGTTTAAATAAAACTCTAATCACTTCAAGTTTTCATTATCTTTTTTAAATCTTAACTTTAGAAGAATATTTTAGGAAATAATATCACTTTTGGTAAAGAAGCAATTGCCTAAATTTTAGCAATTCTACTAGTTTTTTTTGGCAATTTTGGGTTACATTCAATTAAAATTAAATATAACAATTTTATTAACACTAGAACACATCTCTAAAATTAAATCTGTATTTCTTTTCTTTCTCTCTAGAGAGTTATCTGGAATAAAGCTGATCAAATATTATGGATGTTTCTAGTAATTGGGATTTGGATGATTTTTTAGAAAGCCTATTTTTCTCATATTCCTGAAAAGCATGATTTTTTAAAATTAAATAACATGGAAGTAAAGTTATTTTTTTTTAATTTTTTTTCTTTTAATTAATTAATTAATTATTTTATTTTTGGCTGCATTGGGTCTTCGTTTCTGTGCGAGGGCCTTCTCCAGTTGTGGCGAGCGGGGGACACTCTTCATCGCGGTGCGCGGGCCTCTCACTGTCGTGGCCTCTCTTGTTGCGGAGCACAGGCTCCAGACCCGCAGGCTCAGTAATTGTGGCTCACGGGCCCAGCCGCTCCGCAGCACGTAGGATCTTCCCAGACCAGGGCTCGAACCCGTGTCCCCTGCATTGGCAGGCAGATTCCCAACCACTGCGCCACCAGGGAAGCCCGGAAGTAAAGTTTTATACACACACACACTGTGCACATATGGATAAATTGTCAGAAACATAATAGCAGTGAGAGTATACATCTTTTAGACTTCGAAAAATATTTTTTATGATTTGGAAAGTACCTTTATTAAGTTTGTTACATATTTAACTACTATAGGATATACCTTCTTTTCAAGTAGCAAAAAAAAAATGCAAAAAAATAGCATTTGCCAAAAAATAAAATTATAAATGTCAGATTTAATGTAACAACAAAAATTCAGGGAAAATTATCACAAACATAACAGGAAATGGGTTTCCTTAACATTTAAAATTTCATCATATTATAAAGAAAATATGCATGTGCTGGTAAAGAATCTAGGAAATGAATAGAAAGTTAGAAAAAATAAAAAAGAAAATAATCGTTAAACATTTCATAAACCTATAGTACTTATAGAAATTGAATATAAAAATGATTACACAGCACCTTTGATTTGGGCTATTTTTAAAGTAAGAATTAGCAAGTTTTAAGAGTAAGTTTAGAAAGACAATCCTCATTACCTTCTTACTAGTTTCTTTTTTTTTTCCTTGAATTTATTTATTTACTTATTTTTATTTTTGGCTGCGTTGGGTCTTTGTTGCTGCACGTGGGTTTTTCTCTAGTTGTGGTGAGCGGGGGCTACTCTTTGTTGCGGGTTTCTCATTGCAGTGGCTTCTCTTGTTGTGGAGTATGGGCTCTAGGTGCAAGGGCTTCAGTAGTTGTGACATGCGGGCTCAGTAGTTGCGGCACACAGCCTCAGTAGTTGTGGCATGCGGGCTCAGTAGTTGTGGCACATGGGCTCAGTAGTTGTGGCATGTGGGCTCAGTAGTTGTGGCTCATGGGCTCTAAAGCGCAGGCTCAGTAGTTGTGGTGCACAGGCTTAGTTGCTCTGCAGCATGTGGGATCTTCCCAGACCAGGGCTTGAACCTCTATCCCCTGCATTGGCAGGCAGATTCTTAACCACTGCACCACCAGGGAAGTCCTCTTCTTACTAGTTTCAACATTGGAACAGTGTTAAGGAAAAAATTTTTCCAGTACAGTCAGTTCTTTTAAAAAAATATCCTTGACTACAATGTGTCCCAAAAAATATAATTTCTGGGGATTTATCCTAAGGAAAAAAAATCTGACAATGATACTGAAGCTGTTGGTGACATGGTATGAAATATTGTGAGAGAGATGGACTCTGGAGAAAAACTGCCTGAATTCAAATCTTATTACTGCCTCTTACTAGCTGTGTGACCTTAACATCACTGTGCCTCAGTTGCTCTTCTGTAAAATAAGGATAAGTATAGTCACAGTGTTCTTATGAAGATTAAATGAGTCCAAATAGAAATGTGGTAAGAAGATCTAGTACTAGCTGTTATTATATGCAAATATCCCATATTTATATTTATAACAACAAACACTATAAACAAACCTAATGTTTAAAAATAGTGGAATGATTAAATAATTCATAGTCCCCATGTAGAACTCTGAAACCACTATGAGATCTTTCTTGACATGAGGAAATATTCATTCATAGATTAACACTAAGGGATTGAGGCAGATTATAAAAGTTATCAAAAGTAATTAGTTCTAATATTTGGTAAATATTCCAAAATGTTTATAGGAATCTAGTGAATTATACCTGATTTTTCCTTCATGTTAATTACATTTTGCAAATTTATACATGCACCATGCACCAAATTTTTATGTTGAGTATGTATTGTTTAAACAATCAGAAATGAATGACTTAAAAAAATTAAGTCACTCATGAAACAAATACAGAGTAGCTACTTTATAATCTAAAATGTATTTTTCCTGAATTAGAGAAATTCCATATACAATGGATTAAAAATAGACCCAAAGTAAGTATATTATTGTACATTTTCAGAAGACCAATGAAAAAGAGAAGATCCTGAAAACTTGCTGCTGTGGTTTGAATGTTCACGTCCCTCCAAAATTTGTATGTTGAAAACCTGATGTCCAAGGCAAAGGTACTAGGAGGTGGGGCCTTTGAGAGGTCATTAGGTCATGAGGGTGGAACACTCATAAACATAAAAGTCTTTGGCATTTTGTTATTTCTAGCCCAAAAAGGAATAAGATGTTTCTAGAAAGGGGGGGGAATGGTCACAATGTCTCCAGTATGAATGATTACAGAATACTCAACAGCACATTGGAAGCTGAAAGACAATAGATTTTTTCTTCTAAATCCTGGAGGAAGGAAATTTTTTCAACCTAAAATCTTAAGTTAGCTGAATGGTCAGTCACATACATATAACTTCTGACATGCAGGGACTCTAAACATTTGTCTTTTATACAATCATTCTCAGGAAGTTTTTGGAGGATATACTACACAAACTTGGATGAGCAGAACAAGAAAGAGAATGACATAGGATACAGGAAGCAGCATATCCAACAAAGGAGAGAGGCAAAGAGATTCCCTCAGATGATGAGAATGAAGATGCCAGGATGAGAAGGATGAGAGCTTATATTGGGCTAGAGGGAAAACAGTCTAGAATGGACTATATCAAACTGCTCTAGGAGGGATTTATTTTAGAAGATTAATTAGAATGCTTGATTCATTTGGATTTATTGTAACATATTTTTAAATATTGGCAAGGATATAAGGTTAAATAATAGAAAATATAAAGATAATTTTAAAAATGGAAAAATTCAAATCATTTATTAATTTTAGCAAAAAAGAAAGTTATACATGAGAGACATAATCATAGTAGACAACATGTCTAATTATAATGTAAATGCTACATATTTAACTAATCAAAAGTACAACTTAACTACAGGCATACCTTGGACATATTGTGGGTTTGGTTCCAGACCACCGTAATAAAACAAATATCGATACAAAGCAAGTCACACTAATCTTCTGGTTTCCCAGTGCATATAAGTTATGTTTACACTATACAGTAGTCTGTGCACTAGTATTGTCTAAAAAAATAATGTACATACCTTAATTAAAGATGCTTTATCACTTAATTGCTGAAAAATGCTAACCATCATTTGAACCTTTAGCAAGTTGTAATCTTTAATCTTTAGCAAGTGGTAATCTTGCCTCAATGTGTTGACTACTGACTGATCAGGATGATGGTTGCTGAAGGTTGGGGTGGCTGTGTCAATTTCTTTTTTTTTTTTTTTAATTTTATTTATTTATTTATTTATTTATGGCTGTGTTGGGTCTTCGTTTCTGTGCGAGGGCTCTCTCTAGTTGCGGCAAGCGGGGGCCACTCTTCATCGCGGTGCGCGGGCCTCTCACTATGGCGGCCTCTCTTGTTGCTGCGGAGCACAGGCTCCAGACGCGCAGTCTCAGTAATTGTGGCTCACGGGCCTAGTTGCTCCACGGCATGTGGGATCCTCCCAGACCAGGGCTCGAACCCGTGTGCCCTGCATTGGCAGGCAGATTCTCAACCACTGAGCCACCAGGGAAGCCCTGTGTCAATTTCTTAAAATGAGACAACAATGAATTTTGCCACGTTAACTGACTCTTCCTTTCATGAATGTGAATGATTTCTCAGTAGCCTGCAATGATTTTGATAGCTTTTACTTACAGAACTTCTTTCAAAACTGGAGTCAGTCCTCTTAAAACCTGCCCCTTCTTTATCAACTAAGTTTATGTAATATTCTAAATCCTTTGTTGTGTTTCCAACAATCCTTACAGCACCCTCACCAGGTGTAGATTCTATTTCAGGAAACAACTTTCTTTACTGATCCATAAGAAGCAACTCCCCATTCATTAACATTTATCCTGAGATTGTAGAAATTCAGTCCCATCTCCAGTCTCCACTTATAATTCTACCTCTCCTCCTATTTTCACCACATCTGCAGTTACTTCATCCACTAAAGTCTTGAACCTTTCAAAGTCATCCATGAGGGTTGGAATCAACTTCTTCCAAACTCCTCTTAAAGTTGACATTTGGACCTCTTCCCATGAATCACTAATGTCCTTCATGGCATCTAAAATGGGGAGTCCTCTCCAGAAGGTTTTCAATTTACTTTGCCCAGATTCATTGGAGGAATCTCTATCTATGGCAATGGTAACCTTACAAAATTTCAAGAATAAGACTTGAAAGTCAAAATTACTCCTTGATCCATGGGCTGCAGAATGGATGTTGTGTTAGCTGGCCTGAAAACAATATTAATATCGTTATACATCTTCATCAGACCTCTTGGGTGACTAGGTGCATTGTCAATGAACAGTAGTATTTTGAAAGGAATCCTTTTTTCTGAACAGTAGGTCTCAACAGTGGGCTTTAAATATTCAATAAACCATGTTGTCAACAGATGTGCTGTCATCTAGGCTTTATTGTTTCATTTATAGAGCAGGCAGAGTACATTTAGCATAATTCATAAACGCCATAAGATTTTCAAATTGGTAAATGATCATTAGCTTCAACTTCAATTCACCCGCTGCATTAGCCCCTAACAAGAGAGTCAGCCTGTCCTTTCAAGCTTTGAAGCCAGGCATTGACTTCTCCTCTCTAGCTATGAAAATCTTAGATGTCCTCTTCTTCCAAGAGAAGGTTGTTTTGTCTACACTGAAAATTCATTGTGTAGTGGAGCCACCTTCATTAATTATCTTAGCTAGATCTTCTGGATAACTTGCTGCAGCTTCTACATCAGCACTTGCTGCTTCACCTTGAACTTTCATGTTATGAAGTTGGCTTCTTTCCTTAAACCCATGAAGCAACTTCTGCTAGCTTCAAACGTTTCTTCTGCAGCTTCCTCACTTCTCTCAGCCTTCATAGAATTGAAGAGTTAGGCTCTTATCTGGATTAGGCTTTGGCTTAAGGGAATGTTGTGGCTGGTTGGATCTATCCAGATCACCAAAACATTCTCCATATCAGCAATAGGCTCTTTCACTTTATTATCATTTGTGTGTTCACTGGTGTAGCACTTTTCATTTCCTTCAAGAACTTTTCCTTTGCATTCACAACGTGGCTAACTGTTTGGTGCAAGAGGCCTAGCTTTCTGCCTGTCTCAGCTTTAGATATGCCTTCTTCACCAAGCTTCACTATTTCTAGCTTTTGATCTAGTGAGAGACAGGCTACTCTTCCTTTCACTTGAACACTTAAAAGCCACCGTAGGGTTATTAACTGGCCTAATTTCAATATCGTTGTGTCTCAGGGAATGGGGAGGCCTGAGGAGGGAAAGAAACGAGGCAGAGAGCAGTCAGCACAACAGTACAACATTTATGGATTAAGTTTGCCATTTCACGTTGTTGTGGTTCATGGTGTCGCAAAACAATTACAATAGTAACATCAAAGTTCCCTGGTCACAGATCACCACAACAAATGTAAAAATAATGGAAACATTTGAAATATTGCTATAATTACCAAAATGTGACACAGAAAATGCTGTTGGAAAAATTGAGCTGATAGACTTGCTTGACCCAGGGTTGCCACAGAATTTCAATTTGTAAAAGTAAGCAATATCTTCCAAGTGCAATAAAAAGAGGTATACCTGTATGTTGGAAAGAAGGATACTTAGGTAAAATGTAATGAAGTGGGAGAAAGTGAAAGGCAACTAAATTTCCATCTTCCATAGTGGTAAGTAAGTGAGGCTTACAATGGGAAATCAAGAAGTGAAAAAGTAAACATGCTATTTACAGAAATATAAAATTTATTCATCAGTACACAATAAGACAAATCCAGCATTAATAAGGCTCTTATTCACCACTCTTGTGCTAGGACACCCAGTCCTAAGTACTTTTGTGAATTTATTTCTGCAAAAGTAGAACAAAGGCCAATTATCTAGACACTTCTGAATAGCTCAGGCCATCAGACCCTTAGGTAGATCAATTCTGGGTCATATTTTATGGGCCCTAAAACAGAAATGAGCACAGCATGCTTAAAAAGCAGAAAGAGGCTCATGTGGTTTGCAGAATAGTGTGCTATGAAAGAAATTGCATAATACAAGGTTCAGAGGGTATCTGGGTGTGTGATGACCATGAAACTTTCAAATGACAGCTGAATTCTACCTCATGACATCTGTTATGTGAGACAAAAATCAGAACGTGTGTATTATTTCAGATTTTCGTTAATTACAGAAAAATTAACCCTAATGAATACAAGAATAATGGGTTGAAACTGTAGGAAGAACCATACATTTCTTCTTCTGTCAGTATCCCTAAATTAATGCATAATATAGGAACTTTTGTTCCTTCAGCAGTACTGACAAGAAAGAACCTTCCTATCCTTCCATCCTCCTCACTCTTACATACCCACATTGATTGCTGAATCTGAGCATGGGATTGCTGCATTCAGAGCTCAGATTTAGCTTTCTCTTTCTGCTTCTGTGCTCCATGAAGTAAGTGAACCTGGGTCATGGGCCATGCTAGTCTGGAGGTCTGCCTGACGTTGTCCTGGCTCTTAGGGTTCTTTGTACTTATTTAAGTACAAAGTACTCATTTAGTACAAAGAAGGCCTTCATGCCTCATGTAGCTACCTAAGAAGTTACTATAAGAGATGTAGAATAACCCTGCAACACCTAAATAATATAAACTGCTGGATTAAGAATCTCTATAGCAAAAATCCACAACAAAACAGAATAAAACAAAAACATTCAAAAGCAAAATGTCTTCTTGCTATAGTCTTTGCCATGTATGCTTACTTCATAATCAAAGGGCTAATTTGAATTTCCATAAAAACAAAATTTTCTACATCTCTAAAATTTTATTATGTACCTATGAAACAACTTGCATAATATGAACTTCTTATAAATTTTGTGTTATATAATCCTGGGAGAGTATTCAACTTTATTTAGTTTTTGTTTGATTGTTTTCTTGTATTGTCCCCAGTCACTCATTGACGTCTTTTAAAACATCACAACTTGGTTACCATAACCGTGGTAATACATTGTAAGATGCACTGGGTCCATACATAGAGAAAAGTATTTGTAGGGTAAGCAGCAGAAGCCCTAGGAATCCTGACCTTGAGCCAGCAGGAGGTGACCTAAGGGCAAAATGTGTTAGAGACCAGATGCTAACTGTGAAGTTAGTGACATCCAAGATGGATTTGTGTTGTAAGTTAGAATTCCAGGAATTATTAGGAAATTGTATTCTGTTAAAAAAAAAAAAAAAAGAGCCTGTGTGAACTTCAAGCCATTGTGATTTTGTCATTAAAATGCTTGTAAACTCATAGGTTGTTGAGGCCCAGAAGAAAACATCTACAGTGACATAATGGCCGTTGATTTACTGCAATAGTAAATGGATTTACTTCTCAAAATACACTCCTAAGTAGTTTGATATTCTGAAAATGCTTTTCCATAATGCCTGAACATTATACAAAATTGTGAAAGTTGAGTGAGTTCTGCAAAATGTGACTAGAACAAAAGTTACATTAATTCGTTTGTATTCATGATATTCCCTACTCAAAGAGAATATTGCTATTACCAGACTAATATTTCTCATTCTCCCCCTGAAATTTTTAAGGGTTCTAGCTTATTAAAGGCTGACTAAGTTAACTTTCATAATACAAGATTGGAGAGAAAAGGAAATGGAGAAAAAGAAAAAAAAAAATGTTTGTTGGGGGTGGAGGAAGAGTGATGACTATATCTGATAAATAGGATAGGGATTTGAAGGAGGATGTTATAAATATTGCTGAGAATTATACACTTTGATTCTCTTCAGAATTCTGTGAAAAATGTAAGTCAATGGTTTTCAACTGTTTGGAAAATAGTTTAGTTGCTGAACTGTATTTGTTTGACTTCTAAATGGTTCAGACACACTCACAGATCTAAGTAATACTACCTCTGTAAATAAGTAAATAAATTTATATACACCTATAAATAAATTTATTTACACCTATAAATGGATAGCTAATCCTACTTCACTTTAGCAAAATATTCATAAGCATTGCTATAATATATTCAGGATGAAAACTGAGAAACAGCTGAAAATGTATACTTCCTCAGCAATGATTTTTCTAATATTATTCCACTTATCTCAAGACAATTATTTGAGTTATCCAATACTTAACTATGTAACTCTACAAATTTTTCTTATGTAAGAATCCTTGGAACATTATGCAGTGTTTATATGTTTTAAGCTCTTTTGATGCTGAAATTAGATTTGCTTTTCAGGAGTCATCTGGCCACTTTTGACAATGGTAATTTCTAAGCTGTCTTATACATTCTATAAACTGATAAACTACTAAAGAAAATTCTCATATACAAAATTTTAAGTCCAGCTGTTTTCTATTTTCATGTTTCATGTACAAACTTGCTTACAAGTCACCAAAATAGAATTATGTGACTCATAAGGAAATGCTTTCTCATATTCTGAAGATTGTTAGAAAAGAATCACTATTTTCTTGGTGAAGGAAGACAAATTCATAAAGTAATATAGCTCATGTGAACTTTTGGTGGAGCACACTTTTCTAGAAACAAGACTTTAAAACATATTTAACTTCAATAACCTTCAGAGCCAACTTCTGTGTTAATTCACTGCTTGTCTCTCGCTGCACCATTTCCAAGAACTTTTAGACTCCTATAACTCCACAGCTTATGTGTGAATGTAAGTTACTATTGCAGTACCTTCAAGAAAGACCTGGCCATCTAGTTGCAAGGAGGGTGGTTAGCTGACAGCCTCCAGCTGTTAGCACCTGGAGGATCTGCCTCACTTTTGAACCAAGGTCAAGTACTTCCAGAGTAGCCCCCGCCAGTGACTGAGCAGAGTGAAGACAGCAGGGCCTGGCGATTTCTGCACAGTGAGAGACTTACCTGACTTGGAATCTGTGCTCCAAAGCTCTCCTTTGGGTGACTAAGAGTCTGTCATAAATGCGTGATAGTCTGAGACTCTCTGCCCAATCTTGCTTTCTCTGATCCCAGGGGTTACCTCTCAATAAATCTCTTACACTTCTAACTTAATTTCGGCATCTGACCGGAGATTATGAAAGACTCCATACATCCAACATCAAAAATACATGCCTGGACCTTATTTACACAGTTGATGATGTGAGAGGAAAGAACTCTGGACTCGTAGCTAGAGGATACAGGTTTAAGTCTTGTTTCCTACAGTTTCTAACATTCTGCCTTGGTAAAATCATTTAACCTCTCTAACGGTTAGTGTCCTCAGCAGTAAAATAAGTATTTAAATATCTCCATGCCCAGATGATAGCTTGAGGCTAAAATGAAAGCATGTATGGTGATAGGATTTTGAGAAATGCTCTAATGCATGGGTTTATTAAACAAAGTAAATGATCATCCAACGATAACTTTGCATTTTTAAATCTCACTCTCACCTCATCCTGTTAATATTATTGTCCTTAAGGTGTTAGAGAAATAGACCAGTTCATATGAATGAATAAGATTTATATGAACCTTTGACTGAAAGAAAACATCAACACTCATCATTCTGTAGAAAATATTATCTTATTTCTCCAGTCTTTTAAGTCATAATGTATATATTTTCAGGTCACCATTTGTGCAAAAATGTCAAAGCAGAGTGACTAAGTGCTGAGAACTCAAACATGAAAAACACAGGATTTCTGCACTTAACATTTCTCCAAGTCTAGTGAGGAAGTCTGCAATGTCAACAGTCACAGACAAACTGTGAGAAAGTGAAGTAAGTACATAAGTTACCATGATAGCACAGGGAAGGGATCTTTCAGGGATCAGGGCTGATTATATAAAGGAGGTGATATTTAATCTTAATGTGAAACTGTAACTAAGCATTCACCAGCCCAAAAAAAGCAGACTGTGGAAAAAGCAGGTAGATGAACTGGCATTTACAAAGGTCTGAGGGTACAATAGAGCAAGGTTCTTTTAAGTAACTTAATTTGTTTTATTTGTAATGTTGGTATATATGGTGGTTGTGTAGGACAGAAGGACATGAGTACCCGGAAGAGATGGGAGTAAAAAAACGCAATTAGGTCATGAGGTCTCTTGTGTATTACACTAAGAGCTTTAAGTTTGATGGAGTGGGAAGCAGAGGGCAATATTTTTAGAAAGAAGAGACAAAATTAGCTCCTTTATATTGAAGAAATTGTACTCTGACAGTAGCGTACATATGGGAAATAAGTAGGGGATGAAGAGGTCAGGACTCTAATAATGAAATCATGGTAGTGGTGACAGTTCCATGCAAAAAAAAAAAAAAAAAAAAAGACAAATATAAATGACAGCAATGACATGTATTGGTTACTAACTGGATGTGAGGTAGAAGGAGTGGCATAGGGCAGAATAGGAAAACCCTGGAGTGGCTTTCTGATTTCTAACTTAGGTGATTAGATTGTGACAATGAAGAGGAGGGGAGATAGTTTTTATTTATGTTTTTATTTTTAGAAGGAGTATAGATTATTTTTAGAAGGTTTTTATTTTTAGAAGGAATATGGATTAGAGCTCAGTTCTGGATGTAATAAATCTGAGTTGTCCGCAAGATATTTTGAGATGTGCACGGGTAGTGGGATTTATTTCTCTTATTCCGGAGCTTTTCTGGGCTTCAGCCTAGGTTGGAGCCTGTAAGAAACTTGGGAATCAACTATACGGAAAAGCTAACTAAAGCCATAGGAGTATACCAATTTGCCTAGGGGGAAAGAATGGGGATAAAAAGAGAATTTGGGTGTCACCATAAAAAATAGAGTTAAAAAGAAGAGATCTATTTGTAACACAAATAGAGAAATGGTTCACTTTTTTTTTCACAAAACTGATTGAGGGTATATTTCAGCCCTCCTTATCCAATGAAAAATTCAATTATATGAGTTGAAGGAAGGTCTTTATGAAATAATACATTTCCTTGAACTCCCTATTTTCTTCCACCATGAATTTTGACATAAAAATAAATTTAAGTAATTCTATTTCCCCCAGTTTCATGTGTAGAGGTCAACTTTGGCGATGACAGCCTGAGCCAGAGCTGGGGGGACACTCCTGGCTGCTGGCAACCGTGGCCCTCAGTCTTCAGGGTAGGAACCTTGGTTGTCTCCAGCTTTGTCCCTAACACTTGCTCCTGGTGAACCAATCTGGAACCTGAGGGAAGCAGCAGTGCCTGTGTCACCAGCCCTAGCAGACAGATGCCTCCCCTTGCTCTTTGTTTTGGAATGAAAACAAAAACAGGAAATGCAATATCATTCTTCTCTTTACAGAGCAAGCTTCTAACTGGAATAAAGTAAACCCTCTTGGAAATAAAATAATTAAAGCACAATTATCTGTACCTACAAGACTTTCTTTGGTTCTTACAGGTTACTTGTCTTCATATTAGATGAGCACATGGTACCTTAACTGCCTTTACTTTGAGCTTTGTTATAGCAAACATCAGAGACTTACATGTATTATGTCTTACAACTTATTGAGAAGATCACTAACACATTCTCCTAACTTTCAGTTACTAGCATTTATCATTAGCATGCATTTAAAGTCGTAGTTTAAGTTGATTCAAAGTGAAGGTGCTATTACAATGATGTCTTTCAATACATGCTAGATGTGTATTTCCCTTTAACTAATAGTAAGAAGCCCTGGGTTTCTCTGAATACAACTATCTATCTAAAACACAAAACTATATATTTTATGTCTTTTGTTTCTGCTAAATTGCCATTGTTATTTTCAAATATATTTGCATGTCACTTACCTTCTTCGTGCTTAATTTATAGGCAAGTTTAGAACTTATGCTCTGGGCTGCTGGCAAGTTCTTCTACTTACAGTCTTAAAGTCTTCCATTGCTGGAAAGAAATTAGGTAGACATAAGATAAAATGATTCTATCTAGATGCAGAGAAACGTAATCCCTTTCACAGACTTCTCAAGAACAGTGAAAGATGAGCAGATCTAAAGATCTAAAAAGACAGCAATATAAAAAGAAGTATTGACTTAGTGTTGGCTATGTGACATTTCTGCAAATGTTTCCATGTGTTTGGAAAATATTTTTTAATAAACATTCTGGAATAACGTGAAGAAAAATAAAGATGCTTTTGGGAGTGGGAGGGATGCTTTGGACATCATCACATTCCAAATTCTCACTATCTCTTCAAGTATGACCTACATCATTTATGGATAAAATAATATAAAGAAGAAAAAAATATCTGTGAGACCACTGAAGTCTGCCTTTCTGTAGGAGGTGTAATGACCTTGCTTCTACATGTTATTCATAGTGAATAAACAGGTATATACATATATCGGATAGCTTATTTTTACTATTTTTTCTTGGTATCAACTTAAAACACACATCACCAAAAAAATGTCAAATTAACTATTTAAAAAGTCTGAGTGATTTATTTTTCAGTAGGATTCCCTGATATATGACTCATGAGAAAAGAACTTATCACATAAAAATATTCAGGTAGCAGACATAAATGCGAGAGTTTTGTTCAAGTATCAAGTCATTGCAAAACACTGTGTAATCTAAAGTTGGATATTTAAGGAAAGCTCATCAGGTGAAATATTATTTAAGAAGCCTTTGTGGCAAATGTCCTATAATTAAACATTTTTAAGAGACCATCTGCACATTTAATAGCCTGTTAATCTTGATAAGATATATTTTAAACTATAAAGGTCAAATCATGTTTGGCCATTGAAAAATGAGTTAAAATATAAATAAATATAAAAATAAAGCAAAGTAAGTGAGGTATTTAAATGATCATTTCCTATTTTTAAATTTCTGAGCAGTTAGGTAAACGCAGCTCTTTTACTCCATCTCTCATTCTCCCCAAAATGAGTGCTGGAAGAAATAGAATCAACTAGAATGATGGCCAGACTGTATGGAATCAATTATACCTGGCAATAAAACTAAAAGGATAGTGTTTCTTTTGTGCAATATTTTCCACATTGGTTCCAGCAATTTGTGCATCATTAGTAACATCTGTGACAGAAAAAAATCAGTTAAAGCTAAAGCTAGTTTAAAAACAAACAAACAAACAAACAAACAAAAAAATCAGTCAAAGCAAGGAAGGGACCAAAAGAGAGAGAGAGAGAGAGAGACAGAGAGAGACAGAGAGACATACAGAGAGAGAGAAAGAGTGAGGGAAAGCTTTGGCCCATCCGTTTTCTGACTTCACCTCCAGTTTGCCCTAAGTTCTTTCCAGTAACATGAAATCACAAAGGAAGCTGGGGAAGGCTAGATATATGAAATGTGTCTACTGTATATATGTACAGGAGTTTAGTAAATACAATCATATTTTCACTCCCTTCAGTAATGTGGGGAGGGCAAGCAATTCTTTGGATAATTTGCTTGCTTAGGGGAGGCTAATTGTACATGGACCACTTACCTCTTTACTCCTATCTGTCATGCTTTGTATAATAGCTACTCCTGCTGACAAACAGCATCATGATCAGCAGATGTAAATTACGTGTTACTGCAACATTTCCATCAAGATAGTATGTTCAAAGTTCGTCTTACTTACATAGGTAAATAGTTCTGCATGGGAAGTAAGTGTAATGACTAGTCCTACAAGTAAACATTTTTTTCTTTTCTTTGGGGTCAATTTCAATCCTAGTTTTTCACCCACACAGTGAGCCTGGGTTTTGGGATAGTCATGTTGTGGATAAAATTTCAGTGGGAGTCCCACCTGACCAACAAGAGTATTTTGGCCCATGCTAAATGCCTGTATGTTTTCTTTAAAAACATTATTTCAACTGTAACCTTTCACAGTACCAGCACTAATGCTTCAAGGAAGCATATCTTTCTCTAAGGATTTCACTGAAAGAAGAACATAAAGCACGTTCAATGCAATTTATTTATCATGATTTCACTTCCTACTCTGTGCCAGGCACAGTGTTTAATGCAGAGGTTAACAAAATAAAATATAAAATGTTAATAAAGAACCCAAAATACAAAATAAATTTTAAACTGAAGCCAAATAAGAAATACATGAGGGTGTGCTCGTCTCCATGTTTAGCAGCAGGCATGCCATCATGTAAAACCTGTTGCTAAAACTCATATCTTAATTTTGAGGTGAACAGTTCTTTGTTCTTGAATATTTCACACAGTTCAGAGTAAGCTAATATAATTTATTAAAGGCTAAAGATTGAGTATCTCTAGCAGTCAAAATCATTTCAAAGCTTAACTTGGGATAAACCCACTATTTATGGATTCTACATCATATGCCTTGTCTGTTTCCTGGCAATGGGAACTAGAAAGACTCTTCTCATTTGAAGACTTAATAATATGGGGTAGTGTCTGCAGCAGTCAGATTGAAATGACCAATTAGGGCTGGCACTTGCACTAGCCCTTTGAATATTATTAGAAGATATTCTCCTGTCTTTTCACTGTGGAAACACAGCAATATTCACCAGACATGTAGATACAGACATGACATTGCTCAGTGACTTCTCATCTCTGTGACACTCTCAGTTTACGTACCGCTTACCTACCAGACAGGTTGGAGAGAAGTGAAATAAAACCTTTTAGCTGTTGGAATATGTAAATTTATATTATTTAATAAAGTTTGTCACTTTGTCTCTAAGTAAGAATGATAGTTGTAGACTGGTATAACGCTAGGACAGAAAAAAAAAGCAGTCTTTTAAGAATTCTATTTTTGCAGGATTATTTTCTAACTGCCTAGAAGAACCTTCTTGAATTATTTGATAAAAACTGAAAAACTAATAAATATCTTAATTTCTTAAATGTCAGGGTACGAATGTTAAGAGAAGATGCAGGTAATAAGTCTAAAGGAAACATTATCTTGAAACTCTCAGGACTGTTATGGCTGAACTTGAATAATTTGGAATAAAATATGTATGAACAGACCAAGAATATTAAAGTTTAAGAAATCTGTTGACACTGGCTAGGTGAAAGATATCTTGAGGCTTTCCACTTACAGGAACTATCTTACCTCCCACTATATAAACAATATTTTTCTCTGATCTGAATTCTGCAGTTAAGTGCATTCCTCTGGCATTTTAACTATGCAAGCATGATAACCTACTAGATAGTAGGAAAAACCACAGACATATGTAATTGGCCTAGCTAAAACACATTTGAAATTCATTCTCATTTTCTATTGGATAGCCCTAAAATATTGACTATTGTTTTCTTCTATTAAAATTAAGCAATAGTTTTCCCATTTCCCTACTTCAGACAGGCTAAAAATAATTGGTTCACTTTCAAGAAATGGAAAGGAAATTCTATGTTCTCCTAGTCTAACATCTGAAGTAACTAACATAATAACATAATAAATCTTATCTAAGATTTTTATTTTCGTTAGAATTGTTTCATTTTTTAATATCTATGTATTAGTCTATCTTAAACAAAATTTTCCCTCAGTTTTATCCAAACAGTGATGCTTTAAAGTATACATTTTGAGTGTATATTTATTTTTTAATAGGCCAGTGTGATTTCAGAGTAAAAGTTTCCAAGGCTTATTATATTTAGAACCTGAACTTAACTTTTAAAATTTTATTGTAATACGTAACCGTTATTCTGAGTTTCTTAATGATAAGAACGACAAAACCTTCTGAATATTAGCACCAGATTTTGGAGTACTGACACCAGAGATCAGTTGCATAACACACACAGAGGACAGACTTTCTATTTCTTTATTCTAGAGAATATAGACTTTCCTTAGGCACAGGTATGATGGTAATTTTGCCCTAGATTTCCCCAAATAGGTGTGCCAAGACAGATGATAGAGGGAAAATGCTTGGGTGTATGTATTTGGTATTGGGTGATAAAGATTTGGTGAAAGGACTGGAGAAAATTGTGAGCTGTCCTAGAGCCTCAGGCAATAATGATATACCTATTTTTTTTTTTCCCTAGTGTTAATGATCAAGGAAAATGAAGACTTAGGTGTTAGAAGCTGTCCCTTCGCCCAGGCAACGGGACACATATACAAAATCACTGACTTATCTAGTGGCTGTACTAGTACCAGCGTGGATAGGTCAGACCAACTCACTCAATCTCTCACTCTGTGCTTAGGCACAATTTGGTCTCTTCCTTTTTATTCTTCCAAGCACTATTTATTAAACAGATAGCACGTGTACTATGTGAGCTACTGGAAAGGTCAAGATGAAAAAGCAAATATTCTTTTTTTTTTTTTTAATTTAGTTTTGGCTGTGTTGGGTCTTCGTTTCTGTGCGAGGGCTTTCTCTAGTTGCGGCAAGCGGGGGCCACTCTTCATCGCGGTGCGCGGGCCTCTCACTATCGCGGCCTCTCTTGTGGCGGAGTGCAGGCTCAGTAGTTGTGGCTCACGGACCTAGTTGCTCCGCGGCATGTGGATCTTCCCAGACCAGGGCTCGAACCCATGTCCCCTGCATTGGCAGGCAGACTCTCAACCACTGCGCCACCAGGGAAGCCCAAAGCAAATATTCTTAACTCGATTGGCTTACCTTCAGGGGAGGATAGTTTGTAAATAAACAAGTAGAGCCCATGTGGGAAGCTAGCATCTCACCCATGGCTACTTTGAGGCTGGACCCAACACATTGTCATGTATCAACTCTTTCACTACCATCACCACAGCTATTGCAATTTTGGGAGTACTTCTGTATGTAATGCATTATCTTTTTCTACATATGGAATCACTTCTTTAAAATCAGAGAGTTCTATTTTATTTTCTAGACTCGTTATCTCTCTATTTTTCTTTGACTACTGACCCCACTTACTCCCTTCCTCCTCCTTTATGGCATCAGGCAATTTGGTACTGACCCTCAACTTGCATACCCCAGACAACAAAATTAAAAGGTAACCTGGCTTCTATCTTCCTTGAGAAACATTTCTTCAGTTTAAGAGCATCTCAGGCCATAACTCCAGAAACCTATAAGTCAGCACTCTCTCTTTAAGAGCAGGGGCTGAATCCTTTTAAGACAATCACATTTCTTTATGCTAGTAACACAAAACAGCAAGATACTTGCCTTCATAGAAGTTTGTGTAAAATGAAATAGAAACAGTGCTTAATCACTCCTGAAACAATCAGGAAAGACTTCACAGAGGAGGTAGCGACTGATTTGAGATTTAAAGGATGAGCAATGGTTCGCTGAGCAGAAAGGAAGTGGGAGTAGCCTCCAGGCATAGAGTTCAATTCCTCTACTTCCTTTCCTCTCACAGATGCCAGAAAACCCTCTAGCCCCCATCCCTGTCCTTTGTTCCTTCCTCTGTGTCACTTTCCACCGCTACACTGTCCTGCTTCTCCTCTTAGCCCTTAGCTAAGGGAACGTGTTGTCCTGTCCCAGGGAGGCAACTTGTGGATTTTTTTTTTTTTTCTGGCTCCAAAGGAAAAACAGGGAACAAAACTCAACATCTCTTCAACTTACCAAGGTGTTTTGGTGTCTGTGGCAGGAGTGGGTGGAACATACATATTGGGAGGGCTAGCAGAAGAATAGTACAAACTGACAAAACAGAAGAACATAACAGGGCCTGGGACATTTTAAAGGATTCAAGAGACAAAGGCACAGACGACTTATGAAGTTAAATGAAATAGTACTTGTCTTTCCCATGTATCAGTGACTCACGAATAGAGAAGATTTAACCACGTAGCAGGGAAAGTTGCCAAGAAATCTAAATAACAACCAAAAAAAGATACATTAAAAATAATAGTAATTCAACCTTTATGTAAACTCCCTTAATTTTTTCCTAGTTACTATGTTGGATATAATGCACACACAAAGCAATAAATGTCATAGCAATATTTTTATAAGATTCTTTTTAAATTTCAGAAGTGAAGTTTTAAATTTCTCATCATTACCTTTAGTGATACCACTGAACACCAAATTGATGAATATATGGGTGTGTGTCCTTATCTTAATTTTACTCTCCAATATTTGGAAATCTGGATTTCTAGAAAAGAAACATCAGAGAACAATTATTCACCTCATCAAGAAATCACTAAAGAATTCCATTAACTCATAAGTTCCTCTAGGAATTTACAAAATATGTATGGATTTGAAAATTTTTAAGGAACATAATTGTAAAAAGAAAGAAAGAGGGAGAGAAAGAAAGAAAGAAAGAGAAAGAAAGAAAGAAAGAAAGAAAGAAAGAAAGAAAGAAAACATACAGTTTTACAGGCAATATTTTAATTATCAGTCTTATGTAGTGTGCATAAAATGTCAATTCCTCAAACAACTTTTTTTTAACCCATGAGTTGGAATTAGTTTTTCTTCTTCCTTGCCTCCACTGAACTTTGTTTTATCTCTTACTATGTTCCTAATATCTTTGTTGTTTGTCATATACAAGTCTGCTTCCCCAGCCAGATTTTTAAGGGCTAATCCATGCCATATTTATTTTCTCTTTCTCATAATCAATAGCAAAGTGTATGAAACATACTAAAGGTACAGTTAACACTTGCTGACATGAACATAGGAGTAATCAAGATACATATTGGAATTTAGACATAGAAACTGAAGGAGACAAGATAGAAAAAAAAAGAACATGTTATAACTGAGACTGTTTTAACAGTTATTTTAGGAATGATTTAAACTAGATCTTTGTTCTCTGGAGTTGATTTCTAAGCCAACAAGCATATATTTCAAATGTTTCTATTTTGCTTTAGTAAGAAGAAAATCACAGGGATAACTATCAATATGCCATATTATCCAGAATCATATTTTTAATGTCATCTAAACGGGGTAAGGGAATGTGTTTTTTGAATAAGTAATTCAATCCAGAAGTGTGAGTAAATAATTGAATAAATAACTAAGTAAAAAATGCAACCCACTGTGTGTGTAAAAAGCAATACCAGGGGCAGATAATGGCAAATACATTCAAGATCTAGACTCTCAAATTAAGCAATTTAAGTTCTAGGTAATTAATGTTTTTTAGCATATATTTTTCAGTTAAATTTCCTTACTAAAAATCTGTCCAGGGCTTCCCTGGTGGCGCAGTGGATTAGAATCTGCCTGCCAATTCAGGGGACACAGATTCAGTCCCTGGTCTGTGAAGATCCCACAGGCCGTGCAGCAACTAAGCCCGTGCGCCACAACTACTGAGCCTGCGCTCTAGAGCCTGCAAGCCACAACTACTGAAGCCCGTGCACCTAGAGCCCATGCTCTGCAACAAGAGAAGCCACTGCAATGAGAAGCCTGCGTACCACGACAAAGAGTAGTCCCCGCTCGCCGCAGAGAAAGCCTGTGCACAACAACGAATACCCAATGCAGCCAAAAATAAATAAATAAAAATTTAAAAAATTAAAAATAAAAAATCTGTCCAATTTTTGCTCCTTCCAACATTATGAGAAAGAAGCCATTTTCTGACACCCGTACTAAGAAATGATATTATGTCTTTTTTTTAAAAAAAATTGTCAACATGAAGAGTTAAAATTGTTTTTAATTATTTTAATATACATTTTTCTAATTATTAGTGAGGTTGAGCGTCTTTTAAATGATTATAGGCCATTACTATCTTTTCTTTTGTGATGTGTTTATTCATATTTTGGCTTCTTTCCATTGAGTTTTTTCTTTGAAAGAAGAATTTTACATCTTTTAAAGTATAATCTAAACCTTTATTATATATACTGCAAATATTTACCCAGCCTTTTTATTTATCTTTTACATTGCTTTATAATATATATTGTTGTATAGATATTTTTATTTTAACATGGGCTAATGGATCTGTCTTGTTTCTTAGAGTCTGCATTTGGAGTGTTATTTGATATGACCTCCAATCACATACCTCAAAATTATGATTATACCCCTCAGTTCTGCAGGAAATGTTATATAGGTTTTTAAACAAATATTTGAATCTTTAACTGAAATTCATTTTTATTTTGTGAATATTTTAGGGTAGGGATTTAACTTTACAGTTTTCTCTAGATGAAAGTCAGCCAAATATCCCAACACAATTTAATGTCTTCTCCATTTTTTTTTTTTTTTTAAATCCGGAACAGTTCAGGGGGACATATAGCATGGGCCTATCTGAGAATGGTTATGGATGAAGGGGAAAACAACACAGATTCTTTTGGGGATGAGAGTACAAGAGGTTAGAAGGAGATGGCATTTGCAGGGTATTACAGTTAGGTGAGGTTTGGTTGGTTTCATCGGCTCCGTTTCCTAAATGAGCTGGGACACTTTAGTCTCACACATATTCAGTTAAGACCTAGAAGCAAGTCAATTCTTTTCTCTTGATCGCAGAAGTGTGTGCCTGAGAAGACAGACAGCTCTGATGTTGCAGCAACAAGAGAACGAGCTTGAGTGTTCTGGATCGGTGCACACGTGTGGTGGGCATGGCTGGTGGCAAGTAACAAGAAACAGGCCTGCAGCTCCCTTGCCCTGTGGTGGATAATGATGTCTGCAGGCTGCATGTAAGCCTCAAGCATTTTTGGGGTGGCTGGCCAGACCGTCTCCCTACATGAGTCAGAAAGAACAGACCCAGCTGAATATATTAAATAAATTCATTCCATAAAATTTATAGGTATGTATTCGGCTAAGATGTCTGAAAGAGGGATGAGAGTAGATTGGGGTCAAAGAATGAGTAAATAAGGTGTATCCCATAAATGAAGCTCTAATAACTTCTATTCATCAATGTAAATACTGCTTATGTTCCCACCAACTTTTGGAATACCTTCTTAAGAGAATAAATTGCTTGTAAACCAACGCATATTTTCTTTTCCCAAATTGCAGACTACAAAAGATTTCTAATTCATTTATTTAACTTAATTTTTGATTCATTGCTAAAATTTAGTGTCATATTTTAATTTTAGTATTGTTTAGTATCATATGTAAAAAATTACCTAGGAAATTTAAACGTTTTTATACTGTGTGATAAAAAACTATAGTTTAAAATATTTAAAATTTTTCATTTTATAGAATTACAGACCCGAAGAGATTATTATCTCACCGACCTTAATCTTAGCACCTGAGTTTATTAAAATTCAACATCACAAATCTAAATTAATATAAGTTTATCTCTGTCTTCTTAGGTACAGTCTTGAATCATCAAGTTATCTTCATGTCAAGAAGCAATAGTTACAAATCCAACTTAGCACGATGAGTGACTTTTAACTTTATCCTATTGATGTAAATATCACGGGGTACTGGGAGTGGAAGAGAAAATTGTGGCAGAATCAGATACAGCAGAAAATAACCAATAATGCAGTAGGAAATTTGCAAATATCGAGTGAGAAGGAGAAGATTTTAAGTGCATTGTCTCCAGCCTTCTTGATATACAAATTGACAAACTGAGGCACGTAAAGATAAAGTGAGTTGCCTGTAAAGCGTAGCTAATTTGTCCAGAGCTGAAACAAGGGTCCAGGTCCCTGAATTCTAATACTCCAGGACTTTTTTTCTGATATTTACCTCCCTGTTTAGGTGTAATATATTCCAATTTTTGAATTTAAATAATGTTTTATTGATACTCCTTATTGTAGAAAATATTTTAAGGAATGAATGAGTTCTAGAGACGGATGGTATAGAGCAAATCCTAACTATTGTTTCCTAGTAGTATGACTATGGCATGACACTTGATCTCTCTAAGCATCTCTTTCTCCCATTGGCAAAAATGGGAATTATTATTTTATCTACCACAAAATCCATCGTAGGCCTCAAATGAAGTAATCTGTTTTAAAGGACTTATATTAGTACCCCAAATCTGTTGATCACTGATCTATTTCATAACAGTCTCAAACTTTGTTAGTCAATGTGACTGTTCTCTAGCACTTCTTGTTTTTAATTGTATTCAGTTTATCCTATATAATGTTCTCTGACTCATTCTTGAAATTAGCATATACCTCAACTCAGATAAATGCTTTTTCATGAATCCACAGGGAGGATCCATTTTCCTTTGAAAATTACAATTTAATATAACATTGTTTTACACATGTTAGGAAGAGACACATTGAACCCATGTTAGTCATTCAGTGAATATTTATGAACTTGCCTTTCAGTAAAAGAGGATATCACTTGCACATATTTAGACCTGAAATAAAATCCTGGGATGTATATGCACCATACCCAGATTCTGAAACATGGTGCACATGTATAATTTATTATATATCTTTGGAATTCTTTGATTTAGCATATATGTGATTTCATAATTTATTTAATTTCATGAATTTTTCCAAATTTATTTTTAATTAGTTATGATTTTCTCATATGTAAAACCACTTTTACAACTGTGGGAAACATCTAAGTATATTTCTGAAATTTATAATCTGATAATTTGGTTCAAAAAAAATTTGTCTCAAAAAAAAACTATCCTTACAAAAGACCCTGAAGAGCAAAAGCAGTCTTGAGGGAAAAAAACAGAACTGGAGGAATCAGACTCCCTGACTTCAGACTATACTATAAAGCTACAGTAATCAAGACAATATGGTACTGGCACAAAAACAGAAACATAGATCAATGGAACAAGATAGAAAGCCTGGAGATAAACCCACGCACCTATGGTCAACTAATCTATGACAAAGGAGGCAAGGATATACAATGGAGAAAAGACAGTCTCTTCAATAAGTAGTGCTGGGAAAACTGGACAGCTACATGTAAAAGAAAGAAATTAAAACACTCCCTAACACCATACACAAAAATAAACTCAAAATGGATTAGAGAACTAAATATAAGACTGGACACTATAAAACTCTTAGAGGAAAACATAGGAAGAACACTCTTTGACGTAAATCACAGCAAGATCTTTTTTGATCCACCTCCTAGAGTAATGGAAATAAAAACAAAAATAAACAAATGGGTCCTAATGAAACTTCAAAGCATTTGCACAGCAAAGGAAACCATAAACAAGACGAAAAGACAACCCTCAGAATGGGAGAAAATATTTGCAAACGAATCAACGGACAAAGGATTAATCTCCAAAATATATAAACAGCTCATGCAGCTCAATATTAAAAAAACAAACAACCCAATCCAAAAATGGGCAGAAGACCTAAATAGACATTTCTCCAAAGAAGACATACAGATGGCCAAGAAGCACATGAAAAGCTGCTCAACATCACTAATTATTAGAGAAATGCAAATCAAAACTACAATGAAGTATCATATCACACCAGTTAGAATGAGCATCATCAGAAAATCTACAAACAACAAATGCTGGAGAGGGTGTGGAGAAAAGGGAACCCTCTTGCACTGTTGGTGGAAATGTAAATTGATACAGCCACTATGGAGAACAGTATGGAAGTTTCTTAAAAAAACTAGAAATAGAATTACCATATGATCCATCAATCCCACTACTGGGCATATACCCAGAGAAAACCATAATTCAAAAAGACATATGCACCCCAATGTTCATTGCAGCACTATTTACAATAGCCAGGTCATTGAAGCAACCTAAATGCCCATCGACAGACAAATGGATAAAGAAGTTGTGGTACATATATGCAATGGAATATTACTCAGCCATAAAAAGGAACGAAATTGGTCATTTGTTGAGACGTGGATGGATCTACAGACTGTCATACAGAGTGAAGTCAGAAAGAGAAAAACAAATATCGTATATTAACACATATATGTGGAACCTAGAAAAATGGTACAGATGAACTGGTTTGCAGGGAAGAAATTGAGACACAGATGTTGAGAACAAATGTATGGACACCAAGTGGGGAAAGCAGCGGGAGAGTGGTGGTGGTGGTGTGATGAATTAGGCGATTGGGATTGACATGTATACACTGATGTGTATAAAATGGATGACAAATAAGAACCTGCTGTATAGAAAATATACATATATATTATTCAAGTCATCTAAAGAAAAACCCAAAAAACTGTCCTTGCCAGGTACTATGGTAGAAGTTGGAGATGGAAGCGAAAACTGTTTCTCAAAATGCTTACAGATATGATAGTTTATATATATTTTATTAGAGACAAATGCTTATCTATCTAGGATGTGCAGGTAAAGAGATATTCTAAACTAGTAATGTGAACAGTTTTGATTCTGTGTTTCTAAATTAGTAAAGTTGACTTGACTTACCTGCAAATTCTTAGTTTTCTGCACATGAAACTCAAGATAGAAAGTTAGCATAGAGAGGTGACATGGTTAACAGCCTGGGTTCTGCAATGAGACATATTTGGTTGCAATGACTCCTTATTCACTATTTATGTGGGTAAACTGGGCAAATTACCTACCTTCTTCAATACTCAGTGTTCACATAGTGAAAGTACACATTGGATTTCTATGTGGATCAAGTTAGAAGTGATAAGGCATGCAAAAATCTTAGCACAGTGTCTGACACATATAATGTTTATTTTTGTACCTTAATTTTTATTCTTTTGTGTACTTCTCAAATCACTAGTAAATAAGACTAGACATTCTCATAAAAATAAAAATCTTTTCAGTGGCCTCACACAAAACATAACATATTCTTGACACATACTTCATTTTCATGATTGACATAAATTCATGGAAATCTTCATAAGCAACTGGATAGCACACGATTAGAAAAAATAGTGACCTTTTGAACTTACATTCTTAATATTCCTAATTACAAAATATTCTTTTGTTTCTAAGAATATAGTCAATGCAGTTATTGTTTTTTTTTTAATGTGGTTGTTAATTTTATAAAATATTTTCCAAATTCTTTTACAGGAAATAATAAAAAGGAGCTCTGTTTATTTGTGTAAGTTTGAATACAAATAGGGTTTCTTGCCAGTGACACAAAATAGAATGCCATTGTGTTTAACAGCATGCAGCCCATTATTCGAGGAAGAACATAAATGGAGCAGAAATCCTACTGGATGAAAATGTTAAATATCATCCTGTATAATAATGACTGTTCAAAATCTGATTTTAAAACATGTATAACTTAAGTCTGACCAATGGTAAACTTGCTTAAGAATTAACTAAATAATGTGCCATCTGAAGCAAGTAATTTTCTCGCTATCCAAATCATTTCTTCTATAACTTCAACAGATCGATATAAAGCTGATGCCATAAAAGAAAAACAATTCTAATGATTATTTTTAAAGTTATTTATTTCTTGTTAATTTGATATGAGTTGGATTGTTTAAGGCTGAAAATTCATTTTTGTTCTTGTTCTTTGTAATATATGAGGACTTATGAAAACTTCTAAAATTCTGAATTACATTATGACAAAATATTTTACTTCATAGCCATAGTGTGCTCTTTGATTCAGAAACAATGGAGTTTTAGGACTGAAATAGGTGAAGTGGGTTGGGACAAGGAAGGGGATGAAAAGAAAACATGAATTAAACAAAAGATAACATATCTTTTAAAAATTATTTAAAATATTTATCACACTTCTGGATTTTATTACATTTCAAAGAAATACTTAGTAGTATTATCTGGATATCCAAAGCTCCTTTTATATCACAATTTCTTTAGGACTTTGGGAATATATCCAACAGACTTAGACCTCAGGAATGATGATAAACAAAAGCACAAATATTAATTTGGACATGGTTTCTGACATTCAAAGTATAACCAAGCTATGAAAAATATTAATTCTATATTTTATTGAGATAGTAATGTTTATTCTACAATGTATCAAAGAAAGTTGGATTATGTATTTAATCAAATTTTCCACAAGGAATTTTTGAAATTTTAAATTAAAAAATACAATGCAGTCCCTCAAAAATATAATTTTTCAGGCTTATTAGGGAATGTTGGTGTAGTGGCAGAGTTATTTAATAATATAAAAATATCAGTATAAAATTATGCATAGAAAAGAGAAGTCTAATAGTAAGGATCAGATTCTTCACATTAAGAAGCTACAAACAAAATGGAAAATTGAATTTAAAGTAAGTATAAGAAAAGAAATGATGTAGATAAATAGAAATATGGCAAACAATAAGGAAAAATAATAAAACTAAAAGACAAATTGTTGAGAACTTTAATAAAATTTACAACCCCTTACCTAGACTGATCAAGAAAAAAAAAAAAAAAGGAAGAAATGAAAACATCCAATGTAAAAATTGAAAAAATTAGAATACTTCCCAACTCATTTTATAAGCCTAATCCTTATGAAAAACCTGACAAAGATACTACAAGAAAAGGAAATTACAGACTGATATTCTTCATGAACAAAGATGCAAATATTCTCAATAAAATATTGGCAAATTAAAACCAGAAATATAGTAAAAGTACAATACTTTATGATCAAAAGGCTATATCCCAAGGATTCGAAGTTAGTTGATTTGAATATCAATCTATGAAATGAAAGACATTAGCAGAAAATTGGGAAAAAGCATATGATCATCTAAAAATATGAAAGGAAAAGCATTTGACAAATCTGAAAGCCATTCATGATTAAAAGTTCTCAGCAAACTAAGAACAGAAGGGCATTTTTGCAGCCTAACATAGAACCACAATAAAAAACTCATAGCTGAGAAAGCAGTTTCCAATTCTACATGTAAGGAGCTTGGAAGTCTCCACTCCATCCTAACAATAAGTAAAAAGCTGAACAGACTGAATAATCAAAAACTCTTGTTGGATCCATAGAGAGCAGAGGACACAAGGCAAAGTGCTGCCCCCAAGACTGGAGAGGGGAGTCATGGCTTATCAGACCAGGGACTCACAAGAAGAAACCCCCACAGGAACCAGGGCCAGAAAGAAAATCCGAAATGGTAATTGATGCATTGCTGGAGACTCAGTGTGGGCAGGTCTGAGGGTTAAAAATTCCAAGGGGCCCAGTCATAAGGGGAAACCCACAATTTTATAACACTTATCTCCTGGAGCTTAACCAGGTTTCCATAAGTAACATAGGTAAATATCTGAGAAAGATCCCCTTGTACTTCCAGCAAGAGACAAGGAAAAGGAACCGTTTTGATATATACAATAGCACTCTGTTCTTAAAAAGGGCTGTCATCAAGGGAAGCAAGTTAACCAGAGCCTAGCCCACTGGGGTTTCGTCAGAGCCTAACTGACATGGAGGAAAGAAAATACCCAAATCTAACCTACTCTATACATCCTGTCCCAACTGAAGGAGGAGGAAAAAACTGAAAAACTCTTGTGAAGTTTACTGTCCAGAAGCATAGGCTCACTACAAGACTGAGACCTATCTACATATGCATAATGAGAATACCAGAGAAGAAGAAAGAGAGAAAGCAAGAGAAAAAATATTTGAAATAACAATGACTGAGAATTTCCCCTAAATTAATGTCAGACACCAAATTATAGATCCAGGAAGCTCAAAGAAAACCAAGCAGGATAAATGCAAACAAAAAACAAACAAACCAAAGAAACACACTACACCTAGGCATATTATTTTCAAATGACAGAAAATCAAAGATAAATACAAATCCTGAAAAAAGTCAGAGGACAAAAACACCTCTCATATAGAAGAACAAACAAAAGTATTACATCTGACTTCTCAGAAGGCATGCAAGCAAGAAGAGAATGAGATGAATAAAGTGCTGAGAGAAAAACCCCCCACCAACCTAGAATTCTGTATCCTTCAAAAGTGAAGGAAAATAAAGACTTACTCAGACAAACAAAAATTGAGGGAGTATGTCTCCAGTAAACACACCTTGCAAGAAATGTTAAGAGAGTACTTTAGAGACAAAGAAAATAATTTAGGTCAGAAACTTGGATTTACATAAAGTAAGGAAGACCATCTAAGAAGGAAAAGTGAAGGTAAAATAAAAACTTTTATTTTTCTTATTTTTAATTAACCTAAAATATAAGAGTTTATTCAAAATAATAATACCTACAATGTATTTGATCGTGTGTGTGTGTGTATATATCTCATACATATGTATAATTATATACATATATATGTGTTTATATATAAGTGAAATGAATTATAGTAATGACACAACTGACAGGAAGGAGGAATTAAGATTGTTTTGTTAGCATAAGTTATGTACATTATCCATGAAGTCCACTGTATTTGAAAGTGGACTTAGATTAGCTGTAAATGAATATTGCAATCTCTAGGGCAACCACTAAAGAAGTAAGAAAAGAAGTATAACCGATATTCTAAGAATGGAGAAAAATGAAATCATATAAAATGTCCATTTTGGAATTCTCTGGTGGTCCAGTGGTTAGGACTCTGTGCTTTGATTGACGGGGCCAGGGTTCAGTCCCTGGTCTGGGAACTAAGATTCCCCCAAGCTGTGCAGCACAGCCAAAAAAATTTTTTTAAAAATTAAAAAAACATAAAATGTCTAATTAAAACCCACAGAAGGGCTTCCCTGGTGGCGCGGTGGTTGAGAATCTGCCTGCCAATGCAGGGGACACGGGTTCGAGCCCTGGTCTGGGAGGATCCCACATGCCGGGGAGCAACTGGGCCCGTGAGCCACAACTACTGAGCCTGCGCGTCTGGAGCCTGTGCTCCGCAACAAGAGAGGCCCGCGCACCGCGATGAAGAGTGACCCCCGCTTGCCGCAGCTGGAGAGGGCCCTCGCACAGAAATGAAGACCCAACACAGCTAAAATAAATAAATAAATTTATTAAAAAAAAAAAAAACCCACAGAAATGCAGAAAGAGTGCAAGACAAAAATAGGAACAAAGAACAAGGGCAACAAGTAGAAAAGAGTAATGAATATGGTAGATATTATTCCAATTATGTCAAATAATCACTTTGCATGTCTGGTCTAAATGCACCAAATATAAGATAGACAATATCAGAGTGGATCAAAAAACAAGACCCTACTGTATGTTGTATACAAGATACCCACTTTAAAGACACATATAGATTACAAGTAAATAGATGGAGAAAAATTATACCATGCTAACACTAATCAAAAGTAAGCAGGAGTAGCTCTATTAGTTTCAGACACAGCAGTCTTCAAAACAAGGAAAGTTATCTTGAATAAAGGAGAGCATTACATAATGATAAAAGGGTCAATTCTCCAAGAAGACATAACAATCCTTAACATGGACATGCCTAACAACAGAGCATTGAACTACGTGAGATAAAAACTGGTAGAATTGCAAAGAGAAATAGATAAATCCAGTATCAATTCTGGAGATTTCAAAACTCTTCTCTCAGAAACGGATGGCACCTAGAGGGGTGGGATAGGGAGGGTGGGAGGGAGGGAGACGCAAGAGGGAAGAGATATGGGGATATATGTATATGTATAACTGATTCACTTTGTTATAAAGCAGAAACTAACACACCATTGTAAAGCAATTATACTCCAGTAAAGATGTTAAAAAAAAAGAAAAAGAAACAGATGGCAGGAAGAAAACAGTAAGGACATAGTTAAACTCAACAACACCATCAGTCAAGTGGATATCATGGACCTCTACTGACTATTTCATTCAACAATAGGATACACATTCTTCTCAGGCTCACATAGAACATTGACCAAGATAGACGGCATTCTGGACAACAAAATACGCTTAACAAATTTAAAGGGATATTTCTATTAATAGAAATCATACATGTTTGCCCTCAGACTGCAATGGAATTAAACTAGAAATCAATAACAGAAAGATGGCTGGAAAAACTTATAGCTAACCTAATACTCATTATGTTAAGTATACCCCCTACAGTCAGGACAAAAGTGTTTTCACTCACACCACTTCCATTCAAATAATAATTTTTTTTATAATCTGTTTTTAAACTGCATTATGTGCAAACAACACTTGGGAAGGGGTTCTGGGGTTACAGAAGGAGAAAGATGTGAAAAGGCTCAGTGGATATGCTCCAAGAAACACTTCCCAAATTTAATTATAGCAATCTTGTTTATCTGCTGTATACATTAGAATACTTTGTAAGAGTTATTTTTAAAAGAAAAGTTTTAACTTTAAAAATGTTGGAACTTTGCTGGAATTAATAATCTCTTATTAAATATCTCAAATTATGTGATTTGGGTTAAAGATAGTAATCACTAAATAGTTAGACATACAACTTCCAGGAAGAAACAAATTTCTGGCAAGAATCTATATGCTAATTTTTATCTTGTCTAAAATTTTTAGTTAGAACCTCTGTAACAATAAGGAAACCTCTCATTTCAAAATATTCATTTTAGTAATATTCCTGATATTTGGATGCATCTTGCCTACCACAAGTGGGGTAACTTGTGATATATTTGTTTTTATTTGTGTAGTGCAAACTTAGTAATGGATAAAATATATATCCATCTAACAGTCATCCCAGTTATGTTATTTGCTTTGATAGCACCACATGGGATGAAATTTGCTGTCAGTTTGAGCAGCAAATTTGTAATTTAAATGCCTCCAATGTTGTAGCAGTGAGAAAAAAAAACTACTGTATACAAAACCAGTTTATTGTTATAAGACAGCAGAATTTCTTGCAATAGATCATAACATTTTCTTAGTTAACTAAGTCTGTGATGGATAGTTCAGCCATTCTAAAGGCAAGAAGAGATCAAGCCTTTGTATGTCAAAAATTACCAGCTAACTTTTAAGAGAAGCCATTAATCTGCCAGAAACATACAATTCATTTCGAGGGAAAAACAAAGTTGTTAATTTAACCGAGTATGAAATTCTGATAAAACATTGTTATTCTTCAATGTAACCCAAAATTACAAATTCAGTTCAAAATATGATAAAGATCTCATGATTACAAGAACAAAAACTATGAAATATGTCAGTGTGATATTCAAAAGTAATTCAGAAAATATTTAACTTTTGAATATGAAGAAGGCCAAGACACAGAATTTGATTGGAATCTGCAAAAGAAAGCAATAAAAACTGTGACAGCCATTACTATAGTTGCTCAATTCTAAGAGGCTATAAATGTAACATCTATGAAAAAGCTCCACTCAGATCTCAAATCTCCACTGCAAGGAGCATAATTGACAATGGCCTCATCTGCTGTACTTTGAGATCTATCACTGCATTTGCACTGAAGCCACACTTCTCAGGGGCCACTGTCAACCAATGATTGAGTCAGGCAGAGACTCTAAGCCAGGACCATTCCTGGGAAATTCTGTCCTCCTCTTATAGGCAATTTTGGCTTGAAGACTCCTTATTGGTTTTTGCTCTATCAGAACTGTGCTGCAGTTTCTTTCCAAACTTCCCTTCCTTGCTTTCCTCCTTCACAAGCTTTGGACCTGCTCCATGGTCTGAAAAATCTCCTATCCTCTTCTGACCCCCAACCTGTTTTCCCTCACAGGTCTTTTCCCAATGAATCTCTTACAAGGTTAATCTTGATACAGAGTCTCCTCACAGAATCCAAACTAACACAGTAACTTGAAACTTGGTTGGTAAATGTTTCCTATTATTTCTAAGTTAATTTTTTTAAAGTGCAATTAATATAACATTTATTTCCAGAAAAAAAATCTGTTACTGCATTTATCATGTGTCTTATAATTTATAGCTTCTTAGAATTGAGAAATTATATTAATGGGAGTTACAGTTTTCAAAAAATGTAACCCTGTCTTTTGAAATTTTTGTGGAGCTAGCACTAGCCCTCTAACCCATTTGTGTGTGAAGTAGAATGTTCTGCCCAAGATTTCTGCAAATTCCCTCGTGCTTATATTTGCATGGTCATTGCTAGCTCTCAGTTACTTCTTCCTCTGTATTCTTGATTTCATTTCTGTCTCCTCTTGCATGGTAGAATTTTCTCTTTCCTTCTTCCTAAGTGAAATATAGAACTCAACTACTTTGATTTCTATTTTTAAAAAAGTACTAATAAGGAGTTTGTATATGCATAATAGAGTTTACAGAGGTTTTGGAAATCAGGAGGAGATTATTAAAAAATTAGCATTTACCTGAATATTTGGTAAATTTATTCTTTAAAGTCTTTTGACCAACCTTATACCAGGAATTTTTCACTAGCCTATTTCCTCTTCACATTCTGAGTTAGTCAGCAATTTATACAGAAATACTATGTAATAACATCAGGATCTTGATCAATTACAACACAATATATTTTTCTCCTTCATAGGTCTCATTTGGTTATCGTTTAGTTGATCCCGGCTGGGCTTACCTGGATTTACCTGTACTATAGATTGGGATTCTTATCATTGTGGGAACAGCAGCTACCAAGGGTGGGTTCTTCTTTTTTTTGGCCATGTCACGTGACTTGCGGGATCTTAGTTCCCTGGCCAGAGATTGAACCCGCACCCTCGGGCAGTGAAAGTGGGGAGTCCTAACCACTGCTAGGGAATTCCCTAAGGGTGAGTTCTTTTCTTAGTGAATTGTGGAAACTCAGGAGGCCAAGATGAATGTTATACATAAAGCCTTAAAAATAAGTATAAATCCTTGCCTAGTGTCACATTTGCTATTTCAATTGGCCAAAGCAATTTATAAGGCCAAGCCAAGCCAAAATCAATAAAGTAAATAAATATTCTCTACCTACTCTAATGGGAGGTACTGCAGTCACATGGCACAGTGTGCTTACATATAATTTCTTAACAGACAGGAGTGATGAGTAGAGAACAGTAATCCAACCTATCATAATATCCAACTCCCAAAAGAAATGTTCCTAAGTAAAGTTAGGTTGTTACCTAAGAGCAACCCTTTTGTGTCAATCATTAAAATAATAATTTTGTACTTTTTAACGTAACGTGGCTATTTGAAGTTCAAATACAAGACCTGGTTCTGACCTGTGGGACCTGGAGATCGGCAAGAAAATAATGACAAAGAATGAGTGAAAAAAAAATCCTCCTATTAAGTATTAGTGTATAAATCAACATTCCAAAACGTGAAGGAAAGCAGTGCTAAAATGGTTATAAACAAAACCAATATTTTTAAAGTTCACTCCAAATAGAATAAAAATCATAAAGCAATCTGAAACTGATTTTATAAGAAATATATTTATATTCTTAAAAGGATGAATAACAGCCATGTACAGGAATGAAAATTACAAAAACGGGTAGAATTGACACAAGAAGCAATTGGGAGAACTGAAATGAAATACAGAATCACTGAAAGTCACAACAACACGAATAGTTAAATGCAGAGATAGGACTGAGAAACTTTCCCAGGATGCAGCGTAGGAGATAAAGACATGAAATATATGACCCTATGGAAGAAATGGAGGGTAAGTTTATATGCGTCAACATAGGTCTAAAGAAGTTCCAGAAGAAAATTGTAGAGGAAAGGGCAGAAGATAAATTTTTGAAAAGAAAATGGATGAGGCTGAGATTTTTTTATAGAATTGAAGACATGTAACCTCAGACTGAAAGTACAAAGCAAGATATAAATGATAAAGAAATAAATACCAACAGCTAAATATTTTGTGATGTAAAACATAAGAGAAAATGAGAGAAAAAAGACAGATAAACAAGAGGACATATCATCAACAAAAGAGCCATTAACCTGCAATCTAACATTCAATTAATCTATCATCCAAAAATGTAAGTCAAATAAAGACAGTTTCAGTTATACAAAGATGAGGAGAGTTTTATGACCCACAGCCCACACTACAAGAACTATTGTAGAAATATGCTGTGTAATAACAAACAATTTCATATAATTTAACAATTTGCAACTCACTGAACATTTACAGTTTTATTCAAATTCTCAACAAATAATAAAATTGAAGTTGCAGGAATGCTAGGTAACATGCGCAAATTCATTACAGTAGTGCCAGCACTCTAACACAGAGTTTGTGAATTCAATTCTCATGTTATTTCTAACATATTAAAAAAATATTCAGTTACAGATTTGACCTTCCAGGTAAAAAGACTGATTCTGGAATTGCAATTGGTTGCTAAGAACAAGTTCTGAAAATTTAAGTTACTATGCATTATCTATTGTCAGAGAAGAATCAGTTAACATTTTCCTGACCTGTTTGTCTAGAGAACTCTAGAAAAAACTTCTGATTTGATGAGGATTGTTTTCTGAGGATTTGGCATGGCTGTGTGTGCATGTGTGTGTGTATGTGTGTGTGTGTAATGATTATTGTATTCACTTACTGTTATTTATCTTGTTTACTTCATTGGGTTCATTATTAACTGGACAATTCAACTGCAATGATCATTGGAGGGTCCCTTGTTTGCCCTGCTGATACAGTAGAGTCATCACTCAGCTCACATCTTATCCCTGGTTACTGATAAAGAAGGATATACATATCACTTAAAACAAATAAACATAGAAACCAGAGAAATTCTTTCCTGGAATTGTAATACTGTAGACTTCTACGTCTTTTAAGAAGATGAAATGGAGATTAATTTCCCCAGTTCTGCATAAACTCACACTGCATTTCTCTCCTAGAGAGAAATTTATTTCTGGACAAAAGGAAACATATAATTGGCCACATGTTTTAAAATAAACAATTATTCAGATCTTATGCTATGAATATGAAATATGGTTAGTTGATGCCAGTCATTGTTATTATAAAATATAAATCTATTCCCTCAAAGCACAAGAGAATTAACCACTGGTTGTTTTAAGGTGTGGTATGAACTAGTCAGTTAATATTTTTGGCTTTGATTATGCCTCTGAGAGAAGTGTACTAAAAATCTGAACTGTTCCCATAGCTGGTGTGTGTTACTCAGAGTACATGCAGTAACTGAGAATTGTATCATCATGGAGAGGAAAACTAATTATTTCCAGTGCCCTCACTGAAATGTAACTCTGTGCTAAAATACACCTGCTAGATTTTAATAGTACTGGTGTTTACAAATCTCTCTGTGGTTATGTGGTCATGTCTACAAAGAATATAAAATTTACTGAAGTTAGTCAAGTTACCAACCTGCAAAATGAAAGAGATTCAATGACTTCAACGTTGACATACTTCAGAGGTAATTTCCAACAAATGAAAATGAAATATGTGATTTCTAAATGTCAATACACATTTGAGAAGCAGAATGAGTATAATTGGAATCCTCCTACTGCAGACTATTATGGATTCTACAGGTCAGGACTGTGGAATCAGGTATGCCTAGAGTGAGAGGACAGGTACTGATAAAATCCAACATGAATATGGGGAGTTAAGCCAGAGAAGTCTCTTTAAATTCCAGCAGGAAGCAAGGAATCAGATAGCCAGGGAGATACTGACAAAGTAAAAATATTGAAATTGACTCAGGACAATATTGTATAAAGCAGTCTTGATCCTGGCAGAGCTCTTATGTGTTCTTTATAGTGTGACTCATGGGACAGCCTTGAGATGAAATAATCAAAACCATAAAAACCATGGTTAACAGTTAATGATCTTTACTATGTACCAGGTACATATTTCATTTTGTTCCCCACCAGATGATTAGGAGGCTATGATTAAACCCTTTTATACACTTGCCTTCTTTGCTTCACTATGCATGAGTCTGAGTCTAATAACATTTCTCACTGTATGTCCATTCTCCTCTATTACTATGAAGACTGATTTTTCTTTTGATTAGTGTACCATGGTATATTTTCCTCCTTCCACTTATTTTTCATCTGTACGCATCTGTATATAAAGTGGGTATCTTGTAAACAACATATAGATGGGTCTTGTTTTTTCATCCACTCTGACAATCTCTCAACAATCTCTGTCTTTTACTTGGTGCATTTAGACCATTGACATTCAAAGTGATTATCTGTCATAGCTGGAGCAATATCTACCATATTCATTGCCATTTTCTATTTGTTGCCCTTGCTCTTTGTCCCTGTTTTTGTCTTTCACTCTTGTTCTGCCTTTCTGTGGTTTTAATTTAGCATTATATGATTCTGCCTTTCTGTGTTTTTAATTTAGCATTATATGATTCCATTTTTTTTCTCCTTTCTTGGCATATCAATTATACTTCCTTTTGAAACTTTTTTTTAGTGGTTGCCATAGAGGTTGCAATATAATTATAGCTAATCCAAATCCACTTTCAAATAACACTATACAACATCATAGGTAATGTGAGTATCTTATAGTAATGAAAGAATTCTAATTCCTCCCTCCTGTCAATTGTGTCATTGTTGTCAATCATTTTACTTACATATAAACATACATATACACATAATCAATACATTGTTGGAATTATTATCTTGAAAAAACTGCTACCTGTTAGATGAATTAAGAATAAGAAAAAGGGAGGACCTTCAAGAGTAAGACGTGGAGATCACCTTCCTCCCCACAAATATATCAAAAATACATCTACATGTGGGACAACCCCTACAGAACACCTACTGAACGCTGGCAGAAGACCTCAGACTTCCCAAAAGGCAAGAAACTCTCCACGTACCAGGGTAGGGTGAAAGAGAAAAGGAAAAACAGAGACAAAAGAATAAGGATGCAACCTGCACCTCTGGGAAGGAGCTGTGAAGGAGGAAAAGTTTCCACACACTAGGAAGCTCCTTCACTGGTGGAGATGGGAGGTGAGTGGAGGGGAAGCTTCAACTTCAGAGCCATGGAGGAGAGCACAGCAACAGGGGTGCAGAGGGCAAAGTGGAGAGATTCCCACAAAGAGGATTGGTGCTGAATAGCACTCACCAGCCCGAGAGGCTTGTCTGCTCACCCACCTGGGTGGGTGGGTGCTGGCAGCTGAGGCTCAGGCATCAGAGGTCAGATCCCAGGGAGAGGACTGGGGTTGGCTGCATGAATAAGTCTGAAGGGGACTAGTGAGCCACAGCTAGCTGGGAGGGAGTCCGGGAAAAACTCTGGACCTGCTTAAGAGTCAAGAGACCGTTGTTTTGGGGTGTGCGAGGAGAGGGGATTCAGAACACCACCTAAACGAGCTGCAGAGACAGGCATCAGCTGCAGCTATCAGTGTGGACACCAGAGACAGGCATGAAATGCTAATGCTGATGCTGCAGCCACCAAGAATCCTGTGTACAAGCACAGGTCACTATCCACATTTCCCCTCCTGGGAGTCTGTGCAGCCCGCCACTGCCAGGGTCCCGTGATCCAGGGACAACTTCCCGCGAGAACGCACGGCGCGCCTCAGGCTGTTGCATTGTCATGCTGGTCTCTGCCACCGCAGGCTCACCCTGCATCCGTACCCCTCCCTCCCCCTGGCCTGAGTGAGCCAGAGCCCCCAAATCAGCTGCTCCTTTAACCCTCTCCTGTCTGGGTGAAGAACAGTTGCCAGAGGGCGACCCACATGCAGAGGCGGAGCCAAATCCAAGGATGAACACTAGGAGCTGTGTGAACAAAGAAGACAAAGGGAGAGATCTCTCCGCGGAGCATCAGGAGCAGTGGAATAAATCACCACAATCAACCTGATGTACCTGCATCTGTCGAATACCAGAATAGACAACGAATCATTGCAAAACTGAGGCGTGGTGGACTTTGGGAGCAACTGTAGACTTCGGATTTGCTTTCTGTGTATAATTTGTTTCTAGTGTTATGTTTATCTTAGTTTAGTATTTAGAGCTTATTATCATTGGTAGATTTGTTTATTGATTTGGTTACTCTTTTCCTTTTTTTAATATATATATATATTTTCCCCTTTTTCTCTTTTTGTGAGTGTGTATGTGTATGCTTCTTTTTGTGATTTTGTCTGTATAGGTTTGCTTTTACCATTTGTCCTAGGGTTCTGTATCTTCGTTTTTGTTTTGTACAGTTTGTAGCACTTGTTGTCATTAGTGGATTTTTTTATTGGTTTCGATGACCTCTTCTTTTTTTTTTAATTACTTTTTTATGTTTCTATTTTAATAAATTTTTAATATTTTTTATTTTAATAACTTTATTTATTTTGTCTTTCTTTCTTTTTTTTTTCCTTTCTCCCTTTCTTCTGAGCCATGTGGCTGACAGGGTCTTGGTGCTCCAGCCAGCTGTCAGGCTTGAGCCTCTAAGTTGGGAGAGCTGAGTTCAGGACATTGGTCTACCACAGACTTCCCAGACCCTCATAATATCAATTGGTGAGAGTTCTCACAGAGATCTCTGTCTCAATGCTAAGACCTAGCTCCACTCAATGACCAGCAAGCTCCAGTGCTGAGCACCCCATGCCAAGCAACTAGCAAGACAGGAACACAACTGCACCCATTAGCAGAGAGGCTGCCTAAAATCAGAATAAGTTCAGAGACTGCCAACACACACCACCAGATGCAGTCCTGCCCACCAGAAGACAAGATCCAGCCTCATCCACCAAAGCACAGACACCAGTCCCCTCCACCAGGAAGCCTACACAATCCACTGAACCGACCTTAGCCACTGGTGGCAGAAACCAAAAACAACAGGAACTACAAACCTTCAGATTGCAAAAAGGAGACCCCAAACACAGTAAGCTAAGCAAAATGAGAAGACAGAGAAATACACAGCAGATGAAGGAATGAGGTAAAAACCCACCAGACCAAACAAATGGAGGAAATAAGCAGTCTGCCTGAAAAAGAATTCAGAGTAATGATAGTAATGGTGATCCAAAATCTTGGAAATAGAATGGAGAAAATACAAGAAACATTTAATAAGGACCTAGAAGAACTAAGGAGCAAACAAACAATGATGATCAACACAGTAAATGAAATTAAAAATTCGCTAGAAGGAATGAATAGCAGACTAACAGGCAGAAGAACAGATAAGTGACCTGGAAGATAAAATAGTGGAAATAACTACTGCAGAGCAGAATAAAGAAAAAAGAATGAAAAGAATTGAGGACAGTTTCAGAGACCTCTGGGACAACATTAAATGTACCAACATTTGAATTATAGGGGTCCCAGAAGAAGAAGAGAAAAAGAAAGGACTGAGAAAATATTTGAAGAGATTATAATTGAAAACTTCCTTAATATGGGAAAGGAGATAGTCAATCAAGTCCAGGAAGTGCAGAGAGTCCCATACAGGATGAAACCAAGGAGAAACACACCACGACACATATTAATCAAACTATCAAAAATTAAATAAAAAGAAAAATATTAAAAGCAGCAAGGGAAAAGAAACAAATAACATACAAGGGAATCCCCATAAGGTTACCAGCTGATCTTTCAGCAGAAACTCTGCAAGCCAAAAAGGAGTGGCAGGACATATTTAAAGTGATGCAAGGGAAAAACCTACAACCAAGATTACTTTACCCAGAAAGGATCTCATTCAGAGTCGATGGACAAATTAAACCCTTTACAGACAAGCAAAAGCAAAGGGAATTCAGCACCACCAAACCAGCTTTACAACAAATGCTAAAGGAATTTCTCTAGGCAAGGAAGACAAGAGAAGGAAAAGACCTACAATAACAAACCCTAAACAATTAAGAAAATAGTAATAGGAACATACATATCGATAATTACCTTAAGTGTAAATGGATTAAATGCTCCAACCAAAAGAAATAGACTCGCTGAATGGTTACAAAAACAAGACCTGCATATATGTTGTCTACAAGAGACCCACTTCAGACCTAAGGACACTTACACACATACAGACTGAAAGTGAGGGGATGGAAAAAGATATTCCATGCAAATGGAAATCAAGAAAGCTGGAGCAGCAATTCTCATATCAGACAAAATAGACTTTAAAATAAAGACTATTACAAGAGACAAAGACGGACGCTCTATAACGATCAAGGGATCAATCCAAGAAGAAGATATAACAATTGTAAATATTTATGCACTCAATATAGGAACACCTCAATACATAAGGCAAATGCTAACAGCCATAAAAGGAGAAATCGACAGTAACACAATAATAATAGGGGACCTTAACACTCCACTTTCACCAATGCACAGATCATCCTAAATGAAAATAAATAAGGAAACACAAGCTTTAAATGACACATTAAACAATATGGACTTAATTGATATTTATAGGACACTCCATTCAAAAACAACAAAATACATTTTCTTCTCAAGTGCTCATGGAACATTCTCCAGGATAGATCATATCTTGGGTCACATATCAAGCTTTAGCAAATTTAAGAAAATTGAAATCATATCAAGTATCTTTTCCAAACACAACGCTATGAGACTGGATATAAATTACAGTAAAAAAAAAAAAAAACTGTAAAAAATACAAACACATGGAGGCTAAACAATACACTACTAAATAACCAAGAGATCACTGAAGAAACAAAAGAGGAAATCAACAAATACCTACAGAAAAATGATAATGAAAACACGACCACCTAAAACCAGTGAGATGCAGCAAAAGCAGTTCTAAGATGGAAGTTTATAGCAATACAATGCTACCTCAAAAAAAAAAAAAAAAGAAACAAATAAACAATCTAACCTTACACCTAAAGCAATTAGAGAAAGAAGAACAAAAAAAACCCTCAAAGTTAGCAGAAGGAAAGAAATCATAAAGATCAGATCAGAAATAAATGAAAAAGAAATGAAGGAAACAATAGCAAAGATCAATAAAACTAAAAGCTGGTTCTTTGAGAAGATAAACAAAATTGATAAACCATTAGCCAGCCTCATCAAGAAAAAAAGGAGGAAGACTCAAATCAATAGAATTAGAAATGAAAAAGGAGAAGTAACAACTGACACTACAGAAATACAAAAGATCATGAGAGATTATGACAAGCAACTCTATGCCAATAAAATAGACAACCTGGAAGAAATGGACAAATTCTTAGAAAAGCATAACCTTCTGAGACTGAACCCAGAAGAAACGGAAAATAAAAACAGACCAATCACAAGCACTGAAATTGAGACTGTGATCAAAAATCTTCCAACAAACAAAAGCCCAGGAACAGATGGCTTCACAGGTGAATTCTATCCAACATTTAGAGAAGAGGTAACACATATACTTCTCAAACTCTTCCAAAATACAGCAGAGGGAGGAACACTCCCAAACTCATTCTATGAGGCCACCATCACCCTGATTCTAAAAACAGACAAAGATGTCACAATGAAAGAAAACTACAGACCAGTATCACTAATGAACATAGATGCAAAAATTCTTAACAAAATACTAGCAAACAGAATCCAACAGCACATTAAAAGGATCATACACCATGATCAAGTGGGATTTATCCCAGGGATGCAAGGATTCTTCAGTATACACAAACCAATCAATGTGATACACCATATTAACAAATTAATATAGAAAAACCATATTATCATCTCAATAGATGCAGAAAAAGCTTTCAAGAAAATTCAACACCCATTTATGATAAAACCCCTCCAGAATGTAGGTATAGAGGGAACCCACCTCAACAAAATAAAGGCCATATTTGACAAAGCCACAGCCAACATCGTTCTCAATGTTGAAAAACTGAAACCATTTCCTCTAAGATCAGGAACAAGACAAGGTTGTCCACTCTCACCACTATTATTCAACATAGTTTTGGAAGTTTTAGCCATAGCAATCAGAGAAGAAAAAGAAATAAAAGGAATCCAAATCGGAAAAGAAGAAGTAAAACTGTCACTGTTTGCAGGTGACATGATAATCTACATAAAGATTCCTAAAGATGCTAACAGAAAACTACAAGAGCTAATCAATGCATGTGGTAAAGTATCATGATACAAAATTAATGCACAGAAATCTCTTGCATTCCTAAAAATTAATGATGAAAAATCTGAAAGAGAAATTAAGGAAACACTCTCATTTACCATTGCAACAAAAATAATAAAATACCTAGGAATAAATCTACCTAAGGAGAAAAAAGACCTTTATGCAGAAAACTATAAGACAGAAAAATATAAGAAAGAAATTAAAGATGATACAAACAGAGGGAGAGATATACCATGTTCTTAGCTTGGAAGAATCAACATTGTGAAAATGACTATACTACCCAAAGCAATCTACAGATTCAATGTAATCCTTCTCAAATTACCAATGGCATTTTTCACAGAACTAGAACATAAAATTTCACAATTTGTATGGAAACACAAAAGACACCGAATAGCCAAAGCAATCTTGAGAAAGAAAAACGGAGCTGGAGGAATCAGGCTCCTGGACCTCAGACTACAGTACAAAGCTACAGCAATCAAGACAGTACAGTACTGGCACAAAAACGGGTGCTGGTGTGTCGCTTTGAAATATAGATCCATGGAACAGGATAGAAAACCCAGAGATAAACCCACACACATATGGTCCCCTTATCTTTGATAAAGGAGGCAAGAATATACAATGGGGAAAAGATAGTCTCTTCAATAAGTGGTGCTGGGAAAACTGGACAGCTACATGTAAAAGAATGAAATTAGAACACTCCCTAACACCATTTACAAAAATAAACCCAAAATGGATTAAAGACCTAAATGTAAGACCGGGCACTACAAAACTCTTAGAGGAAAACATTGGAAGAACACTCTTTGACATAAATCACAGCAAGATCCTTTTTGACCCACCTCCTAGAGAAGTAGAAATAAAAACAGAAATAAATAAATGGGACCTAATGAAACTTAAAAGCTTTTGCAGAGGGGCTTCCCTGGTGGCGCAGTGGTTGAGAATCTGCCTGCCAATGCAGGGCACACAGGTTCGAGCCCTGGTCTGGGAAGATCCCACATGCCGCGGAGCAACTAGGCTCGTGAGCCACAACTACTGAGCCTGCACGTCTGGAGCCTGTGCTCCCCAATAAGAGAGGCTGCGATAGTGAGAGGCCCACGCACCGCAATGAAGAGTGGCCCCCGCTTGCCGCAACTAGAGAAAGCCCTCGCACAGAAACGAAGACCCAACACAGCCAAAAATAAATAAATAAATAAATAAATAAAAATTTTAAAAAAAGCTTTTGCACAGCAAATGAAACCATTAAAAAAAGACGAAAAGGCAACCCTCAGAATGGGAGAAAATATTTGCAAATGAAGCAACTGACAAAGGATTATCTCCAAAATATACAAGCAGCTCATGCAGCTCAATATCAAAAAGACAAACAACCCAATCTAAAAATGGGCAGAAGACCTAAATAGACATTTCTCCAAAGAAGATATACAGATTGCCAACAAACAGATGAAAGGATGCTCAACATCACTAATTATTAGAGAAATGCAAATCATAGCTACAATGAGGTATCACCTCACACTGGTCAGAATGCCCATCATCTAAAAGTCTACAAACAATAAATGCTGGATAGAGGGCTTCCCTGGTGGCGCAGTGGTTGAGAATCTGCCTGCTAATGTGGGGGACACGGGTTCGAGCCCTTGTCTGGGAGGATCCCACACGCCGCAGAGTGGCTGGGCCCGTGAGCCACAACTACTGAGCCTGCGCATCTGGAGCCTGTGCTCCGCAACAGGAGAGGCCGCAATAGTGAGAGGCCCGCGCACCACGATGAGGAGTGGCCCCTGCTTGCCACAACTAGAGAAAAGGCCTCGCACAGAAACGAAGACCCAACACAGCCAAAAATAAATTAATTAATTAATTAAAATAATAATAATAATAAAATAAATGCTGGATAGGGTGTGGAGGAAAGGGAACCCTCTTGCACTGTTGGTGGGAATGTAAATTGATCCAGCCACTATGGAGAACAGTATGGAGGTTCCTTAAAAAACTAAAAATAGAACTACCATACGACCCAGCAATCACACTACTGGGCATATACCCTGAGAAAACCATAATTCAAAAAGAGTCATGTGCCACAATGTTCATTGCAGCACTATTTACAATAGCCAGGACATGGAAGCAACTGAAGTGTCCATCGACAGATGAATAGATAAAGAAGATGTGGCACATATATACAATGGAATATTACTCAGCCATAAAAAGGAATGAAACTGAGTTATTTGTAGTGAGTTGGATGGACCTAGAGTTGTCAAACAGAGTGAAGTAAGCCAGAAAGAGAAAAACAAATACCGTATGCTAACATATATATATGGAATCTAAAAAACAAAAAATGGTTCTGAAGAACCTAGGGGCAGGACAGGAATAAAGACACAGCTGTAGAGAATGGACTTGAGGACACGGGGAGGGGGATGGGTAAGCTGGGCCAAAGTGAGAGAGTGGCACAGACATATATACACTACCAAATGTAAAGTAGGTAGCTTGTGAGAAGCAGCCGCATAGCACAGGGAGATCAGCTGGGAGTTTTGTGACCACATAGAGGGGTGGGATCGCGAGGGTGGGAGGGAGACACAAGAGGGGGGTTATATGTGGATATATGTATACATAGCTGACTCACTTTGTTATACAACAGAAACTAACACACCATTGTAAAGTAGTAGCAATTATACTCCAATAATGATGTTAAAAAAAAAAGAATAAGAAAATAATTTTTAGTTTCCCTTCACTTATTCCTTTTTGACACCCTTACTTTATGAACATATGCGTTTCTGACCTATATTATTTTCTCTCTGTCTAAAGCACTATTTTAACATTTCTTGTAAGGCATGTGTACTGGCAACAGATTCCCTCAGTCTTTGCTTGTCTAAGAAATTCTTTATTTCTCCTTCACTTTTGAAAGATAATTTTCTAGGGTACAGAATATGTTGGTGGTGAGATGGGTTTTTTTTTTTCTCAAAACTTTAATTATTACACCTCATTCTCTTCTTGCTTGGATATAATTCAAGAGAAGTTGGATATAATTCTTCTCTTTGTTCCTCTGTAGGTGATTTTTTCCTCAAACTTCTTCTTTTAATATTTTTTCTTCATCTTTGATTTTCTGTAGTTTGAAAATAATATGCTTAGTTACAGATGTTTTTTGGTATTTTTCCTGCTTGGTGTTCTCTAAGCTTTCTGGATCTGTGGTTTGGTGTCTGAACTTCATTTGGGGAAAATTGTAAGTCATTATTATTTCAAATATTTCTTCTCTCATTTTCTCTCTTTCTTCTCCTTCTGGTATTCCCATTATACATATGTTACACTATGTTACACCATTGTCCCACAGTCCTTGGATATTGTTTTTTTGTTGTTGTTGTTTGCTTTCAGTCTTTATTCTCTTTGCTTTGTGGTGTTCACAGATTCTATTGATATATCTTCTAGCTCAGAGATGGTTTCCAGCCTGCTGTTAAACCCATCAAAGGCGCGTTTCATTTCTAAGTGTTTTTATCTCTTGGATTTATTATGGTTCTTTCTTAAGATTTCCATCTCTCTGCTTACATTACCCATCTGTTCTTGCCTGCTGTCTACTTAACCCACTAGAACCCTTAGCATACTAAAGTTGTTTTAAATTCCTGGTTTAATAATCCCAACGTCCCTGCCAAGTCTTGTTCTGATGCTTGCACTGTGTCTTCAAATCATGTTTTTTGCCTTTTGGTATGTCTTGTAATTTTTTCTTGATAGCTGGACATAATGTACTGGGTAAAGGAATGGCTGTAAATAGGACTTAGCACATGTGGTGGTGAGCTGTGGGGATGGGAAATATTCCAGAGTCTTACAATTGGGTCTCAGTATTTTAGTGAGCCTACATCTTTGGGCTGTTGACTTCACAACAGTTTCTCAGTATTTTTCTTTCCTTTAGATGAGACAGAATGGCTAGAGAGTGCCAGAGTTGCATATTTTGCTTCCTCCAGGTCAGTTAGGCTGTGGTAATACCCCAGCAGGTTAGGTTCTGGGTAACTAGTTTCCCTTGATGGCAGGCCTTCTTTAAAAATGGCCTTTTCCCCTCCCGTGCCAGAAGCACAATCGAATTTTTCTCATATATACTGTGGGAACTTGGTTGAGCTCCTGGAGAAGAATCTCACAATATTGTGGGGGCATCCTATGACTGCATCCCCTGGAGTTTTTAACTCTCAGAGTTACCCATACTGAGCCTCCAGCAATTCATCAATTACAGCTCAGGTTTTACTACCCCAGCACTGGCTCCTAGGGTGGTTTCTGCATGTGAGCCTCTGCCCTGGTAAGCCACGACCCCCTGTTTTTGCCTGTCTCTCCAATCTTGGGACAGTGTTTTGTCCTGTGTCCTCTGCTCTCTTATGGATCCAAAAAGCACTGTTGATTTTTCAATCTATTCAGCTTTCTACTTGTTGTTAGGAAGGAGCGGAGACTTCCAAGCTCCTTACACGTGGAAACAGAAACTTTCAAGATAAACTTACAGTTTATGATTTGCTATCTTGCTGTCCATCTCTAGAGCATAAAATAACATTTTCTTTATTCTTTCAAATAGCAGTCTTGTCTCTAAACAAAATTCAAATACATAAAACTTTACTGATTTGTTCTATTTAGTTTTACACTTGGGGGTATGATATCCTTTTATATGTTTATCATTAAATGATAACTTTTAATGATATCATTAAAAGTTTCAGGAATTTTATTGTAAATAATATGGTCTTCATATACATGTATAATTTCTTTCTTCTGTTATTAGTCTTTGAATGTATTCCATGTGCCTGCTGAGTTTAGTAAGTATTAGTAGATCTAACAGTTTATTATTTTTGTTTAAAATACTGTTACATCCCAATTTAGTTTTTAAGCCCAAATTTCTCAGAACAATGCACGTCATTCATTTATGACCTATCTCTGCAACTTCATCTCTTTCTAGTCCTTGCCTTATACTCTATATTTTAGCTAAATAGCTACACAATAACAATTAACCATTTCATAACATTATGCCTTTGTTCATGCTAAGTCATCCCACTTTCTTCATTTTTAGTAATGACTGGGTTTTTTTAGATACTCTTAGAAGTTGTGTTGATGTCTCTCTCTTATGAGCAGCCTAATCCTAGCATTTGCACATGAACACATACACCCAGACAATATTTTAGCAAAATTGTCAATTTATGAGCCAGTTTTTTCCCTAGTCTCTCGAACTCTCTGAAGTGAGACACAGATTCTCATGCGATCCTCTATCTCCAGTGTTTATTCAATGTCCAGGACACTCTGCACACTGACCTAAATCAGAGCTCATGTCCCCTGTTTCTCTTTTACATCACACTATCTGTTATGATACAGTAAACGATATGTATTGATGGATCTTATTTTTAATTTTGGAATATTCCAATCTGTGTCAATTATGTTATTTTCACTCGCAAGTATTAGAAAGCTCAATTCAAACTTTTTTTAAACCATGAAAGGCCTGTGCCAGTTCATGTAAACTTAAAATTTTAGAAGTAGGAGGGCTTCACGAATTATACAGTCAGTGTTCTAACTCCATTTCTCAGTGAATCTTTCATCTCTGTATTCCTGTGTCACTTTTGGTCACAGGATATTTCCCATCACAATCTAGGTATCACCCATTCTACACTGTCCAAGAAAAGAGACAGAAAACATGTTTTCCCTACCCCAGGGAAGGGTGGCTTTATGTCAGTAGGACACACAACAGAAATTAGTGGCACATACATACACGATTGAAATCAGGAATCGTGATTCCACCACCAATATACGACTATCTGCAGACAATTACAGTATCTTTGTCTCTTTATAAGACAACTAAAGTGAAAATAAGATTTTAGTCTACATCGTATTATTCCTAGAATTCCTCATGGATCAGAAAAGAAATCTAAACTTTACTGTTAAAATATTTTTATACAAGTTTTTACTATTAATTTTACACCTGAAATGTTCTAGAAATATCACATATTTCTTACTCAAGTAAATCTCAGGGGGTCCCCTCATACTTTCCAAAATAAAGCAGAACAATGGACAAAACAACAAACAAATAAGCAAGCCTACTACTATGCTCTTCCATATATAACATATTAAAATTATATATTAAAATATTTTTGAAATATATGGAAAAAGATGTATATTCCAATGAAATAGGTGTTATTTCAGTTACAATGCTTCTCAATATAAATATGACTAAAAATAATGGGTAAAATTTCCAGTTGATGCAACATTCTATGAAACAGACTAAATGAAATCTTAGTAATAAAAATAAATGCTGAAAAATAAGCTAATATAAATATGATTCAGAAAAAGTAATCATTTTATTGGAATCTGTGCTCATCATAGTTTATGCACTTCAAAGAAAAATTTAATTTTTACATAAGCCTCCCTTTTAAAAAAAGAGACTTTAGAACATATTTTATAACCACTCTATGTTCATGTTGGGTGTGCACTATAACATTTTAAATCTTTCGGAGGTGAAGTAATTGCAGTCTTCATGCCAAAGAGAGACTAGATTTCTTCGGAATATTATAAGGAGGAGTCCTTTTTCCGTATTCTAACAGTGAACATCATGCATTGCTTATTGCTGTATTTATAACATTTATAACTTATAAAATGTACTTGACCTCTTCTAACTCTTCCCATGGTTCACCTGCCTTCCCTGTGCACCATTTACCCTTTGTAGATGTTTTTCACTGTTTTCTGCAATACCGTCTTTATAAAATACTTCTGGATGTTTGTACCAACTGTTCTTTTGGTATTCATTGTCCTTACCTCTTTTCTAGTTAGAAAGAATTTTCCTTTAAGAATCAGTCCAAATTTAACCCCCAATGTGAAACATCTCTAAATCTCATCCTATTAGTTAAGATTTTCTCTATAGTATCATATATTTAAAGGTGTGTATATGGCCAGCAACTTGAGAGGGCATGAACAATAGAACATCTTTAATCAATAGTTACCAAATTAATAAATCCATTAATTTTGTGAATTTATAAAGATAAATTATACAGAAAAAATTAAATGTTATCTTTTTGATACCATGTGGGTTTTGCTAATTTTAAAAAATTCTCTATGAAGATGGATAACAGTTGATTAATGTTGATGATTAGAAAGGAAAAATTCATTTCTTATTGTTCTATTATCAAATACTCTCTTTCATCATAAGTTCCTATTCTTCTAAAAGCTTAATATTGATTTTTTTTTTAAAAACCTCTGAATCTTGGTCCCTGATAAAAAGTGAAAGACTTGTAAAATTAAAATATCTCTTATGAATAAGAATTTGTGACAGATTCTGCAAATTTCCTATCTAATATACATTTCCCCAGATTTTGTTTGATGTGGAAAGGTGTCCAGGTAAACATATCAAATTCTCCATCCTCTCTTGTTGCTGAGGATGGCTGTACTTCTGGCTCCAGAAGCAATACGATGGAGGGCTTTTGGGTAAATTGCTTTCCTGTTGTAGGTGCTATACATTTTTTGCTTCTTTTGCCTACTGGAATGTGGATGAGTTACAGGTGAAGGAGTCAAATTGAGATCCTAGTGATCAAAGCTGCCTGTAAGGGATGGATGGTCAGAAGTTTCTGATTCTGATGACAACCTTGAGTAGCTAAACCAGTCTTGACCTGCTTAGTATCAGATTCTTTTGAAATTTAAAAAAGCAGCCTTATTCAGATATAATTCACATGCCATACAATTCATTCATTTGAAGTAGACAATGCAGTGGCTTTTAGAATATTCACAGACATGTGCAATCATTACCACCATTACCAGTCAATTTTAGAACATTTTCATGACCTCAGAAGAAACACTGTATCCTCTAACAAGGATATATATCCTCATATCCCCCAGTCCTAAGCAACCTCTATAGATTTTCCTATTCTGGATTTTCATATGAATGGAATCATATGATATGTGGTCTTTTGTGGCTGTCTTCCTTCACTTAGCAACATGTTTTCAAGGTTGATCCATGTGGTATCATGTATTAGTGTTTCATTCCCTTTTAAATGGTAAAATAATATGTATTGATATACTACATTTTGTTTATCTATTGTCAGTTATGAGCATTTGGATTGTTTCCACCTTTTGACTTTTACAAATAATGCTGCTAAAGCACAGGTGTACAAGTTTTGTGTGCGTGTTTGTGGATATATGGTTCCATTCCTCTTGGGCATATACCTAGGAGTGAACTTGCTGAATCACATGGTAATTCTATGCTTAATTTTGAGGAACCCCCTGATTATGTCCTGGAATTAGCTAAACTCCTAAGAAGAAAGTTTCATAAATTGATAACATTTTGAGATAATGACTTGCTCTATGTTCCCTTCAATTTATGTTTAGGAAATTGTATCAAATCTTTGCTCACTGTAACCTATACAAAAAGATGTTACAGATTTGCAACATTAATCAACATGAATGAGATGAATAAGTTACATCATGTTACTTTGTTAAACCATACGCAAAAATATTCCATTATGTAATAACTTAAATATTCAGAAAGAAAAAAATCAGGTATTATAATTTACAACTTTAAAATATTTATCCCTGAGTTTCTTAAAGAACAAACTTTTCTGCATGAATATATATTAATAAGAAACTTGATTATTAAACACGTCTTCAGAAAAAATGTTAGTTAAATAAGAAAAATTACATACACTTTTATATATATCTTATTGGCTTGTAAAAACACTGAAAGGGGGGTGAGAAGTAAGGAAATAAAAGCACAGTATTCTGTGAGTAATCTTTGTTCAGATAAGTCACATTTGGCTTAAATCCACTGGAGGGACTGTTTTAGAAATGTACTCTATGTCTGAAATTTTATGACTAGTCTTTAAGGTATGGAATATGTTCCATATTACTTATTATCACAGTGTACCAAAATAATGAATTAAAAGTAGCTAATGTTGGAACTAAGAAAAAAAATCTTTGCCAAGTTGTAAGAAGTGGATTTAGACAAGCCCAAGCAGTAAGGGACAGAAACATCTATCATGTGGTTCTGTCACTTTTTGTGAGGGATACATGGCAGGATGGATATAGGTCATAATTTATAACAGATGCTAAAGTAGAAAATACTTACTTGATCTTTAGAAAAAGTTTACATTTAAATGAAATAATATTTTGCTGGTTGTAATACGTTAACAATTTAAATATCTTTTCTAATACTTTTATAAGGAGGAATATTTTTTAAAGTGATTAATTCATGAACCAAAGAAATTTTAACAAAATAGATATAAATTCCATCTATGATCAGGAGTCTGTTTTGGGGCACCCCACCCTTAATCATAGCCCAGACTGAGATACATTAATGTAACTGGCCTCAGGACCTCCTGATCCTGCTGCTTTTCTGTGGGCTAATGGATAATGCCTTTCATTGTCAGGCAAATATATTTCTCATTTATGTTTGTTTATTGTAAATAAGAATTTTTCCTAAATGTGAAAAAAAGATATTTCATTGATAGCGATAAAATTTTAGAAACTGGCAACAGATGAAACTGCAATAAATATTCACATGGGAGAGATAATGGTGAACTTTTTTCTCTAGTTTAAATAAATTGAATAAAAATTTTAAAAAATAAATAAAATAAGAGATAATGAATTTGATAGAATCTGATCACTAGGCCCGGCAGATACTAAGCCAGAAATACATGTCATATATATTTTTTCTAACTCCTTATATCCAAATGACACCAACTGATTTTATTTCTCAATTGCATCTTGAGTATTCCACCCAAACTAAGACACTCAGTATCTCCTATCTATGTTACTCAAATACCTTTTGTCTTAATTTTGTGTATAACATATATTTGATAAGGAAGAGAGATTAGTCTCCTCTATAAATGTATGACAATATATTTGGTATATTATACAATGTATATTTTTAATTTTATTTTACATATACATTATACAATGAATGTCCTTTATTAGCAGATATTTGATATATTGCCATATACTTTGGTTATTATAAATAAACATGTTCCAATGTATATTCATAGTCTTACAATTTTAGATGCTTGAAGAGTAAAATAAATTGTTGGAAGTGGTTATATATATTTTATTCTTTGATTGGTATTGACAAAATGATCTCCAAAGACTTTACGTCAATTTACTCTCCCACCAATAATATATGAGGTTGCCTGTTTCTCTTCCTCCTTGTTAATAGAACATGTAATAATTTTTAAAAATTCGACCAATGTGATTGGTAAAAAATAACTTTAGCTTAATTTTCCATTTCACTTATTACAAGTGAGGTTATATATTTTTCTTTTAATAAATTTATTTATTTTATTTTTGGCTGCATTGGGTCTTCATTGCTGTGCACGGGCTTTCTCTAGTTGCGGCGAGCAGGGGCTGCTCTTCTTTGTGGTGCACGGGCTTCTCATTGTGGTGGCTTCTCTTGTTTCGGAACATGGGCTCTAGGCTCACGGGTTTCAGCAGTTGTGGTGTGCGGGCTCAGCAGTTGTGGCTCGCGGGCTCTAGAGCACAGGCTTAGAAGTTGTGGTGCAAGGACTTAGTTGCTCTGTGGCATGTGAGATCTTCCCAGACCAGGGCTCAAACCCGTGTCCCCTGCATTGGCAGGCAGATTCTTAACCACTGTGCCACCAGGGAAGTCCCGAGGTTATATGTCTTTTCACAAGTTTGAAACTGATTTGTTTTTCCTCTTACGTATACTATTCATGTCACATTATCCATTTTCAGTTGGGCTTTGGGCTGTTGGGATTTTCTTGTTTTTAGGAGCTTTTACGTATGAATAAAATGGACTATTTTTGGTCATATATGCCTGTTTGGCTTTTGACTTTGTTTTTGGTGTTTCTTTCCCAATCACTTTATAATTTTTGTGAAACCATATTTATACTTTTTGATCTCTTAGGATTGTGTCACTCTCCTTCATGTTTGTGTCTATCTGCACCCAGCACAGTGCCTGGCCATAGAAGACACCATATAATTATTTGTTTAAAAAATTGCTGAATTAAAGTGTGAAGATGTTTATGTTTTTAAATCTCAAATCCAATGTATATCTTCTCAGTTTCTATTAGATTGTAAAGTTTTTAAAGGGAGAAATAATTTCTTCAAAGTCTTATTTCCCATTTTCCTAATACAGTTTAAACTGAAATTAGAGTGAAACCATGAAACAGTTTGTACAAAATTGACATTTTTAAATGTTGAAAATTAAATTATATTTTTAATAATAATGTTGTCTATATTTTGTAAACACAAGTTATTTGAATTATTTGACTCAGCCAACAATAGTTGAAATTATTTTTGTTTCTGACTAAAGAACTAACAATTTTTTATGACAATTCATGAATTAAAAACATACTATTAGGTTAGTTGAATTAAAGCAGTTTTATTGTTATTAAATAGTTATTTCAAATCATTAATGTGTTGAACACACCATTTAATATTATTTTCTCAGACAATTTAAGATTTTGAAAAGGCATTTATGGGTTTCTTCAACATCAAACCAAGTTTTGGCACTAAACAAACAAACAAAAATTAATGATCTTATCATCCATATATTGAGTTAATGATACCAATAGTGTATCCCAACTATGAAATGGGTTCAATTATTTGCTCAATAATCCAGTATTTTCTGTGTCATTAATTCCTCTCCTTTTTTATTTAGCAACCCTCAGGGAACTCAAGATGAAGAAAATTTATGTTGACTAAGTATTTCAAAACAATTTTAAACTTAAAATTTATGAATTACTTTTAATAAATTGTCAATGTAACTCATGTTATATTTAATCCTAGAAGTTATATCTTCAGAATCAGTTGAGAAGGGTTTTAGCTTTGTCTTAAGATACAGAAAACTTGAAAGAGCATTGCTCCCCACCCCAAACAATGACAAGTTGGATAATTTACCAAATCATAAATTTTCTTGAGCCCATGAAAGAGCTGAGGCCACAGGCAATCAAATAGTCTCAAGTTTAAGGGAATACAGGTGCCTCCTAACAGACAAGATGTGAGCACTGGTTCACCTGTAGGAGATCAAGCTAGGAAGGGACATGTGGTGCCAAAGAAACTGGTAAGAAAATTCAGCTAAATATTTGAACAGATTTTGAAATGTTGAGTGTTGACTACTATGAGAGTATAGAATGCTTCAAGCCATAGAAATTAGGAGATTGCACTTTATCTCAGGCTTCTATCCACTCCCATCTCCAGGTTCTCATGACAAAGATGTGGGTCAGGATGGGAGATCAGAGATTGTCTCCTGCTTCGTTAGGCCTTGGTGAGGAAAGTAACAACCACTGTGGCAAAGGCACAAAGCCTCACTTGGATTATTCTTTCCCATCTCTGCTACTGAAATAGCCTTACACCACTCAGACAAACCTCTGTAGCTTTCAAAGAACACATAGAAATCCACTGCAGCTTGAAGAAAAAACAACCTTTGATACCAGGGCAAAGTCAGGACATTAGAGGTCCACTCCACTGGTGGAATGGCAGGGTCACTAACAAAGCCCCAAGATCCAGGAACAGAGTTTGCCTAAGACTAATGCTAAAGCAGGACAAGAGAGAACCCTCTCCACCCTCCCTCACCAGGCTACCAAGTGATGAGTGATAAACAGAATCTGTCGACTGCTGAGAGAGGGACAAGAACATGGAGAGAGATCTTCTCTGATGGGTAAATATACAGAGAATTCTAAAACTAAATGTGGTACAGAATAATTTAGAATAAACCTCTGCAACTCAGCTCCCATCATAAGCACAAGGAAAAGCTAGAGGAATTTGAAGCCAGTGGTGCCCTAAAAATCATTGCAACAACAAAACCCAAATACAGCCCAACCCCTGGCTAGGTTAACTCAATCTGCCACGCTGAAGACCTAGCATAAAAAGAAATATTTCCATTTTCAGACATCAATAATATTTACCTCAATTTGTATTGTCTTATACACAATGTCCAGCATTCAACAAAAAAGTACAGAGCGACGAAGCAGTAAAAAACAATATTCTGTTAAGATACACTGAAATCAATCAATAGTACGAGGTCCGGGCTTCCCTGGTGGCGCAGTGGTTGAGAATCTGCCTGCTAATGCAGGGGACACGGGTTCGAGCCCTGGTCTGGGAAGATCCCACATGCCACGGAGTGGCTGGGCCCGTGAGCCACAACTACTGAGCCTGCGCGTCTGGAGCCTGTGCCCCGCAACGGGAGGGGCCGCGATAGTGAAAGGCCCGCGCACCGCGATGAAGAGCGGTCCCCGCACCGCGATGAAGAGTGGCCCCCGCTTGCCGCAACTGGAGAAAGCCCTCGCACGAACCGAAGACCCAACACAGCCAAAACTAAATAAATAAATAAATAAATAAATAAAGTAGCTATAAAAAAAAAAAAACGCAGCTTTAAAAAAAAAAAAAAAAAAAAAAAAAAAAATAGTACGAGGTCCATCTTGGAACTATCAAACAGAAAATTTTAAATAAATATGATTAATGTATTAAAAAAAACTTTTGTTAATAAGATGAGCAACATGCATGTATTACAGCAGAGAGACAAAAATTATAAGAATAGATTTTAAATTTCATCAGACTGATGAAAATTATAAGAAAGAATCAAATGGAAATGCTAGATACAAGAAACACAGTAACTGATAGAAGAAAAATTCATTTGACAAGTTTACTAATAGACTTAAAAGAGCCAAAGAAAGAAGAACATGAAATGAATGTGAAAATAGTTTAATAGAAATTAACCAGGCTAAATTATAAAGACTAAATGAGTAAAAAAAAAAATTTAAAAGACGAACACATGAAAGGCTTTCGGGACAGTATCAGTCAGTCTCATACTGGTGTAATAGGAATCACAAAAGAAGAAGAGAGAAAAAATATGGAAAGTGCTGTAAGTTAATGATTGAGAATTTTCCAAAAATATTGAAAGATATAAACCACAGATCAAGGAAATTCATAGAAAACCAAGCAGAATAAATACTAAACAAAATGCATGAAACACCTAGACAAAGGTATTCAAAGTGTTGAAAACTAAAGATAAAAAGAAAATTTTAAAGGGAGTTAGAGGAAAAGAACATATTACATATATATATAACTATATAACATATATATATATATATATATGATGGCAGACTTCTCAATAATTCACATCAGAAATTACTGAAGCTAGAAGATCATGAAGTGACATCTTCCTCAAGGGAAAAAAATGTCAAACTAGTTTACACTATCTAGCATAAATAACTTTCAAAAATGAAAGAGAAAAAAAAGCTTTTTCAGACAAAGAAAAAACAACATAGTTAATAACAACAAACCTCCACAACAAAATGTTAAAAGAAGTTCTTTAGGCAACATGTATATGATTAAAAACTTGAATTTACCTAATGGAATGAGAAGCACTGGAAATGGTATAGATGAAAGTACATATAAAACTAATTTTCTTTCTCATTTTTAATTGCCCTATTGACTGATTAATGCAAGCTGCATCAGTTTATGGTTAAATTCTGTCTCAAACTTGAAATGCAAATATTCTGTAGTGGGTTGCTACCAAAGCTGAGTGTTGAAAGTCAAATATTTATTATTTGCTTTAATATAGACTAATGTCTGAACAAATCAATCAGTGAGTGAACTGAGTGAAAATTCTCATCCCCTGTCATTCATCATCAATATTGAATGAGTTCATTTCCGATTATTAAATAAATTTATTACCTTCTTACTGCTTATGAAAAGAACTATAAGGACGATGTTAGGGAAGGGGGACTGAAATACAAAAAAATGGCTATCGTCTCGAAGCACAAAAAATTTATCCTTCTTCAAACACAGATAGATTTAATTAAATACATTGATGATCAAAAAAAAAAAACAAAAGAAACTAACATTAAGTAAGGTATAATTTTGATAACATAGAAGCCAATTTTTACCAACTGAAGGTTTTAATACACACAGGTCATAATGCATAAATAGATAGTGCTCTTAAATAGTATCTGTCATTGAAATTCAAGTATAGTTTTACTAAAAAAGAGTTTAATAAGCATAGTGAAAATTTCCTTTTATTTTCTTTTCCATATGGTTTATTACAGGATATTGACTATAGTTTCACTGTGCTATCCGGTGGACCTTGTTGTTTATCTATTTTATATATAGTAGTTTGTATCTTCTGACCTCAAACTGTTAATTTATCCCTCCCTCCTTTCCCCTTTGGTAACCATAGGTTTGTTTCCTATGTCTGTATGTTTCTGTTTTGTAAATAAGTTCATTTGTATCATATTTTAGATTCCACATATAAGTGATATCATATGATATTTGTCTTTCTCCTTCTGACTTACTTCAATTAGTATGATAATCTCTAGGTGCATCTGTATTACTGCAAATGGCATTATTTCATTCTTTTTTATGGCTGAGTATATATATGTGTGTGTATATCTATAACTATATCTATATCTATATCTATATAGATATAGATATAGATATATACACACTATGTCTTCTTTATCCATTCCTTCATCGATGGACATTTAGGTTGCTTCCACATCTTAGCTATTATAAATAGTGCTGCTATGAACATTGGGGTACATTTATCATTTTGAATTATAGTTTGTCCGGATATATGCCCAGGAGTGGGATTGCTGGATCATATGGCAACTCTATTGTTAGTTTTTCAAGGAACCACCATACTGTTCTCCATAGTGGCTGCACCAATTTACATTCCCACCAACAGTGTAGGAAGGTTCCCTTTTCTCTATACCCTCACCAGCATTTGTTCATTGTAGATATTTTAATGATGGCCATTCTGACTGGTGTGAAGTGATATCTCACTGTAGTTTTGATTTGCATTTCTCTAATAATTAGCAAAGTTGAGCCTCTTTTCATGTGCCTGTTGGCCAACTGTATGTCTTTTTTAGAGAAATGTCTATTTAGGTCTTCTGCTCATTATTTGATTGGGTTGTTTGTTTTTTGTTGTTGTTGTTGTTATTGAGTTGTATGAACTATCTGTGTATTTTGGAAATTAAGCCTAGCAAGGTGAAAATTTCTATTCAGTACTCTCCTCAGAATTCTGCTAATAAAAAGCTAGAGGAAAGAAGGTTGAAAGCCAATAAATCTATGTCAGCAAAATGTTCATGGAGATTTAACAACAAATATAATTCTTTCCCTTCTATTTTTACTAAAGAGCTCCACAACTGCATCATTTAGAGGTCAGCGTATAGTTCTCACATCCAAGGTTATTGTAACCCTCAGAAAGAACATTCTCAGTGATGAAAACTTCTAACTTGTCAAACATTTAGTTGTTTTATTTCTTAGGCAAGTTATACTGGTAAGTACATCTGTGTGAGGCAATATTTGTATAATCTTCTTGACCACTGTGGACAAGGAGTTTTCAACTAAGAAACAAAATATAAAACATCTCACAAAATAGTATACTTTGCAAAAACATGGGACTTTCAAACATAGTCTGTCCAAGTGCTCATATGAGATCCCTCGAGAAAACAGTATCTATAAAGCAGTGAGAAAAATTGCTACTGCTATCAGACTTATAAAACCAAGAATATGATAAAAAGTGCTGGTCTGCAAAGAAAATGGCTCAGGCTTCTTTGGGAAAATGATTCCAATTTAAACCAAAATTTGCAGAAATGACTGTCTGGTCTCACAACTCTACCAAGTATAGCTTTCACATTTCTGGGAGGTTGATTTTACATAGTTGAAATTAACTAGATGGTTAAATATTATGTGTTGTTAAAATTCCCTTGTAGGGGCTTCCCTGGTGGTGCAGTGGTTGAGGGTCTGCCTGCCAATGCAGGGGACGTGGGTTCGAGCCCTGGTCTGGGAAGATCCCACATGCCGCGGAGCAACTAGGCCCGTGAGCCACAACTACTGAGCCTGCGCGTCTGGAGCCTGTGCTTTGCAGCAAGAGAGGCCGCGACAGTGAGAGGCCCGCGCACCGCGATGAAGAGTGGCCCCCTCTCGCCGCAACTAGAGAAAGCCCTCGCACAGAAACGAAGACCCAACACAGCCAAAAATAAATGAATAAATAAATAAAATTAAAAAAATATATATATATATATATATAATTCCCTTGTAAAAAACATGCTTTCTACAGGTTCTTAGTACAGTGACTTTCCTCATGATAATAGGCAAGCAAAGGAAAACGAAAATAAGGGAATTTTGTGAAATGTCTTCACTCCACCAAGATTAATGTCATGTGTATCATGTAACATACTGAGCCTGAAATTTCAGTCTAAAATGCCAGATGGCATTTTAATTTTTATGTGTTGCACCAAATTGTGAAACTTCAGGGACACTAGTTTACTTAGTGAAATACAAATGGATATGCTATTTTAGCAGGAGTTTGTTTTGGCAGTCTGTGTGAGCAATCAAACTCAGCATTGTCTCCTGCACACAATTTAATATATCCTTTAATAGGCCTGAGATCAGCAGGGGATTAACACAGAATAATTTGGGAATTTTTAAAAATTGAACATATGCCTTTTATACACAATAAAGGAAAATAATCAGTACTTAAACACTCTCATTAAGATGAGAAGCTTCTTTATCAAAATTAGAGGCAACAGATGTATCAGGAGGAAACTGACAGAAAAGAAAATAGCAAATATAACACTGAGGAGAAAAGAAATTAGCTAATTATATGTTTCATCTCTGCTTACTACAGAAGTAAAGCTTAATTTTAAAGAAATGGAAAAGTCTAGTGAATGCCAAGAGGATTTTTCCATGCATTATAGCTCTTTGGCATAGGACCTATATGTATTTATCCAGATGTTACGGGTGGATATTATGGGATTTAATCGTAACTGGAAGTGCATTTGAAGTACAGGATAGTAATAAAATGAAAATAGATAACTAAATTTGAAAAAAAAAATTCTATTTTATTCTTAAAGGAATTTAGGACCGCACTGTGTTATGTGTTAAAACATATTGGAGATAAAGACACAAACACAATATTGCTTTTTTTCTAAAATTTGCACAAAATAAAATTATGGTACAGTGAAATTTCCTAAAAACAGTTTTGATGCAAAGCCTTCTATTTGCAGGTCAAGAATAGAGATGAAGATGTAGAGAATGGACATGTGGACACAGAGGGGGAAAGGGAGGGTGGGACAAATTGGGAGATTAGGATTGACATATATACACTACCATGTGTAAAATAGCTAGCTAGTGGGAACCTGCTGTATAGCACAGGGAGCTCAGCTCAGTGCTCTGTGATGACCTAGAGGGGTGGGATAGCAGGGGAGGGAGGCCCAAGAGGGAGGGGATATATGTACACATATAGCTGATTCACTTCGTTGTACAGCAGAAACTAACACAACATTGTAAAGCAATTACCAAGAAATTCTGTACAGTTTACTCAGTTTATGATTATACTGACCATTTCTGATGACAAGTGGGTATCAGCATAATTACAAACTTCTTGTCTCGTGAATGATATTATCTCTGATGGTGCCTCAGGGCTTCACTGTCATTGCTGAGAGACCTGTTGTCACATTGAAGCTGCCTCAAGTAACTCAGTTTCTGGAGAGTGAAAGATCATATTCCCTCATGCTTCCTGCCGCCCAATGTCTCTTAATCTCATTAGTTTCCTTAGTCTTCAGGAGTGTAGTGAGTATGAGAAGAAACTAAAATGAAGAGATTGAGAAGGTGGGCAGGGGCTAGGTTCTTGTAGATTCTTGAAGATCATGTTAAGAAATTTTAACTTTATTCAAAGTGCCCTGATAAGTTCATGGAAAGATCACCCTGGTTGCTGGAAAGATGGGAGGAAACAGTATTAATATTTATTTAACACAAACAGTATGATCATAATTGTGTATATTTGGGTGAAAATTTAATAAAGAAACTTAAAGTACAAATTATCTAACTCACTTTTTCAAGATATAAATTTTAGTCAGAAAATACATTTGAGTAATGATTCAATTGAATGAGCTAATAAAAATTTAATATTACTCAAATTACTTCTGAGTAATTCATGTTTTAGAACCTACATTTTGTTTCTGTTACTTACTTCTCTCCTTGCTCTATTCACTATTGGTATGAGGAAAAAGGTCATTTAAAATTATACTAGGATCACATCAATCCTTGATATACCTTTAACAATTACATCATTCTGAAACCTGTTGTTCAGACTAAATACACCATGTCTCATGGACTAATCATGAGAATAAAAACATCAGTTTGATCTCCATAGGAGATCAAATAATTTATCTAAAGCAAAACTCATGGTTTCATACTCACCATTAACTCATCCAAGCACATTTTAAAAGTTTGCATTGATTGACAGTTGAGTTCCAGAACTTGATTATAATTCCTAGAAATCAAGAACTGGAGGGGCATTTACAGATGGCCTATTCCTTTCTTCACCGAAGAAGCAGAAACTCAGAAAGGAAAAGTGACTCCCAGTTAAAGTACAAAGAAACATATTGAAAGTCAAGTGACTTGGCTTCCAGGCCCAGTTCTGTCATCTAATCTCAAAGAATGACTATTTAGCTGAAAAAATAAAAGAATTAGTAATACTAATAATGAGAAGAAAAAGAAAAGTTTATTCCATTGAATTTATCAAAGAATAAATGAAGTACACAGAACGTTAAGTCTAACTTTTGTTGAAAGGAAATTCAATGGCATATTTAGCATTTCCAAAGAACCTTATCTTCTCATTCTCATGAATACCTCCAGTGGGTCCTTCATGGATTTACTTATTTTCCATAATATGATTCCCAAGTTTAAAGAGAGGAAGCATGCCAAGAAGAAAGTCTCTGGTGGCCAAGGAAGCAATTCCTTAGTGTTCAGCAACGAAGAATGAAACAAAGAGGACCAAATCTCCCAATTCTGTCCAATGCAAAAAATTTGAAAATAAAGGCTCTCTGTGGCTGATAAGGTCCTATGATGATAGTCATTTAGGGAATAGCACAAGCAGAAATGTGTGGGAAAGCTATGAGAGAGAGAAAAATAGGAATATAAGAGAAAACAGCAAAGTTACCATACAGAAGCATCTGTTACTTAGTCCAATGCCCCATGCTACATACAACTGAATCTTTAGCTATATGTACCCAACATAGTACAATGATTTAAGAAAATAGTGAAACACAGTATTTATTTGGGGACTATTTCCACGAGGAAGTGTTTAAATAAAAAAGAAATAGGGGGAACTCAAAGCTATACAGAATATTAACTTATCTAATATCACTTATGTTTTTAAATTTTTTATTGGGGTATAGTTGTTTTAAAATGTTGTGTTAGTTTCTACTGTACAGCAAAGTGACTCAGCCATATGTATACATATATCTCCTCTTTTTTGGATTTCCTTCCCATTTAGGTCACCACAGAGTACTAAGTAGAGTTCCCTGTGCTATACAGCAGGTTCTTATTAGTTATCTATTTTATACATATTAGTGTATATATGTCAATCCCAATCTCCCAATTCATCCCACCACTCCCTTTTGCCCCTTGCTACCCATACGTTTGTTCTCTACTTCTGTGTCTCTATTTCTGCCTTGCAAACAAGTTCATCTGTACCATCTTTCTAGATTCCGAATATATGCTTTAATATACGATATTTGTTTTTCTCTTTCTGACTTACTTCACTCTGTATGACAGACTCTAGATCCATCCACATCTCTACAAATGACCTAGTTTTGTTCCATTTTATGGCTGAGTAATATTCCATTCTATATATAACATCATTTATTTTTCAGGGCTGCCGTATAGTTGAAGTTTTAACTTTTCCTTTCAGTGACATAACGTGGATTGTTACATTTATCATCATTAGATTTTTATTCATTTATGAAATTCTTGGTTTCTAAGAATTATTTAAAAAAACAGATTATTTCTTTACAGATGTATTATTCAAATTCCTCAAAAAGTAGTATAATAGTGTGTCCTTGCCTTTATTAAGCCTTTATTAATTACTTGTAGATTATATCTCCATTGATTCACACCAGTGAAATTATATTTACTCCTACCTACTTATACTAAACCTTTAACTCATACATTCACGCTCTAATTAAATTAAATTTTGAGTTTTTAAAAGGTGAAAATTATAAAAATATATCATTAAACATAAAGCATGTTGTTAACATCTATTGAACTGTTAAAATGACTAGATCTATGTCATTACTGTAACATTAGGCATGAAAATTCTTCTAAATATTATCACTAATTTAATTAATGAGATCTACTGGTAGATGCCCCAACTCAAGTATATTTGTATTAATATGAGATTTTATGATTTTAAGATTATGCAGTGGTTCAAGATTATGAAGTGACCTTCATGCCCACATCTTTTTTTTTTTTTTCCTTCTTAAAACTAAATTTTTGGTCTTTATTTATTATAAAATAAAAATTGTCCCCTATATAATCTTTTAATTTATTTATTTATTAAAAACAATTTTTTAACCTTTTTTTCTTTATATTAATTTTTTTTTAATCATTAATCAATTTTATACACATCAGTGTATACATGTCAATCCCAATCGCCCAATTCAGCACACCACCATCCCCACCCCACCGTGGTTTTCCCCCCTTGGTGTCCATACGTTTGTTCTCTACATCTGTGTCTCAACTTCTGCCCTGCAAACAGGTTCATCTGTACCATTTTTCTAGGTTCCACATACATGCGTTAATATACGATATTTGTTTTTCTCTTTCTGACTTACTTCACTCTGTATGACAGTCTCTAGATCCATCCACGTCTCAACAAATGACTCAATTTCGTTCCTTTTTATGGCTGAGTAATATTCCATTGTATATACGTACCACATCTTCTTTATCCATTTGTCTGTCGATGGGCATTTAGGTTGCTTCCATGACCTGGCTATTGTAAATAGTGCTGCAATGAACATTGGGGTGCATGTGTCTTTTTGAATTATGGTTTTCTCTGGGTATATGCCCAGTAGTGGGATTGCTGGATCATATGGTAATTCTATTTTTAGTTTTTTAAGGAACCTCCATACTGTTCTCCATAGTGGCTGGATCAATTTACATTCCCACAAACAGTGCAAGAGGGTTCCCTTTTCTTCACACCCTCTCCAGCATTTATTGTTTGTAGACTTTTTTATGATGGCCATTCTGACCGGTGTGAGGTGATACCTCATTGTAGTTGTGATTTGCATTTCTCTAATGATTAGTGATGTTGAGCATCATTTCATGTGTTTGTTGGCAAACTGTATATCTTCTATGGAGAAATGTGTATTTAGGTCTTCTTCCCATTTTTGGATTGGGTGGTTTGGTATTTTGATATTGAGCTGCATGAGCTGCTTGTATATACTGGAGATAATCCTTTGTCAGTTGCTTCACTGCAAATATTTTCTCCCATTCTGAGGGTTGTCTTTTTGTCTTTTTTATGGTTTCCTTTGCTGTGCAAAAGCTTTTATTTCATTAGGTCTCATTTATTTATTTTTGTTTTTATTCCCACTTCTCTAGGAGCTGCATCAAAAAGGATCTTGCTGTGATTTATATCATAGAGTGTTCTGCCTATGTTTTCCTCTAAGAGTTTTATACTGTCTGGCCTTACATTTATGTCTTTAACCCATTTTGAGTTTATTTTTGTGTATGGTGTTAGGGAGTGTTCTAATTTCATTTTTTACATGTAGCTGTCCAGCTTTCCCTGCACCACTTATTGAAGAGGCTTTCTTTACTCCATTGTATATTCTTGACTCTTTTATCAAAGATAAGGTGACCATATGTGTGTGGGTTTATCTCTGGGCTTTCTATCCTGTTCCATTGATCTATATTTCTGTTTTTGTGCCAGTACCATACTGTCTTCATTACTATAGCTTTGTAGTATAGTCTGAGGTCAGGGAGCCTGATTCTTCCAGCTGCGTTTTTCTTTCTCAAGATTGGTTTGGCTTTTCGGGGTCTTTTTTGTTTCCATACAAATTGTGAAATTTTTTGTTCTAGTTCTGTGAAAAAGGTCATTGGTAGTTTGATAGGGATTGCATTGAATATGTAGATTGCTTTGGGTGGTATAGTCATTTTCACAATGTTGATTCTTCCAATCCAAGAACATGGTAAATCTCTCCATCTGTTTGTATCATCTTTAATTTCTTTCATCAGTGTCTTATAATTTTCTTCATACAGGTCTTTTGTCTCCTTAGGTAGGTTTATTCCTAGGTATTTTATTCTTTTTGTTGCAGTGGTAAGTGGGAGTGTTTCCTTAATTTATCTTTCAGATTTTTCATCATTAGATTTTAGGAATGCAAGAGATTTCTGTGCATCAAGTATGTATCCTGCTACTTTATCAAATTCATTGATTAGCTCTAGTAGTTTTCTGGTAGCATCTTTATGATTCTCTATGTGTAGTATAATGTCATCTGCAAACAGTGACAGCCTTACTTCTTCTTTTCTGATTTGGATTCCTTTTATTTCTTTTTCTTCTCTGATTGCTGTGGCTAAAACTTCCAAAACTATGTTGAATAATAGTGGTGAGAGTGGACAACTTTGTCTTGTTCCTGATCTTAGAGGAAATGGTTTCAGTTTTTCACCATTGAGAATGATGTTGGCTGTGGGTTTGTCATATATGGCCTTTATTATGTTGAGGTAGGTTCCCTCTATGCCTACTTTCTGCAGGGTTTTTATCATAAATAGGCGTTGAATTTTGTCAAAAGCTTTCTCTGCATCTATTGAGAGGATCATATGGTTTTTATCCTTCAATTTGTTAATATGGTGTATCACATTGATTGATTTGCGTATATTGAAGAATCCTTGCATTCCTGGGATAAACCACACTTGATCATGGTGTATGATCCTTTTAATGTGCTGTTGGATTCTGTTTGCTAGTATTTTTTTGAGGATTTTTGTATCTATGTTCATCAGGGATATTGGTCTGTAGTTTTCTTTTTTTGTGTGACGTCTTTGTCTGTTTTTAGAATCAGGGTGATGGTGGCCTCATAGATTGAGTTTGGGAGTGTTCCTCCCTCTGCTATATTTTGGAGGAATTTGAGAAAGATAGGTGTTAGCTGTTCTCTATATGTTTGATAGAATTTGCCTGTGAAGCCATTTGGTTCTGGGCTTTTGCTTGTTGGAAGATTTTTAATCACAGTTTTAATTTCAGTGCTTGTGATTGGTCTGTTCATATTTTCTATTTCTTCCTGGTTCAGTCTCGGAAGGTTGTGCTTTTTTAAGAATTTGTCCATTTCTTGCAGGTTGTCCATTTTATTAGCACAGATTTGCTTGCAGTAATCTCTCATGATCCTTTATATTTCTGCAGTGCCCATTGTTACTTCTCCTTTTTCATTTCTAATTCTATTGATTTGAGTCTTCTCCCTTTTTTTTTTTGATGAAGCTGGCTAATGGTTTATCAATTTTGTTTATCTTCTTAAAGAACCAGGTGTTAATTTTACTGATCTTTGCTATTGTTTCCTTCATTTCTTTTTGATTTATTTCTGATCTGATCTTTATGATTTCTTTCCTTCTACTAACTTTGGGATTCTTCTTCCTCTAATTGCTTTAAGTGTAAGGTTAGGTTATTTGTGATTTTTCTTGTTTCTTGAGGTAGGATTGTATTGCTATAAACTTCCCTCTTAGAACTGCTTTTGCTGCATCCCATAGGTTTTAGGTTGTCATGTTTTCATTGTAATTTGTTTCTAGGTATTTTTTGATTTCTTCTTTGAGTTCTTCAGTGATCTCTTGGTTATTTAGTAGTGTATTGTTTAGCCTCCATGTGTTTGTATTTTTTACATTTGTTTTCCTGTAATTTATATCTAGTGTCATAGCATTGTGGTTGGAAAACACACTTGATACGATTCAATTTTCTTAAATTTACCAAGGCTTGATTTGTGACCCAAGATATGATCTATCCTGGAGAATGTTCCATGAGCGCTTGAGAAGAAAGTGTATTGTGTTGTTTTTGGATGGCATGTCCTATAAGTATCAATAAAATCCAGCTTGTCTAATATGTCATTTAAAGCTTGTGTTTCCTTATTTATTTTCATTTTGGATGATCTGTCCATTGGTGAAAGTGGGGTGTTATAGTCCCCTACTATTATTTTGTTACTGTCCATTTCCCCTTTTTGGCTCTTAACATTTACCTTATGTATTGAGGTGCTTCTATGTTGGGTGCATAAGTATTTACAATTGTTATATCTTCTTCTTGGATTGATCCCTTGATCATCATGTAGTGTCCTTCTTTGTCTCTTGTAATAGTCTTTATTTTAAAGTCTGTTTTGTCTGATATGAGAATTGCTACTCCAGCTTTGTTTTGATTTCCATTTGCATGGAATATCTTTTTCCATCCCCTCACTTTCAGTCTGTATGTGTCCCTAGGTCTGAAGTGGGTCTCTTGTAGACATCATATATAAAAGTCTTGTTTTTTGTATCCATTCAGCCAGTCTATGTCTTTTGGTTGGAGCATTTAATCCATTTACATTTAAGGTAGTTATCGATATGTATATTCCTATTACCATTTTCTTAATTGTTTTGGGTTTGTTATTTTAGTTCTTTTCCTTTTCTTGTGTTTCTTGCCTAGATAAATTTCTTTAGCAATTGTTGTAAAGTTGGCTTGGTGGTGTTGAATTCTCTTAACTTTTGCTTGTCTGTAAAGTTTTTAATTTCTCTGGTGAATCTGAATGAGACCCTTTCTGGATCTACAAAGAGTAATTTTCTTTGTAGATTTTTCTCTTTCATCACTTTAAATGTCTCCTGCCACACCCTTCTGGCTTGCGCAGTTTCTGCTGAAAGTTCAGCTGTTAACCTTATGGGGATTCCCTTGTATGTTATTTGTTTCTCTTCCCTTGATGCTTTTAATATTTTTTCTTTGTATTTAATTTTTGATAGTTTGATTAATATGTCTTGGCATGTTTCTCCTTGGTTTCATCATGTGTGGGACTCTCTGCACTTCCTGGACTTGACTGATTATCTTCTTTCCCATATGGAGGAAGTTTTCAACTATAATCTCTGCAAATATTTTCTCAGTCCTTTCTTTTTCTCTTCTTCCTCTGAGACCCCTATAATTCGAATGTTGGTGTGTTTAATGTTGTCCCAGAAGTCTCTGAGACTGTCCTCAATTCTTTTCTTTCTTTTTTCTTTATTCTGCTCTGAGGTAGTTACTTCCATTCTTTTATCTTCCAGGTCACTTATCCGTTTTTCTGCCTCAGTTATTCTGCTATTGATTCCTTCTAGAGAATTTTTAATTTCATTTCTTGTGTGGTTCATCCTTTTTGTTTGTTCCTTAGTTCTTCTAGGTCCTTGTTAAACGTTTCTTGTATTTTTTCCATTTTATTTCCAAGATTTTGGATCATCTTTACTATCATTACTCTGAATTCTTTTTCAGGTATATTGCCCATTTCCTCTTCATTTGTTTGGTCTGGTGGGTTTTTACCTTACTCCTTTATCTTCTTTGTATTTCTCTATCTTCCCATTTTGCTTAACTTACTGTGTTTGGGGTCTCCTTTTCACAGGCTGCAGGTTTGTAGTGCCCGTTGTTTTTGGTGTCTGCCCCCAGTGGGTAAGGTTGGCGCAGTGGGTTGTGTAGGCTTTTTGGTGGATGGGACTGGTGTCTGTGTTCTGGTGGATAAGTCTGGATCTTGACTTTCTGGTGGGCAGGACATCATCCGGTGGTGTGTTTTGTCATGTCTGTGAACTTATTATGATTTTAGGCAGCCTCTCTGCTAATAGGTGGGGTATTGTTCCTCTCTTGCTAGTTGTTTGGCATGAGGTGTCCAACTCTGGAGCTTGCTGGTCGTTGAGTGGAGCTGGGTCTTAGAGGTGAGATGGCTATCTCAGGGAGAGTTCTCACTGATTGATATTACGACAGGCTGGGAGGTCTCTGGGCCAATGTCTTGAACTCAGATCTCCCAGCTCAGAGGCACAGGCCTGACGGCTGACTGGAGCACCAAGACGCTATCAGTCACATGGCTCAAAAGAAAAGGGAGAAAGGAAAAAAAAAGAAAGAAAGGAAAAATAAATAAAGTTATTAAAATAAAAAATATTTTTAAATTATTTAAATAAAAACATAAAAAAGTAATTAAAAAAATAAGAGAGCAAGAAACCAATAAAAACATCCACCATTGATAACAAGCACTAAAACTATACTTAAAAAAATGGACAGACAGAACCCTAGGAAAAATGGTAAAAGGAAACCTATACAGACAAAATCGCCCAAAGAAGCATACACATACACACTCACAAAAAGGGAAAAGGGAAATATATATAGATAGATAGATAAAAAAATAAAGGAAGAGAGCAACCAAATCAATAAACAAATCTACCAATGATAATAAGCTCTAAATACTAAACTATGATAAACATAAAACTAGAAACAAATTAGACACAGATTGCAAACCTCAAGTCTACAGTTGCTCCCAAAGTCTACCGCCTCAGTTTTGGAATGATTTGTTGTTTATTCATGTATTCCACAGATGCAGGGTACATCAGGTTGATTGTGGAGATTTAATCTGCTGCTCCTGAGGCTTCATGGAGAGATTTCCCTTTCTTTTCTTTGCTAGCATCACTCCTAGGGTTCAGCTTTGGTTTTGGCCCCGCCTCTGCATGTAGGTCCCCCTCTGGCGTCTGTTCTTCACCCAGACAGGAGGGGGTTAAAGGAGCGGCTGATTCAGGGGCTCTGGCTCACTCAGGCTGGTGGGAGGGAGGAATGCTGGGCAAGCCTGTGGCAGCAGAGGCCAGCATGACATTGCAACAGCCTGTTGTGCGCTGTGTGTTCTCCTGGGGAATTTGTCCGTGGATCACAGGACCCTGGCAGTGGCGGGTTGCACAGTCTCCCAGGAGGAGAGGTGTGGATAGTGACCTGTGCTTGCACACAGGGTTCTTGGTGGCTGCAGCAGCAGCATTAGCGTTTCATGCCCTTCTCTGGTGTCTGCACTGATAGCCGTGTCTTGCACCCATCTCTGGAGCTTGTTTAGGGGGTACTCTGAATCCCCTCTCCTCGCACACTCCGAAACAATGGTCTCTTAACTCTTAGGCAGTTCCAAACTTTTTCCCGGACTCCCTCCTGGCTAGCTGTGGCACACTAGCCCCCTTCAGGCTGTGTTCACACAGCCAGCCTCAGTCCTCTCCCTGGGATCTGACCTCCAATGCCGAAGCCTCAGCTTCCAGCCCCACACACCCCAGCGGGTGGGCAGACAAGTCTCTCAGGCTGGTGAGTGCTGCTCAGCACTGATCCTCTCTGTGGGAATCTCTCCACTTTGTCCTCTGCACCCATGTTGCTGTGCTCTCCTCCATGACTCCGAATCTTCCCCCTGGGCCACCTCCTGTCTCCACCAGTGAAGGGGCTTCCTAGTGCATGGAGACTTTTCCTGCTTCACAGCGCCCTCCCAGAGGTGCGTGTCATGTCCCTACTTTTTTTTGTCCCGTTTTTCCTTTTTTCTTTTGCCCTACCCAGGTACATGGGGAGTTTCTTGCCTTTTGGGAAGTCTGAGGTCTTCTGCCAGCATTCAGTAGGTGTTTTGTAGGAGTTGTCCCACATGTAGATGTATTTTTGATGTCTTTGTGGGGAGGAAGGTGATCTCCACATCTTACTCCTCTGTCATCTTGAAGGTCCCCCTCCATGCCTACATCTTTTAGCCATTTCAACTCTTCCTGTGTATTTCTGAAAAATTAATTGCTCTAAAGCATATATTTCATGTATCACTCACCTGTCAAGAAACTCACTTGGCTTTCCTATGGAATAAAGTCCACACTTTTCATCTTAGCCTTTAAAGTTTCCCACAATCTGGCCACAATCTAGCTTCAACACTGGCTGTGTTCCAGCCAAACTGAGCCATGAAGTATTCTGTAAACCACTCATGACCTGTGAATATTTGACTCCATTATTGCCATCTGGAATGCCTCACCTTCCATATGTATTTTTGTATGCTGAAATATTCAGCCTTAGTGATGAGTTAATTACTTTCCTTACCAAGAGCCTGCATTTGTGTCACTTACATTGCTTATCACTCTACCATAGTTTATGAATATGTTTTATGTCTACATCTGTTTGGTAAATGTCTATCTACTAAGGATTATTTTTGTTTTCTTTGCAATCCACACTGTGCTCAGCATGGTGCCTTTCTCACAGCAGACTCATTACATATTTAACTGAAATCATTGAACTAAAATGTGAATGCATCTTATTTTCCTCTTCATGTTTTCCAAGGTGCCATGCTTGGAACTGAATAGTAAATGTTCCAAAGTTGACATGATATGTATTCTTATGTTATTAAACCAAAATCAAAACTGTCCCATTTTGCATTCATTCTCATTATATTCTGTGGGACTGTCAAATGCTAAAATCTGATTTCACTTAGAAGAAATAGATAATCCCTACAATTAGTGATCTTGGAAAGGATAAAAACAAAACAAAACAAAAGCAAACCACCCTGCTATATCATTAGGAATATGGAAATCTGACTTTTGGAGTGCTGCCTTACTATGAACCAAATCACTGGGAGAATTTTTACCAATGAGCAAAATTTCTCATTCAATGTTTATATTTATTGCCTAAAACAGTGATTCTTAAACTTTTGGAGTTTGCTTTTATTTCATGATACCCATCTTCCTAAATGACCTGCCTTCTGAATACCAGTGATTTTTAAAAATGATTAAAATGAATTAAGATCTACTTTGTTCTGAATGCTTTTAGGGGGTGGTGAAGTTTGAGATTTCTATAACACTCTTGGACATAATTTTGGACATCCTGTTATTGCACAAACAGATTAAGAAACCCTGTCCTATATCATTCAATGTTGTCAGTTTCCCAACAGAAACACATATTGTCCATTTATAAACATCTCTCCAGAATGAAATATGCAACCAGATATAATAAAATTTTCAGGATTTTTGAGTCAGGATTTAATGATATGGTGAAAGATGATGTCTGAAAAAATTTTGGTTTGATTTGCATAATCCATTAAGTCTCCATATATGATCTTTCTACATTTCCCACTAGCTGCTAAAACATTCAGCATTTGTTAATTGTTAAGTTCAAATAATTCAGGCAATGACTTTCCTACCCCTTGACAATTGTTTTTGTCTAAATATCATTTTATTAGAACCAGAATTTATCCTGTATATTGCTGTTTTACCCAGTCAACATTTGCATAATGCTAAACATTTGTTGCCCATGTTTTTTGTTAACACCCTTCAAATTCTTTTAGCCCTACTCCCTCTTACTCATCAATTGGCCTAGCTGATGAATAAAATTTAGTTCTTTTCATCTGTTTAAATAAATCAATTCCATATTTTTAACAGAACATTTCTATTCTTCATGTATTCTTCTTTGTATTCTCACCAAATTTTAGAAGACTTTCTGATACAAATATACCCAGAAAAATACTTAATGTGGTTTCTAAAGAGAAATATAGAAACAATAATTATCCTTAAATTAATTATTCAAAAGAAAAAAATGTCTTCTAGCAAATGTTCCATTATCAAACCACATAATTAAGATCAACCTGTTCTCTACTGCCTCACAGGATTTGGCAGAGGAAGACTTTGAATTATCAACTGAAGAAGAGAGAGAAAAGAACCCTGAACAGATAGCTTACAGATGAGCCCACTAGATTTTTGCTAGTGTGCAATAAAGTCTGCAGAAAATAACTTATAATTGTCCTTTGTACTTCACGTGCTGTTTTATGTCAGTATGCTAAAGTTCCCATTGGTGTGATTAATTTTACATTAAATTTCAACTTTCCACTCTTGTTTGTGAATGGAACAGCCACACATATTGATCAGTATTTATCTTTGATCATCTTACATCTTTTTAAACAATTGAGAGTGAACATTGGGTGCATAGAATTTCATGGTGGCCTCCTATGACTTATGTAATTTTGGAGAATCAGACTTGCTGTGTTGGCTGCCTCTAACTTTCTCCCCCAGGTAAATTCTACCTTCTTTCAAAAGGAAAACACTGTATGCCACAGTTATGAACATTTACCAGTGTAATTTGTGAAATTTAAAATATAAAAGAATTATAGAAAATATTCACCATACCTTATGTGAAAATACTCTCAGCATAAACATATTTAATGTTGTTTAATAATATTTGTTATTTAAAACAGCAAAATATGGATTTCTTTATTTATAAAGATTTTTCTCAATGAAAAGACATTTTAAGACACAAATACATAGCTGACCCTTAATTTACTATGAAACAAAATCCACCCATTTGAGCATACCTCCCTTCACAGCTCTGCAAGACTGCTGGCTTCATCTCCTGCGTTTGAGAACATTTTACCATTAAAATCACCTCTCATAATTACACAATAAAGACAGAACTTTTTATTCAGAACATCCATTAAATTTTGTACATGTTACTTTAGGGTGGAGGTCAAAGGGAGGCTTGTCTTATTCTCTGTTAATGTTTGTCACACTAGTGAATTAAGAGCTTCTCATCTTTACGGCCAAGAGAACATACTGCTAAGAAAGGGAGACACAATTATCTATCGATTGCTTATTCAACCATCATTATTACAAGTCTTCTTTGTACTTGGCACTAAATTAAGTGCTGGGAATGTGGGGGAAAATAAACACACACATGTACCCACTTCCCACACAGTTTCTGTCCTGTGAGACTCTCAGTTCAGTGAGGAATAGAGACATATGAACTTATTATTATTGTACTTGGAGAGCCTTGTACATCATACCAAGATTTTGGATGGTATTTTAAAGAAGTACAGAGTTACAGAATGATTATATTGAAAGTTGGAAAAATAGCTTAATGGCCATAAGGAGGATGTATTGGAGCAGGAGAAAGAAGAGGCATTACTTTCACCTTATTTTCTTTATCTCTTTATACTTCATCTCAAAGAAAAAAGAAAAAAAAAAAAAAAGAAATGCAACAGAAAGAAAGGGGATGAGGCAGCAAGGAGAGCTTTAGGGGTTGAAAGTAATGTAGGAAAGAGGTAGCAGATAAAGGAGAAGAAAGAAGAGATGGGTATCACATTCTTGGTGCTCTTCAGCCAGATTAAGGGGAGAGCAAACAGGGCACCCAAGCCATGTCTCTGTTAGGGATTGCTAAAACATCACATGAACAGGTCAAAAAATATGGTGGCTGCTAGTTAACTAGGGTGTTCTCTTATAACTGTTGAAATATAAATTGAAATGGCTTCTCCCAAAGAAGACAACATTTTGGTAAGAAATTAAAACTAAATAGAATGCTCTTTATGTTCATAACTCTGCCCCAATTGTATAATGTTCATTATATCTTTAAATAATAGCAGTTTGGAGGGATGAAAAATTATTAGCTTGCCTGTTGCATCAAATGATAGTCTTGGCTGGGGGAGCCCCATGTCTCTGTCAGTCCTTGAATATGCATTTAGAAATTTTGTCCTTTCTATAGGAATGAATAAGAAGGGAAAAGAGAGATCAGAGAGGAGGAAGCTGTTTGGAGAAAGAGAAACACTGGCTTTAGTCCAACCACACATAAGTACAAATGCATCTGATATAGCTTTTAAAAAACTGACAATCTTAGAAATATAAACAAGATCCAGTGGGAATCAGAGAGGAAATTCAGAACCTCAAAGATGAGCTAAGAGATTTTTACTAATAAAAATAGCACATTAAAATAATCTTATCAAGGGTGAAAGAGATAGCAAGGAAGAATGTCATATAGATACTTATATTAGTTCCTTTAAACCATAAGGGAACTTGATGAGGTTACACTACACAGTTGCCTAGAAACTTGACAAATATTAGGTGAGCCTACTCCCCAAATAAATTTCCTTTACACTGAACAATGGAGACTTTACAATGAAGCATCTAATATTGTCTGTAAATGTTGTTGTTACCCCTACCCTTACTTATAAATAGTTCCACACTTAAAACAGTTTCCTAGACTTGCTAATTATTTAGAAGTACCTGGTGTGTTGCACAATATCCCCCAACATGCCACAATCTAGCCCAAGACTGTAGTCTAAAGAAAAGAAAAAAATGAAAGAAGAAAGACAAATAATAGAGAAAAATGGGGCATGTGTTGGAAAATCAAACACAAAACTATCTATATTCTCACCTATGCCCACTGTAACTCATTTCTGAATATCCTGCTAATAACTTAGCCAGTGCCCAGGCAATAATGATGCAGAAGTACATACGTAATGTACATTCATAATATGGGATTCTGATTCCTATGATAAAATTCAGCTCACTCTATCCCACTTGATTTTGGTTACCTCAAACATATTCTTGGGGAAAAAAGAGTTTATTTAAAATTTTTTCTCTTCCCAACATTAGAATTTAGAGCGCCTATTTTAAACTTAACAAGAGACAGTTTTGGGGTGTCTGGTGACCATTAGATCCAAATCTTGGTAGAATATGTTATTTCAAATGAGATATGGGTGAAAGGGTAGGAATGGGAGTGTGTGACCAGAACAGAGTTGGCTGGTCTGCCTACCACCATCATACTGGGAACAGAACATAAGAGAGAGTAAAAGTAATTTTAAGAGACACATATCCTTGATGATGGTTTCTGTCAAATTTAGCCAATTATAAGTTCTCATGTTTTCAGAATTAGGATATTTGTTCTTCTACTCTGTGAAAGCTAATTAGCACAAATTAAATCCCAGGCATGGTGAGCAAACCATTGCCTTATGGAGCTTACTGTCTAGTGGGAAATAAGGACATTGATCAAACTAGCATGCAATAAATATAGAATTTGATATGCTTACAGTCCAGTGGGAGAGAAAGACATTAATCAATGTTTTTCTCACATATGTGTAAATATTTAATTTGATGTATAGCAATAAATGTGTCATTTAGGTGTTGTGAAGAATTAGATATACAATGCTAGGAGCATTTAACACAAGAATACTTCTGTTATTGATGAACATTTTGGATGTCAAGAGTATGCTGGAATGATCCTTTGTAATGTAAAAGACAATTGCTGAGAAATCTATAGCACTAAAAATATAATCATAGAGGGGCTTTCCTGGTGGCACAGTGGATAAGAATCTGTCTGCCAATGCAGGGGACACGGGTTCGAACCCTGGTCCGGGAAGATCCCACATGCCGCAGAGCAACTAAGCCCGTGTGCCACAACTACTGAGCCTGCGCTCTAGAGCCCGTGAGCCACAGCTACTGAAGCTTGCATGCCTAGAGCCCCTGCTCCGAAACAAGAGAAGCCACCACAATGAGAAGACCGCGCACCGCAACGAAGAATAACCCCCACTCGCCACAACTAGAGAAAGCCCACGCGCAGCAACAAAGACCCAACTCAGCCAAAAATAAATAAATTTGTAAAAAAGAAGAAAATATATATATATATATAATCGTAGAAAAGAGGTATAGTCACAAATCAATCACCTAATCTCAAGAATCTGGAAATAGAAGAGCAAAATAAACCCAAAGCAAGTAGAAAGAAAGAAATAGTAAAGGTAGATAGACATCAATGAAACTGAAAACAAAAAAATAGAGAAAAATCAATGAAACAAAAATCTTATTCTTCAAAGATATTAATAAAATTGATATCTCCAGCAAGAGTGACAAAGAAATAAGGAGAAAATACACAAATTACCATACCAGACATGAAATATAAGATATCACTACAGACTCTATAAACATCAATAGGCTAAAGGAATACTACAAAGAGATTTTGACTGTATCTTGACTTTATTAATGTCAATATCCTGGTCATGAATTGTCCGTGGTTTTGCATTATGTTACTATTGAGACAAACTGTACATGGAATGTACGTAAATATCTGATAATACACGTTTGACTCCAATTTTTAGGAGTAAATTGATTGAGAATGTAGGTTGCAGACAGACAATGGGGAAATCTTGAAAGACAATAAAGAATGTGGACTTTTTTTCTAAGTTGTAAAAAAATGGTGGGTGGTTTTTAAATTGAGGAACAGATGTTCAGTGCCTTACTTCAGGATGAAAGACACTAGACACCAATGTGGAAAAACTTTTAATTCCAAACTATGGCAGTGAGATTTACAAAGTAAGTGTTCTTAAAAGAAAACATACCCTTGATACATGGACTTTAAAATTAAATACAATTCATCAGAGTTGGCAAAATGTCCTCCACTGGTTTCCATCTCGGGCTCCTGTCTGTTGGCGACTCATTCTGTGACCTCAAAGAATACATCAGAGTTTTTTTAACCCAACCTTCTAAAAATCAGTTTGGTTGCACGGAAATAGAGAAAATTTAGCTTAGTATATAAAAGCTATAAGTAGTAGTTATGACTCAAGAAGCTATAGATTGTGAAGTTTACATACTTATTACTAACCTATAATATTGAACATTTTTCTATCTCTTTATAAACTGGAACTATAGTTTTACAGCTAAGTTCTGAGATAACATAGGCATTACAAAAAGTTAATATTTCCAGGAACCTTTATTTATATGCCTATCCATATGTTATAATTTCCAAATAAATGTCCTAGTCAATATGACTTTTTTTTTAACCTGGAGCAGAAAAGTTGAAGAATATTTCAAAGAAAGATTTTTTAAAAATCTTGATGGATCCATTTGAGATTTAGAAGATCTATTTAATGATATTTTAAAGTTGACGTATAATTTATAATGTGACTTAGGCACTAATAATTCATTAACTTGCCATTTAGGACTGAGTTATCAAAATAACAATAGGCAAACTACTTGTCCACTCTGAATACAGATAAAATTCTGTGGCACAATTTTGCAGCCCAGCCCCTTAAATGTTGTTAAAACTTGGGGTTCATTCTAATCCTCTCAGATACTGCTCTGAACCTTTAGTAAATCACATTGATCTAGGAACAGAGCTTTATAAGTAAACCGTCATTTTGACATCTATCTATGAATTTTCTAGGCTGACTACAGCTTTGCCTATCAGATGCCACTCATTGCAAGTAAAATATAATTTCTATCTGAAACTCCGATTTTAATCCAATAATCGACACCCCCAGAACACAGAGCCATTTGCAGAAAATGGAGATTTATATGGTATGTTCCTCCATGGAATCAATAATATGTATCTTGGGGGTTTGGTTTTACTAACACAGAGGTCCTTAGATGACAAATGCTGTTATTTCCAAGGAGAAGTTTATCTGCCCATTATAATCAATCTACCTGCAAAAAATGAATAGAGGGTTAAATCAAGGGGAAAAAAACCCTCCTCTATTAAGTCATAATTAGGTCAATCAGTATTAGACAAAGGAAAAAAGCAGTAGAAAGCCTAAAATATTGCCTTCATGGGCAGCCATAAAATCACAAAATTGATTATTCAGCTCAGCTTATGTGCATCATTCTTACCAGAAGATGAAAATAATTGTAGAATTGATATGTCTTTTGTGATTTTAAATGGCAATCAAATTTAGTCATTTTTTATAACTTGTATAGTATTACAGGGAAAAGAAACAGCCAAAAAGAGATTTTGCAGCTCTTAGAACTGAAAAGATTATGGTTTTCCCTGCTTTGGTTTAAAATCAAAAAAGAAAACAAACCTAAATTATAAAGTAAGTATAAGGGATCAAAATGTTCTGATTTTTGGCACAAAAACATGTTCAACAATCTTCGAAATATCAAAAATCGTTATTTCAAAAACGTTTTTGGTGCCCTACATTGCTGGGGCATGCAATTTGTTGCCTCATGGATGAGACTAACGGTCATGCCAAGACATATTTTTCTGATCGGTCCAATGGTCTCTGAAGTCACAACATAATACCTTTTATTTTGTTGGAAGGATGAGCATGAGGTGGTTATGAGAGTGGTATGAACGGGGCAACCAAGAGAAAAATAACAACTTTACTACTGCTGTTATAGTTTTAATGAAAACCAGATGTTATTATTCCAAATGAGAACTAGCCAACACATCAACTTAGTCACACATTAAGTTGACAACAACCCTTTTTACAGTTTTTACAATGCTAGAAATCTGTAAAAGATGTCAATTCTAATAATCACCTTTTTTTTCAAATATGCTTATGAGTGTGGGTAATATAATTTGAAAACCTTTGGCCATTGGATATTAAAATCTAAATTCATTTGTTCTCTACGTATATGAAGTCTGGAACACCTGTTTTATTGTGAATAGATAATGTTAATGAGAACCTTCTTGAACTGAATTTGGTCCGTATTGCATTTCTAATGCTCTTTCCTTACTAGTTTTTGGTCTTAAATTTGCTCCTCTGCCTGACAAATTACCCCCTATTCAAATTTTACTAATGAACCTAATATTTTCCCACTGAATCAGAAAAGATTAGTTTATCTTATTTTAAAAGGAAGGTAATTTTCCATGGGGAAATGTGTGAGATTTTAATTCTCCGTATTCTAATTCACATATTTTTAACCAAATTCCTTTCAGCTGACAGTGTGAAAATTAGCGACTTTTACAACATAACTTACCTGTGCAGGAATGGACTGCACAGAGTGAAAACTCTCACGTAGTTAATGACATACAGGGCCTGGGTCAAAGGTTTGAATTCCAGTCTTTTTCTGCCACTTTTAGCTTCATTAATTTGCATAGTAACAGCTTCTCTCACCCAATTTCTTTCCTGTTAAAGATTAATAAATGCTAAATTAACAATAAAGTGATAATAATTTAAAAAGACATATCATGCCACTCTGAAAATTTTGAACAGCCTAAACTCTGGCAGGAATTAAGGAAAAATAGATCTTGATTGTGGGAACAACAGACAAAATTAAGAGATAATATAGATGGATGTTAAATTCAACTGCTTTAATAGAGAATAGTGAGTCTTCAATTGTATAAAAAATACCTAGGGTGTTAATCGACTGTTGCTTCCTTATAAGTGACAGTACGATTTAATTGCCTAAAAAATCATGAAAGCTCATGTTGCATTTGTGGTCATGTGGAGAACAGAGGTCATTATCTCGAGAACCACAATGTTGCCAGAAATTATTGAAGCAAACTTCCAACTGGTTAAATGGTTCCCTGTTTTTATTAGTGCCCTCCTTCCAATTCATTGTACACAACTGCAGAATGACATTTTGAAATTTTAACATGAATCTCTCCAGCTTAAAATAAGGCCAGCATCCTCTATTGCTTTAGGCAAAATTGTCCAAACCCATTAGCATGCCATATACATCTCCCTGGGGTAATACTTCTGTTAAACCTCCTGGCCTTATCTGTGCCCATTCCCTCTGCTCTCTGATGCTGTCATGACAAACTATTTGTCCAGTCCTACTTTGACTAATCCTATTTATCTTTCAAGATGCAACTTAATCATTATCTGCCTTAAGAACAACTTCCTGAGAATTGCCCACCCCTGTGGTTCTTGGGTTTTTTTTAATGAGATTTAAAATTTTTTTTTATTATTATTTTTATTTTCTTTGTGGTAAGAACAGTTAGCATGAAATTTACCTCTTAAATGTTGAAGTGAACAACACCATGGTGTTAACTATAGGCAATCTGATTTACAGTTGATCTCTAGAACTTACTCACCTAACATAACTGAAACTTTACATTGTTCAATACAATGTCCCATTTCTCCCACTCCCCAAACCCTAGGCAACGAGTATTGTATTCTCTGCTTCTATGAGTCTGACTATTTTGAATACCCCATATAAGTGGAATCATACAGTATTTGTCCTTCTGTTATACTCTGTCCTAGTGTTTATAATACTTTCATTTTCTTTTTTTTCTGACTACTAGTTTGCAAGCCCCTTGAAGGTATCATGTCTGTCTCATTTCTTGTATCCCTAGCTCATGACCAAGTACACACATGATGTTAAATAAATGTGGCATGTGTATGTTTGTGTTTTAAGATAAGTATATCAATCCCATGTGGCAGCAGTGGGCAGAGCCAAAGAGTGTAAGTTGGGCAGAGCAAATTGTGCTGTAAATTTCCAACAATAAAAATGTTTAGTGAAAAGTTTGGCTAAGTCATTTAGAAATTAAATTGTAGAAGAGATTGCTTCATTAGATGAGGAATTAGATTAGATATTATCTAAATGATGATAATAATAATAACATAATAATAGTAACAATTTTATTCATCTATCTCCTCCCACAAAAATTAATGAGTGCTTGTTATGTGCCACGCACCATGCTAAGTGTTTTACATAAATTATCTTGTTTACCAGCAAAAAAATAAAAGGAGGCTCAGATATATAAATTAATTTGACCTGTTGCAACATGAATGAGTGAAAAGAAATTCAAACTTAGTTTGATCTGAATTCGGAGCTTTTGCTTTTCTACCTACTTTACTGCATATACTTCCTTGTCCTCCTGCATTCCTGCGGCAGCTGAGAGGCAGTTGCTGAGGGCACAGCATCTCCTCTGTTGACTGTGTGATACAGAAACACTGGGGCCAAGACCTAGGCCAGCATCAAGAGAACAGGAAAATTGAGGGGGCATCATGAAAATATGAAAGATTCCCGGAATCCAGAGGTCTTGAAGAAGAGGGACAGGAGCTGAATTTCAGGTTAATGAGAGATGGCAAAACGTGGAGGCTGGTTCTGCTCCCTTCACCCTTTTTAAAAACGACAAAAACCACCACAAAACTTAAGCAGTTTCACTTACAGATTTCAGCAACAAACAGCTTTCCTTGGATCTTTCGTCCCTTTGGCACCACCCCCACCTCCATTCATTCTAGCTACACATATATGCATTAATACGTGATACTCGTTTTTCTCTTTCTGGCTTATTTCACTCTGTATGACAGACTCTACGTCCTTCCACCTCACTACAAATAACGCAGTTTTGTTTCTTTTTAGGGCTGAGTAATATTCCATTGTATATATGTACCACATCTTCTTCATCCATTCATCTGTCATTGGACACTTAGGTTGTTTCCATGTCCTGGCTATTATAAATCGTGTTGCAATGAACATGGGGGTACATGTGTCCTTTTGAATTACGGTTTTCTCAGGGTATATGTAAACCAATGGGACCTAATTAAACTTAAAAGCTTTTGCACAGCAAAGGAACTGATAAACAAGATGAAAAGACATTTTAAAAATATATATGAATCAGTCATGTTTTGGCAACCCAGATAAAATGCAACACCTGGTATAAAGGAATTCAATTTGGTCTTACTAATATTGTGAGCTTTGTGTCACATAATAATGTTCTGAATGATCATTCCAAAAGTCAACATCTCACATGCTTATTCCAGTTTTCATGACCCACAGTTCTAGCTAAGGTCATCAAACGAATCATCTGTGGATGCAAATAGAGCTAAATAGAAAGAATTTGATCATTTAAGGGGATCTCTGACTGAAGGCAAAATGTACCCACTTTTTCCTAATAATGTAATACGTCTCAATCAAACCCGCAATATTCTATCTGACTAACTACAATAAAAGAGAACAGAGAGACTCAGTTTACCCTCTGGTATCTTGGTGTGCAAATAGCAGCCTTAACGTGAACAGTTTGTGGAAAATAAAACATATATTTCAGGTTTGGAGATGTGATACACTCTCCTTTAGGTTCTGACCAAAAATGCTGATGTGAAAAATGGGACCTCATGGATTCAGACTCTAATTCTGGAGAGTTTCACTTTTGTTGGGATTAAAATCATCGGGGAATAAAAGTCAAAAGTAAAAGTATTCTTCAACACCTAAGGGTAACTTTATATGCTTCAGAGGACCCATAATTCTGTCTCACAAAGAATTTGGAAACTTTTTTAATATGGCAGGTTTCAGTTCAGAATAAAAGAAGTGAAAATCTATGTTATAATCTTTACAGGCAGTTCTCAAAAGTGTATGTTATTGGAACCTATGATCACTCACTATGTTAAATGTAAATACATGCCTATGTATTTATATTATTTTCATTAATTGAGCAAATTATAGTTCCCAAAGATATTTTTTCTGAGTATTTTGTAATATTTTAAAGATTCTGAGTAATTCGCATATTAAGATTTCTCTGAATTATTTTATTTATAAATTTATTCAAGGGCCTATTAAACATTAGGCACTCCAGGCTGCCAAGAGAATCAATATATAACCAACCTTGAAGAACTTATAGCCTATTCAAATAAGCTACATAAAATCATATTAAAATAATTACTCATTTAATCTAGATCTAGAGAGATAACATCGTACTAGTTGATTCTTTGTAACACATAAAGCTCCATAAAGTTTGTTTGTTCCTTTTAAAGGTCAAAGATTCAAATTTCTAAGATTTCCCCAGTCTTCAAGTATGTTTATCTACAAAGAGTTAAAAGATATGGTGGGGAGGAGCTTCAAGATGGCAGAAGAGTAAGACACGGAAATCACCTTCCTCCCCACAAATACATCAGAAATACATCTACATGTGGAACAACTCCTACAGAACACCTACTGAATGCTGGCAGAAGACCTCAGACCTCCCAAAAGGCAAGAAACTCCCCACGTACCTGGGTAGGGCAAAAGAAAAAAGAAAAAACAGAGACAAAAGAATAGGGACGGGACCTGCACCAGTGAGAGGGAGCCGTGAAGGAGGAAAGGTTTCCACAAACTAGGAAGCCCCTTCACGGGCGGAGACTGCGGGTGGCAGAGGGGGGAAGCTTCGGAGCCACGGAGGAGAGCGCAGCCACAGGGGTGCGGAGGGCAAAGCGGAGAGATTCCCGCACGGAGGATCAGTACTGAGTAGCACTCACCAGCCCGAGAGGCTTGTCTGCTCAGCCGCCAGGGCGGGCGGGGGCTGGGAGCTGAGGCTCGGGCTTCGGTCGGATCGCAGGGAGAGGACTGGGGCTGGCGGCGTGAACACAGCCTGAAGGGGTTGGTGCACCACGGCTAGCCGGGAGGGAGCCCGAGAAAAAGTCTGAAGCTGCCAAAGAGGCAAGAGACTTTTTCTTGCCTCTTTGTTTTGCGGCGCGCAAGGAGAGGGGATTCAGAGCACCGCCTAAATGAGCTCCAGAGACGGGCGCGAGCCGCGGCGATCAGCACGGACCCCAGAGACGGGCATGAGACGCTAAGGCTGCTGGGGCCGCCACCAAGAAGCCTGTGTGCGAGCACAGGTCACTCGCCACACCACGTCTCCCGGAAGCCTGTGCAGCCCGCCACTGCCAGGGTCCCGTGATCCGGGGACAACTTCCCCGGGAGAACGCATGGCACGCCTCAGGCTGCTGCAATGTCACGCTGGCCTCTGCCGCCGAAGGCCCGCCCCGCATCCGTACCCCTCCCTCCCCCCCGCCTGAGTGAGCCAGAGCCCCCGAATCAGCTGCTCCTTTAACCCCATCCTGTCTGAGCAAAGAACAGATACCCTCAGGGGACCTACACGCAGAGGTGGGTCCAAATCCAAAGCTGAACCCCGGGAGCTGTACGAACAAAGAAGAGAAAGGGAAATCTCTCCCAGCAGCCTCAGAAGCAGCAGATTAAAGCTCCACAAACAACCTGATGTACCTGCATCTGTGGAATACCTGAATAGACAACAAATCATCCCAAATTGAGGAGGTGGACTTTGGGAGCAAGTATATATATATATTTTTCCCTTTTCCTCTTTTTGTGAGTGTGTATGTGTTTGCATCTGTGTGTGATTTTGTCTGTATAGCTTTGTTTTTACCATTTGTCCTAGGCTTCTGTCTGTCCGGTTTTTTTTGTTTGTTTGTTTTTTTATTACTAATAAAAATTTTTTCTTAACAATTATTTTTTATATTACTGACTTTATTTTATTTTACTTTATTTTATTTTATTTTATATTCTTCTTTCTTTCTTTCTTATTTTTTCTCCCTTTTATTCTGAGCCATGTGGAAGACAGGCTCTTGGTGCTCCAGCCAGGTGTCAGGGCTGTGCCTCTTGCCTCTGAGGTGGGAGAGCCAACTTCAGGACACTGGTCCACAAGAGACCTCCCAGCTCCACGTAATATCAAATAGCAAAAATCTCCCAGAGATCTCCATCTCAACACCAAGACCAAGCTCCACTCAACGACCAGCAAGCTACAGTGCAGGGCACCCTATGCCAAACAACTAGCAAGACAGGAACACAACCCCATCCATTAGCACAGAGGCTGCCTAAAATCATAATAAGGCCACAGACACCCCAAAACACACCACCAGACGGGGACCTGCCCACCAGAAAGACAAGATCCAACCTCATCCACCTGAACACAGGCACTAGTTCCCTCCCCCAGGAAACCTACACAACCCACTGAACCAACCTTAGCCACTGGGGAGAGACACCAAAAACAACAGAAACTACGAACCTGCAGCCTGCGAAAAGGAGACCCCAAACACAGTAAGTTAAGCAAAATGAAAAGACAGAGAAACACACAGCAGATGAAGGAGCAAGGCAAAAACCCACCACCTAACAAATGAAGAGGAAATAGCAGTCTACCTGAAAAAGAATTCAGAATAATGATAGTAAAGATGATCCAAAATCTTGGAAATAGAATGGAGAAAATACAAGAAACGTTTAACAAAGACCTAGAAGAACTAGGGGGCAAACAAAAAATAATGAACCACACAATAAATTAAATTAAAAATTCTCTAGAAGGGATCAATAGCAGAATAACTGAGGCAGAAGAATGGACGAGTGACCTGGAAGATAAAATATTGGAACTAACTACTGCAGAGCAGAATAAAGATAAAAGAATGAAAAGAATTGAGGACAGTCTCAGAGACCTCTGGGACAACATTAAACGCACCAACATTCGAATTATAGGGGTCCCAGAAGAAGAAGAGTAAAAGAAAGGGACTGAGAAATTATTTGAAGAGATTATAGTTGAAAACTTCCCTAATATGGAAAAGGAAATAGTTAATCAAGTCGAGGAAGCACAGAGAGTCCCATACAGGATAAATCCAAGGAGAAACATGCCAAGACACATATTAATCAAACTATCAAAAATTAAATACAAAGAACAAATCTTAAAAGCAGCAAGGGAAAAGCAACAAATAACACATAAGGTAATCTGCATAAGGTTAACAGCTGATCTTTCAGCAGAAACTCTGCAAGCCAGAAGGAAGTGGCAGGACATATTTAAAGTGAGGAAGGAGAAAAACCTACAACCAAGATTATTCTATGCAGCAAGGATCTCATTCAGATTTGATGGAGAAATTGAAAGCTTTACAGACAAGTAAAAACTAAGAGAATTCAGCACCACCAAACCAGCTTTAAAACAAATGCTAAAGGAACTTCTCTAGGCAGGAAACACAAGAAAAGGAAAAGACCTACAACAACAAGCCCACAACAATTAAGAAAATGGTAATAGGAACATACATATCAAAATTACCTTAAATGCAAATGGATTAAATGCTCCAACCAAAAGACATAGACTTGCAGAATGGATACAAAAACAAGACCCTTATATATGCTGTCTCAAGAGACCCACTTCAGACCTAGGAACACATACAGACTGAAAGTGAGGGGATGGAAAAAGATATTCCATGCAAATGGAAATCAAAAGAAAGCTGGAGTAGCAATTTTCATATCTGACAAAATAGACTTTAAAACAAAGATTATTACAAGAGACAAAGAAGGACACTACATAATGATCAAGGGATCAATCCAAGAAGAAGATATAACAATTGTAAATATTTATGCACCCAACATAGGAGCACCTCAATACATAAGGCAAATACTAACAGCCATAAAAGGGGAAATCGACAGCAACACAATCATAGTAGGGGACTTTAACACCCCACTTTCACCAATGGACAGATCATCCAAAATGAAAATAAATAAGGAAACACAAGCTTTAAATGATACATTAAACAAGATGGACTTAATTGATATGTATAGGACATGCCATCCAAAAACAACACAATACACATTCTTCTCAAGTGCTCATGGAACATTCTCGAGGATAGATCATATCTGGTTCACAAATCAAGCCTTGGTAAATTTAAGAAAATTGAAATCATATCAAGTATCTTTTCCAAACACAACACTAGGAGATTAGATATCAATCACAGGAAAAAATCTGTAAGAAATACAAACACATGGAGGCTAAAAAACACACTACTTAATAACCAAGAGATCACTGAAGAAATCAAAGAGGAAATCAAAAAATACCTAGAAGCAAATGACAATGAAAGCACAATGACCCAAAACCTATGGGATGCAGCAAAAGCAGTCCTAAGAGGGCAGTTTATAGCAATACAATCCTACCTTAAGAAAAAGAAACATCTCAATTAAACAACATAACCTTACACCTAAAGCAATTAGAGAAAGAAGAACAAAAAACCCCCAAAGTTAGCAGAAGGAAAGAAATCATAAAGATCAGATCAGAAATAAATGAAAAAGAAATGAAGGAAACGATAGCAAAGATCAATAAAACTAAAAGCTGGCTCTTTGAGAAGATAAACAAAATTGATAACCATTAGCCAGATTTATCAAGAAAAAAAGGGAGAAGACTCAAATCAATAGAATTAGAAATGAAAAAGGAGAAGTAACAACTGACACTGCAGAAATACAAAGGATCATGAGAGATTACTACAAGCAACTCTATGCCAATAAAATGGACAATCTGGAAGAAATGGACAAATTCTTAGAAATGCACAACCTACTGAGACTGAACCAGGAAGAAATAGAAAATATGAACAGACCAATCACAAGCACTGAAATTGAAACTGTGATTTAAAATCTTCCAACAAACAAAAGCCCAGGACCAGATGGCTTCACAGGCAAATTCCATCCAACATTTAGAAAAGAGCTAACACCTATCCTTCTCAAGCTCTTCCAAAATATAGCAGAGGGAGGAACACTCCCAAACTCATTCTACGAGGCCACCATCACTCTGATACCAAAACCAGACAAAAATGTCACAAAGAAAGAAATCTACAGGCCAATATCACTGATGAATATAGATGCAAAAATCCTCAACAAAATACTAGCAAACAGAATCCAAGAGCACATTAAAAGGATCATACACTATGATCAAGTGAGGTTTATCCCAGGAATGCAAAGATTCTTCAATATATGCAAATCAGTCAACATGATACACCATATTAACAAACTGAAGGAGAAAAACCTTATGATCTTCTCAATAGATGCAGAAAAAGCTTTTGACAAAATTCAACACCCATTGATGATAAAAACCCTCCTGAAAGTAGGCATAGAGGGAACCTACCTCAACATAATAAAGGCCATACATGAGAAACCCACAGCCAACATCGTCCTCAATGGTGCAAAACTGAAACCATTTCCACTAAGATCAGGAACAAGACAAGGTTGCCCACTCTCGCCAGTATTATTCAACATAGTTTTGGAAGTTTTAGCCACAGCAATCAGAGAAGCAAAAGAAATAAAAGGAATCCAAATTGGAAAAGAAGAAGTAAAGCTGTCACTGTTTGCAGATGACATGATAATCTACATAGAGAATCCTAAAGATGCTACTAGAAAACTACAAGAGCTAATCAATGAATTTGGTAAAGTATCATGATACAAAATTAATGCACAGAAATCTCTTGCATTCCTATACACTAATGATGAAAAATCTGAAAGTGAAATTAAGAAAACACTCCCATTTACCATTGCAACAAAAAGAATAAAATACCTAGGGATAAACCTACCTAAGGAGACAAAAGACCTATATGCAGAAAACCATACGACACTGATGAAAGAAATTAAAGATGATACAAACAGATGGAGAGATATACCATGTTCTTGGATTGGAAGAATCAACATTGTGAAAATGACTATACCACCCAAAGCAATCTACATATTCAATGCAATCCCTATCAAACTACCAATGACCTTTTTCACAGAACTAGAACAAAAAATTTCACAATTTGCATGGAAACAAAAAGACCCCGAAAAGCCAAACCAATCTTGAGAAAGAAAAATGCAGCTGGAGGAATCAGGCTCCCTGACCTCAGACTATACTACAAAGCTATAGTAATGAAGACAGTATGGTACTGGCACAAAAACAGAAATATAGATCAATGGAACAGGATAGAAAGCTCAGAGATAAACCCACGCACATATTGTCACCTTATATTTGATAAAGGAAGCAAGAATATACAGTGGAGAAAAGACAGCCTCTTCAATAAGTGGTGCTGGGAAAACTGGACAGCTACACATAAAAGATTGAAATTAGAACACTCCCTAACACCATACACAAAAATAAACTCAAAATGTATTAAAGATCTAAATGTAAGGCCAGACACCATGAAACTCTTAGAGGAAAACATAGGCAAAACACTATATGACATAAATCACAGCAGGATCCTTTTTGACCCACCTCCTAGAGAAATGGAAATAAAAACACAAATAAAGAAATGGGACCTAATGAAACTTAAAAGCTTTTGCACAGCAAAGGAAACCATAAACAAGACGAAAAGACAACCCTCAGAATGGGAGAAAATATTTGCAAAAGAAGCAACTGACAAAGGATTAATCTCCAAAACATACAAGCAACTCATGCAGCTCAATATCAAAAAAACAAACAACCCAATCCAAAAATGGGCAGAAGAGCTAAATAGACATTTCTCCAAAGAAGATATACAGATTGCCAACAAACACATGAAAGGATCCTCAACATCACTAATCATTAGAGAAATGCAAATCAAAACTAAAATGAGATATCATCTCACACCGGTCAGAATGGCTATCATCAAAAAACCTACAAACAATAAATGCTGGAGAGGGTGTGGAGAAAAGGGACCCTCTTGCACTGTTGGTGGGAATGTAAATTGATCCAGCCACTATGGAGAACAGTATGGAGGTTCCTTAAAAAACTAAAAATAAAACTACCATACAAGCCAGCAATCCCACTACTGGGCGTATACCCTGAGAAAACCATAATTCAAAAAGAGTCATGTACCAAAATGTTCATTGCAGCACTATTTACAATAGCCAGGACATGGAAGCAACCTAAGTGTCTATCAACTCAGCTGAATGGATAAAGAAGATGTGGCACATATATACAATGGAATATTACTCAGCCATAAAAAGGAATGAAACTGAGTTATTTGTAGTGAGGTGGATGGACCTAGAGACTGTCATACAGAGTGAAGTAAGTCAGAAAGAGAAAAACAAATACCTTATACTAACTCATATATATGGAATCTAAAAAAAAAAAGAAAAACAAAATGGTCAGAAGAACCTAGGGGCAAGACAGGAATAAAGATGCAGACCTACTAGAGAATGGACTTGAGGATACGGGGAGGGGGAAGCGTAAGCTGGGACAAAGTGAGAGAGTGACATGGACATATATGTACCACCAAACGTAAAATAGATAGCTAGTGGGAAGCAGCCGCATAGCACAGGGAGATCAGCTTGGTGCTTTGTGACCACCTAGAGGGGTGGGATAGGGAGGGTGGGAGGGAGGGAGATACAAGTGGAAAGAAATATGGGGACATATGTATATGTATAACTGATTCACTTTGTTATAAAGCAGAAACTAACACACCATTGTAAAGCTGTTATACTCCAATAAAGATGTTAAAAAAAAAAAAGATACAGAAATGAATTTCAAATATGTGTAGCCCTTTAATTATGCCCTTGAAGACAGTACAGACCTTTCACTCTTAGATAACTAAGCACATGGCTGAGGCTGAGGCTGCCATAAACCAGCCCTTACTTTTCCCTTTAGCAACATAATCATCTCTACCAAGTCTGCCTCAGATGGGCAACAGGCCATCTTCTCTCTTTGGTTACCCCTTCTTTTCTCCCATCTCTGGGTTCTCTCAGATGAAAATGATTTGCTTTCTAAACCACTGGAAGTTCATTACTTTAGAAACATAATTTATACATATTTTGGAAGCTCTAATTTTATTTTTTCAACATCCTGAAATAATTTAACATATTTTCCTAGTAACCCAAATGTCTCCAAATCCTCTTTCATCTAATGTAACTGTAGCAAGTCCAGACCCCTCTGCCATAATTCTGACGTTTACCAGGACACATATCTTTTCTCTTGGTCACTCTTATCTCTCATTCTAAACTCCTGGCTTCCCTTTAATGACCATGGCCTCATCGCTCACTGTTCATGCCAGTCGCTGCCTTCTCTCCACGCCACTTGGTCCCAAATGTGGACATAAATCCTTAAGTCCCCATTAACACAGAGCTATTGTGTGTATTAGACCGTACTGAAGCTGTGAAGTTAATGGAGGAGAATCACAGTACAGGACATGAAATAATTTAAAACTGGGTACAGATACCATGTTTCATAAGTTTTTCAGCCATTCCTATAAAAGAGGGCTCTTTTGCGTCTGCCCCTCTCCTTGGGTACAGACCTGTTCTGATGTCTCTAGGGCTTCAGAACAGAAGGATGTTCTCTACTCAGCATCCCTCCTCCCTATCCCACTAACCAACGACACAGTATAAATCCACATATAACAAATTGTACAAACAAAAACAAAACATTCTCTAAGGTTAACACCCTTTACTTCATTACATAGGGAATTTGTGTATTTTCTTAACTTCCCCGATAGATGCTTTGTTTCCTATAACTACAAAGCCTATTAAAGAGTTTTCCTAAACAGGAGATCGGTTTTCCCCAGAAGCGCATTTGTCACTACAGAAGATGTTAGGAATTACACAGACGGTTCTCTACAATTTATTAAATAACATTTTTTTCCGCCTCCTTTCACATGACATTGTGTTTCTCCATTTGTATAATCTCTGTCTAACTTTCTATCTGAAGAAATATAACTCCAAATAGCATTTCTAAGAAGTGGTAATACTGTTGTCTGGGAAAGAACAGTAACAAACAAATCATCTGAAATAAAAGTGAGTCATTTGGAAGAGGCAGACTGGCCTGGCTGGGAGAAGGTACTAAAACATGACACAAACTTCATATTGGAATGAGAGTTTTGAGCACTTGTTTTTTTTTTTTTTTGAGCTAGACTTATAGATATATAAATATATTTACAGGCTCATTAATCCTTTGTCTTTGAGCAAATAGTTGAAGATAAGTTCTTGGCAATGGTCTATCTGTTTTGATCTCTGTGTGCCAACCTCACCTTTCAGCATTTTCAAGCTAAACTTATCTCCAGGCCAAAAGGCAATCAATACCTCTCACCCCAGGTCAAAAACCTGCAATTGCCAATAGCTATCCCAGGCTCTAGAATTCTTTCTTCCATCTCTCTGCTTCCCCCCACGCTCCCAGTTTTCCTTCATGTCTCTTTCCAATTCTCCCATGAAAGCCATTCCCTGTCTCTTAGCTTCCTAACACATGCTCTTAAATTGGGAAAAAAGAAGCATATGGGTAAAGGAGGACAAGACGGAAGCCTGCAATGCCCACTGTCCTTTTCTCCTCTGCTAAGATGGACATTTTCACCACACTTCACAACATTTTCTTCTCTCTTATGGGTTTGCTGTTTTCATGACAACTTTGAAAAATTGCATTCCTAAGTTAGTTCATCACTGTTTTTCATTGTATGCTCTTGAAATTTTCCAGAACCCTTAACCAGGGAAGCTTCAGTAAATGGAATTAGCATTTGGGCCCTATAAAGAGTCAGAGGAAAATTAACAGTAGTCACTTGGTTATACAATACAATACAATATACAATACAATACATAACCATCTGAGCTCACAGATAAAGGACAGATGTTTAACTATTTCTAACATGGTCAGTAAAACTGGGCTTGTAGAAGGCTTTTCGGTCTTTGTTATTTGCAGCAACACTAAGTTCTCAAAGGAGAACTCTGTATTGAATTAAACTTATCGACACACAAAATATGCATCACATAAATATTTAATTACATAACTACATAGTTCTCATAGTGAACCTATGTCCCCATTCTTTACACGGAATTAGCTTTGCATCTAGGCGGCATTGTCCACATTACAAAAGGCAAAATTAGAGCTCTTTTTTTTTGTTTTAAGAAAGTAATTAATAAAGTAATAGAAGTAAAGTAGATAAATCTAACTTATAATTTGGAGATCAGTGCAGAAATAACTTAATTTCTTGAACTTTTAGAATGTAGGATTTATGCTTTTATTACTTTACTGAAAGATATGGACTGAGATTTTTTTTTCCTGAGAAGCTACGTGGCATTACTGCATCCTCAGATTCACTTTGCCTTTGGACTCTATCTCACCCTTCTCCTTAGGGAGATAGAGAGAGAGGGGGAAAAAGTACTATTTCAGCCAACTGGCTTTATTAAAGCTTTCTCATTTACAAGTCATGAGAGTATGTTTATGAATCTGTTTCTCTTCGGATTGGCAATAAGATGTACAATTGTTCTTTAATTAGAACCTTCTGTGTGCCATCATACTGTTTAACCCAGGTGTTTAACCTACCTCAATCCAAGTGCAACTTGGTGACATGGGTCACCTGATAATTTTATTTAATTATCAAACAACGTAGGACTAAATAACACTTCCACCAATGATTCACTGAGTTATTTTCTTTGCTGATTATTAGAGTAAGGGAGGGGGAAATTATGGTGGAGTGTACAGGAAGTCACAGTAAACTTGATTATGAGATCGAATACTAGCTTTGATCCTTAAAAAATTTATCTGTATGGGGCTGAGATTACTATATGATTACTGGAACTTGATTTTCCTATCTGTAAACACATAATTTATAAGATTCTCTCTGGGACTCAGAATTTGTAATTCTAATCAACACATAAAAAGAGACTGAAGGACAGAAAGAAATATACACATATGTTACCATATGGTTGGGTGGCTTTGAGAAACCCATATTTATTTAATACTTTCTCAGTGATGTTTTGCTTTTGTGACATTTTAATAAAAATGTTTGCTAACCTTGTCAAAGGATTTTCTAGCTAAAATATAATCAAGAGATATCTTGAAGACCGTTTCTCTTTTTCTTCCAATTACATCTCTTGGATCTACTACAGGTAACTGAAAATATCAATGTCACTGACAAATAGAAAGAGACACAGTTAATCATACCTCACTGAAAATCACACGATTGCCTCTTTCCCTGATGTTTGGCTGTAAACAAAATCCAAGAGCAATGCCTTTTATTTTTGTGTGTGTGTTAGTTCCTGTTCGTGTGTGGAGGACATCAGGCAGTGAGTCATATTCCTGACACACTGCCAGCACAGCTGGATAGGCACAGAATGAATTTCATAACAACAGGGACAAAGAAAGACAGGGAGAAAAGTTAGCTTGCAGCTACAAATGCAAGATGCAAACTTTTCTAAGAAAACAGCTTAAAGGAAATGCAAGATTCGGGAGCCAAATAAAATTACTTTAATAACTGTTAATGTGTCTTATACTCCTTGAAGGTAGCTATTCTCTCTGCAAAACTCACTCTTCCCCACCAAAAAGAAACAACAATCTATGAATATCACCAGGGTTTCACTATGGTGACGAGTTGGAGATATAAACAATAAAACAAAAATACTCCACAATAATTTTGGAACTCTTTTGAAAGACAAATAGGAATAGGAGGAGGATTATATGTAAGGGGAAAAAAAGATATCGTGTAAACTCTGACAAATGAACTGAGAAATATCTGTACTCTAGCTTTCAAAGGGTGAGTTGATTGATACAGCACAATATCAAAATGACACGTTTTAACACAACTGTCCATAGATAATATTTCCCAGTGCAGTAAGTACAAGTGACACTGCCACTCATTGTGTCTTCTATCTACACTGTATAGAAATTCAAATTAAGTTATTAATTTAACTTTTAAGTTATATTAAAAGTAAAGTTTTTAGGATATGGAATAGTTTATAACATACCTATTGGCCATATATAGACATTGGAAAAATGTCTATTCAAGACATCTGCCCTTTATTTAATCAGCTAGTTTGCTTTTTTGATTTTGAGTTGAATAAGTTCTTTGTATATTTTGGATATTAACTCCTTATCATGCATATCACTTACAAATATCTTTTCCCATTCAATAGATCATCTTTTCGTTTTGCTGATGGTTTCCTTTGCTATGCAAAATATTTTTAGTTTAATTTGGTCTAATTTGTTCATTTTTGCCTTTGTTTCCCCTTCTGAAGAGAGATCCAAAAAAATATTGTGAAGACCGATGTCCAAGAGCTTACTGCCTAAGTTTTCTTCTAAAAGTTTTATGGTTTCAGGTCTTACATTTAAATCTTTAATCCATTTTTAATTTATTTTTGTATATGGTGTGAGAAATTAGTCCAGTCTGATTCTTTTGCATGTACTGTCCAGTTTTCCTAATATCATTTACTGAAGACACTGTCTTTTCTCCATTGTATGTTATTGCCTCCTTTGTCATAGATTAGTTGACCATATAAGTGTGGGTTTATCTCTGTGCTCTCTATTCTGTTCCATTGACCTATTTGTCTATTTTGGTGCCAGTATCATACTGTTTTGATTACTGTAGCTTTGTAGTATAGTTTGAAATTAGGGAGTGTGAGACCTCCTGTTTTCTTCTTTCTCAAGATTGTTTTGGATATTCGGGATCTTTTGTGACTCCATACAAATTTTAGAATTATTTGTTCAAGTGTTTTGAAAAATACCATTGGTATTTTGATGGAGATTGCATTGAATCTATAGATTGCCTTGAGTAGTATGGACATTTTAACAATATTAGTTCTTCCAATCCATGAGCATGGTAAATTTTTTCACTTGTATTTGCTGTCTTCATTTCTTTCATCAATGTCTTATAATTTTCAGAGTACAAGTCTTTCACCTCCTTGGTTAGATTTATTCTTAAGTATTTTACTATTTTTGGTGTAATTTTCAATGGGATTATTTTCTTTATTTAGCTTTCTGATTGTTGTTAGAGTATAGAAGTGGAACAGATTTCTGTAGGTCAGTTTTTTTTAATCCTACAACTTTATTTAATTCATTTATTAGTTCTAATAGTTTTGATGGAGTCTTTTGGGTTTTCTATATATAGTATTATGTCATCTGCAAACAATGACAGTTTTACTTCTTCCTTTCCAATTTGGATTCCTTTTATTTCTTTTCTTTTCCAATTGCTGTGACTTGGGCTTCCAATACTATGTTGAATAAAGGTGGCGAGAGTGGGTATCTTTGTCTTGTTCCTGATCTTAGAGAAAGTGCTTTCAGCTTTTCACTATTGAGTATGATGTTAGCTGTGGCTTTGTAAAATATGGCCTTTATTATGTTGATATGTGTTCCTTCTATACCCACTTTGTTGAGAGTTTTTAACACAAATGGATGTTGAATTTTGTCAAATGCTTTTTCTGCATCTATTGAGATGATTGTATAATTTTTATCTTTCATTCTGTTAATGCGGTATAGCACACTAAAGTTTTAAGTTTTTTACTTTCAGAGCTTTAAATATGCCCTGAGATTCTCTTCTGGCCTGTAAAGTTTCTACAAATGTTAGTGTGCTTAATGTTGTCTGAGAGGTGCCTTCAACTTTCCTCATTTAAAAATAAGTTCTTTCTTTCTTTCTTTTTTTTTGCTGTTCAGATTGGTTGATTTCCACTACTCTATTTTACAGATTGCTTTTCTGTTCTTCTAGAACAGAAGATTCCCTCTAGATTATTTTTTCAGTTATTATATTCATTTTGATTGATTCCTTCTTATATTTTCTAAATCTTTGTTGAAGTTCTCACTGAGTTCCTCCATTCTTCTCCAGGTTTCATGAACATCCTTATTACTGTTTTTTAAACTCTTTATCAGATAAATTACTTATCTCCATTTCATTTGTTGTTTTTTTTTCTAGAGTTTTATCTTGTTCTTTCATTCAGAGCATATTCTTCTGTCTCCTCATTTTGTTTGACTTTTGGTTTTGTTTCTATGAATTAGGCAAAAGAGCTACCTCTCCTGATCTTGAAGGAATGACCTTGTGTGGGAGCACCCACTGTGTAGACTGCTTGTGCCTAGCAGCTTTGGCAGGCCAGCATGGGCTGGAGTGAGCCCAGGACAGAGGCAGTCCCTTCGGAGTGCTGTACCTGAGCCCACCTTGGATGGACAGCTGGGGCTGGAGCTGGAGCAGTGCAGGTTGAGGATAGTCCTGAGGGGTCTCAAACAATGACACTTGCCAGTGCCTCCAGCCTCAGTGGGGGCTCCAGCAGTTCTCTGCTCATTTGGCAGAGCCTCTAGGATTAGTAAATAAATTTTCTTCCTGTATAGTCTAGACGCCCTTTATACTGCAGTTTTTTCCTGTATCCCAGGGCAGGCTGGCAAGTCCTTGATCAGGTCCCTCAGCTATATCCCTGTCTGCTACAGGTCACCCTGTCTTTGATTTCTGAGATCATTAATTTACCTAGTTCAGAACTTAGAATAGATACTGAAAGACTTCTGAGAGAATAAAGAAATAAACTTTTTCTCCTATTGTCTTGAGCTACAGACAGTTCTCTTGCAACCCAGGGCACACATTTTTTTTCCTGAATATCTCAGTGAGGAAGCAAATCTCTGAAACTCTGTCCATTGCCTAATGAATGATCACTGCTCTTATAGCTGAGACCATAGATCCATCAAAAGTTCATAAATTGGGCTTCCCTGGTGGCGCAGTGGTTGAGAATCTGCCTGCCAATGCAGGGGACACGGGTTCGAGCCCTGGTCTGGGAGGATCCCACGTGCCGCAGAGCAGCTGGGCCCGTGAACCACAATTACTGATCCTGCGCGTCTGGAGCCTGTGCTCCGCAACAAGAGAGGCCGTGATAGTGAGAGGCCCTCGCACTGTGATGAAGAGTGGCCCCCACTTGACACAACTAGAGAAAGCCCTCGCACAGAAACGAAGACCCAACACAACCATAAAAAATAAATAAATAAAATTTTTTAAAAATACAATAAAATTTTTTAAAAAAAAGGTTCAGTGGATGAGCTGAGGAATGCGTGAATGAATAAATATATGTATTTAAAAAAAAAAGTTCATAAATCACACATTGTCATTCTATGAAATACAATCACCCTTGTTTCTTACATAATTTAATCTAAAGATGAGGTTGCTGGATTTGGTCACAGACTACTACATTATATTTAGAAACTTAACTTTTATTCCTGTCTCCTGTCAACTGGATAACCTCAACACTGATATTCTTTCTGTATTCCAGCAGAAGTTTTTGGACCACCTGGACATATATGCCACATTCATTCAGGTTTGATATATATTTTTCTATTTTTAAAATCCTTTTACTCCTCTGCCATCTTGAAGGTCTCTCCAAATCCTTTGATTATCGAAGCACAGTGGAGTATTGATAGATAAATAGATGATTGATAATTTGATGATAGATAGATAAGTGAGACTAGCTCAATGACCACAAGAATTGTTATCTTGGTTTTATAAAACTTTTAAAACTAATCTGATGTTTTTCATTTTCTTTTAATTGTTATTTATTTAAATATTATTTATGTTTAATATAGTTTAAGGTGGACCTGGTAGGCAGACCTCAGCCAAGTAAGGGAGCATTTATTTTTAAATGTGTAATTATAAGAAAACAATTATAAAAAGGCATTTGCCATATCAAAGTTATTTCTCTACCTCTGCTAATGACCCAGTCTTCTGAATGCTCCTTTGTAAACAATTTTCTTGGTCTTTGTCACACATCGTCAAAATAGCTTGTGTGCTGATTGCATCATAGAACTAAGATCACACCCACAGGTAGTTCTTAAAATCTTTTGTTAAGGACATCAACTAACAACCATCATTCCATTTTTGCTTTCTTGCCTCACTTATAGTTCAAGTCTTACTGGGAAAATAAACCTAAATTCCCAGAGCACCCACTACACAGGGAGCATTCAGGAGCTTGTGGGAAGATGGATTGGGATAGAAGGAAACTGATGCTCTTTCCTATTTAATAATAGGTTCCAAGGCTTTTTTTTTCCCCCCCTTCATATATGTATTTTGGCTGTTTTGTCTCTGGGTTCTATGGGAACGCTATGTGAATTCTAATATTGAATTCCTTTCTCACAGTTTATTTTGACTAAAAATTGTAAAGCTTGTATTAAATTCACTGTTATGGAGTTTCACCACATAAATGAAAACACATAGACTTTACAAAAAGGAATAATATATATTTGCAGAATTTTTCTTTCTTGTTCATGATAAGGAGAAATGAAAGGGGTTATCAATACATGAGAGAGGATATCTAAAAATGAGGAAGGGAATATTCGTGTGCTTCATCTTCCCCAGAGTTCTCAACGACAGTCATGCATCTTTGTTTTTAAGATATTGGTAATGCTTAAGTTTTAATTGTATAAAATGACAAATTCCCCAAATCTAGTACATCATTTTAATCTACCTGCCATATATTTTTTTTCTTCAGCTGTGCCACGCGGCATGCAGGATCTTAGTTCCCGAACCAGGGATCAAACCCTTGTCCCCTGCAGTGGAAGCGCAGAGTCTTAATCACTGGACTGCCAGGGAAGTCCCTATCTGCCATATTTTAAGACAAAATTTTTGCACTTTCTTGTCATACTCTCTTTAGATTTTTTTAAAACATTGAAATATAGTGGACAGACAATATTATGTTAGTTTCAGGTGTACAAAATAGTGATTAACATTTAATTACAGTATGAAATGATCACTAGTATAAGCCTACTAACCATTTTTCCCCACAAAGAGTAACTATAATATTGGCCAGAGTCTTTATGCTGTATATTATAACCCTTGACTTATTTATTTTATACTGGAGGTTTGTACCTCTTAATCCCCTTCATCTATTATGCCCAAGCTGCACACCCGCACTTCAGCAACTACCTATTTGTTCTGTGTATCCAAGTCTGTTTTTGATTCATTTTGTTTGTTTGTTTTCATTTTTAGATTCCACATGTAAGTGAAATCATATGGTATTTGTTTTTATCTATGACTTATTTCACTTAGCTTGATACCTACTACATCCATTCATGTTGTCCCAAATGGCAAGATTTTGTTCTTTTTTATGGTTGAATAATATTTCATTGTATATATATACCACATCTTCTTTATTCATTCATCGATTGATGGACACTTAGGTTGCTCCATATCTTGGTGACTGTAAATAGTGCTGCTATGAATATTGGGGTGCATATATCTTTTCAAATTAGTGTTTTTGTTTTCTTGAGAAAAAATACCCAGAAGTAGAATTGCTGGATCATGAGGCAGTTATTTGGTGAGGAACATCTATACTGTTTTCCAAACTGGCTGCACCAATTTAAAGTCCTACCAACAGTGCACAAGGCTTCCCTTTTCTCCACATCCTCACCAACATTTGGTATTTCTTGCCTTTTTGATAATAGCCATTCTGACAGGTGTGAAACGATATCTCATTGTGGTTTTGATTTGCATTTCCCTAATGATTAGTGATGTTGGGCATCTTTGCATGTGTCAATTTGCCATATATATGTCTTCTTTGGAAAAATGTCTATTCAGGTTTCTCTGTCCATCTTTTAGTTGGCTTGTTTGTTTTATGATGTTGTGTTGTATGTTTTTCATATATTTTGAATATTAAACCCTTATTGAATATATTACTTGTAAATATCTTCTCCCATTCAGTAGGCAACTTTATCATTTTATTGATGGTTTCCTTTGCTGTGCAAAAGCTTTTTAGTTTAATGTAGTCCCATTTGTTTATTTTTGCTTTTGTTTCACTTGTCCAAGGAGACAGATCCAAAAATATATTGCTAAGACTGCTGTCAAAAACTTGCTGCCTATGTTTTCTTCTAAAAGTTTTATGGTTTCAGGTCTTACATTTAAATCTTTAATTCACTTTGAGTTTATTCTTGTATATGGTGTGAGAAAGTAGTCCAGTTTATTTGGCATGTGCTGTCCAGTTTTCCCCATTGTATATTCTTGCCTCCTTTGTGTTTGAGTCCCCTTGTGTGTAACACTTTGTTTTTCTTTTGCTGCCTTTAAAATTCTCTCTTTATCTTTAACTCTTGCCATTTTAATTATGATATGTCTTAGTGTGGGTGTCTTTGGGGATTTTGTTTGAGACTCTCTGTGCTTCCTGGACCCGGCTATCTGTTTTCTTCTTTAGGTTAGGGAAGTTTTCAGCAATAATTTTGTGAAATTTATTTTTGCCCCTTTCTCTCCCTCTCTTCTCCTCTGGGACCCCTATAATGTGAATGTTGGTTTGCCTGATGTTGTTTCAAAGGCCTCTTAAACTATCCTTTTTTTTTATTGTTTTTCTTTTCTGCCATTCCAGTAGGTGATTTACACTATTCTAACTTCCAGGTAGCTCATGCATTCTCCTGTATCACCTAATCTGCTGTTAATTCCTTCCGGTGTATTCTTTATTTTAGTTATTGTATTATTCAGCTCTCATTGGTCCTTTTTTATTTTTGCTTTTTGTTGAAATTCTCACTATGTTCATCTATTCTTCTCCCAAGTTCAGTGAGCATCTTTATGATTATTTTCTTGAAATATTTATTGATTAGATTGTTTTCCTCATTTTGTTTAGCTCTTTTTATGAGGTTTTGTCTTGTCTTGTTTGGAACATATTCCTCTGTCTCTCATTTTGCTGAATTCTCTGTGTTTATTTCTATGTATTATGTAGGTCTGTTGCATCTCCCAGTCTTGGAGAAGTGGCCTCATATAGCTGTCCTCTGGGTCCAGCAGCATGCTCCCCTCTGGTCACCAGAGCTAGAACTTCTAGTGGTGTCCCCTATGTCAGCTGCATGCCTCCTTCTGCTGTGGTGGAGCCAGCTACTGTGGGTGGGCTGGTACGTGTGGCTGGTCCCTGTCCCAGCTGGCTGTGAGGCCCTGCCTTGTGCAGTAGTTGCAGACACTCTGGTAGGGGGGGCAGGACCCCAGCATGGCTGGTTGCATGTTTGGTATGTGCAGCTGCTATAGGTTCACTGGAGGATGGGACAAGCCCCCAGATAATAGCCTAGAGAGAGATTTCCATAAGAGTGCTTTCCAGCACCAGTGTCAGCACAGTACAACAAGATCCCCCAAATGGCTGCCACAAATGTTTCCCTCCCTGGGGGAAACAGACCCACAGACATAGAAAACAAACTTACAGTTACCAAAGGGAGGGATAAATTAGGGACTTGGGACTAGCAAATACAAACTACTATATATAAAATAGGTAAACAGCAAGGACCTACTGTATAGCACAGGGAACTATATTCAATATCTTGTAATAAACTGTAATGGAAAAGAATATGAAAAATAATATATACATGTATGTATAACTGAATCACTTTGCTGTAACCAGAAACTAACACAACATCGTATATTAACTACAGTTCAATTTTTAAAAAAAAGAAACAATAGAGTAATACACTGGGGGCTGATAATAATAGCTTTTAATTAATGAGTTTTATTCTTTAATTCATCCTTTCAACAGAAGTTTATTTAATAAAAAGTAGGCAATTCATTATATGGCAGGAGAATGCTGGAGGATTTTTATTACTAGGCCTACTAGAAAGACATTCTAGCTCTCTTTCACATGAAATATTGTCCCACAACTACTACCCAAAGGATAACATCATATTCACATCTCATTATAGAAATATACCAGATTGGAAATTATTCCCTCATAGATGAAAACCTTTATGTATATCTATTTATTTTCATCCTATGAATATAAAATCTGCAGCATTTCTGCTAAAGGAAAAGGTGAGCTCGAGCCTTAACCTGTCCATATGGTTAATACATATGGATAATTAAACCCAGTGTGTTTTTTTACAGCACATGCTTCTCTGTAAGATGAATGAGAACATGTGCAATTGGTAACTGGAGGGTGATGTAAGTACAATATGAATTCATGTAGGTCCCTATAAAATTTTTCCTAGCACATTAGTTTGTATGCCATCATGGACTTGCAGTTGAATGCATAGTGCACTAGAACGGTTAATGTACCGGACCACAGAGGGTTACAGTGCTGTCCAGGAAGCCCATTCATTCCTTATTCTTTCTCTTGGCTCAGATTGCTCATGTGTTCAGGTTTTGAGGAAGATATTGGTATGCAACCTCTGAAAAGCTGATAATTTCCTTCAGCTATTTAAATCTAGAGCACATACCACTTTTAATTACATTCAGAAATATTTGCTCTTCTCCCACACATTTTATTTCAATGATGTCTCTCTCTTTAATTTTAATTACTTTCCCACATGTGCTGATCCATATTTGTCATTGACAACAAATTATTATAAACAGTGAGTCAGGCTACAGCAGCTTCTTGGTTAGTTGTTGCATCCATGTGTTTGCAATGTGCTAGGTTACACCATTTGCAGGATGTTTGTATAGTCACTGGGGAGAATGAACAATGGAACTGTTGGAAATATCTGGCTTCATGTTGTAGCATAGAAAATGGAAAATTCTGAGGACAGCTGTGTAATATAAGCAACAGCTGGAATAACTATGTCCCAGAAAAATGGAAGCCTTGGGTCTCTGTGTTATCAACCAACTAAAATAAATATAATGCCCTTTCCCAAGTTGAATATTTAAAGTTCATTTTCATAAGATTTAGAGTAAATTTTACAGTACAGTTGACACAATATATTTCTACTTATTTTATTATTTGTGCATACCCACCCTACTTATTGCAAAATATATAATAAAGGCTAAGGTAAAACAATACAAAGGAACACTGACTTCCAGATTGTGCTCTCTAAATACAATTTTACTAAATTTTACTAATTTACAATTTTACTTGGTTTACTAAAACCAAGGTTCTTTGGGGAAAATGTCGATTACAGATCTGGGGAAGGGAACATCGGCTAATGTTTCAGGCCAAGTTGAGCCTGAGATATCTTGGTACTGAATGCAAGAAATCTTTCAAATATTAGTGGGGTCTTTGCAGAATGAAATAGGTGCCAACTTGAAGGGACTCCTACCGTCCAAATGTGGGACAATTGAACATCAGAAAGAATAGTGATTGAAGTAATTGAAGCATATCACATACATAAAAATCTGTAAGTTCATACTGATGTTCAAAAAAGTTGGATATTTCTAGAGTTTGTTACAGTGCTAATTCATAGTTTTGAATATTGATAAATATAGGAAAAGACTCTAGCGTTTATTCTACCTTTTTTTGTAGATATATTTCAGGCTAACCAAATAGTTAATGGAAGAAACATGGTTTTTTTAAATAGAAGAATCACAGGTAAAGAAAGGAGAAGAAAAGATAGAATTAAAAGGTTATCATTTTCAAACACCAAAGGAAATAATGGATATATACATAAATAATCAATGGCTGCTAAACCATTAGTAGACAAGTTGATGGGAAACTCTAAAAAGAGTGAGGGTGACTTTACTTGAACACACTGATAAATCTTAGCATCACTAAAAGTGAATATCCAGACATGCAGTGCTTCCCAATGTGAAGCAATAAGCAATAAACAGCATTCCATGTGAAGTACTCTTGCTAAAATACAATCAAGCCTCTGATAGCACTTTACGAGGAAAGAAAGGAAATACGAGGAAGAAAGGATCATTTTAAATGACTCCATGAAGATTCAATAATTCAAATTAAGAATCAGAGACATTCTTGAAAACCAATATACCAGTTTTGACATGTAAAGGGCACAAAAAATGAGGGAGGGCTGCTGTAAATTTTAAAAGCCCTAATATACATATCAATCAAAGGAAGTTAGTCATCCTGTTTGGATTCTGACTTGAATAAACAACTACCAAAAAAAAAGAAAAAACCCCAAAACAAAAGCTCATTTTTATACAATTGGGGAAAATGCAATGAATTTTAGATAAATTAGGAAATTACTTTTAATTGTTTATTTTGTTGGATGTGATAATGATACTGTGGTTATGTTTTACAAGCATCCTTATCTACTAGAAACATATACTTAGGTATTTACAGATGAAATTCTTTGATATCTGAGATTTGCTTGTTAACACTTCAGGAAAAAAATCTCAGTGATAAGTAAAATACGAAGTTCAGGATATTGATAATTGTTGGAGTGATGGCTTATGGATTTAATTATGTAACTGTCTGTACTTTCTAAATGTTTGAAAAACTTTTGTAATACACAGTTAAAAAAATAAAACAATTAGATAAATAAGACATCATTGGCTGAGTATAGAGTGCACAGAAATAAATATCAGTATATTTGAAAATTTTAGTGAAATCTAAATGTGGTAGTTGAGATATGTGTGAAAGGATGCTTCTTTTAATGTTAGAAATAGCATGAGAATTCTGCTAAAAGAAAATATTGAGGCCATTACATAAGAGAATGTACAATATCAATATATAAAACAATGATAGATGTAACAACCACTCAAGAATTTAAGGGCATGATTCACTGATTAGCCCTGTAGTCATATTCTGGCTTTGGTTAGTTTTCAATCAAGCTGTGAACATCCACCATTTTCCTTGAGTAATCCATTAGAGTTGATGGTGAGGCTGGGAAAAAAGTCATGGGCTATGTAATTTCCCCTGTCGTGGAGCCATGGAATGAGAGTAAGAATGGCCAGTTAAATCAATTCATTTTCAGCATTTGTGAAAGAAGGATCTGAATCTCTATGTGTGGGGTTTTAACCTCATGAATGAATTAATATCCTTACAAAAGAAGCCTGAGAGAACTCCTTTGCCCCTTCAACCATATAAGGACACAGTGAGAAGTTGGCAGTCTGTAACCCAGAAGAGGGCCTTCACCAGAGCCGTGCTGGCACCCTGATCTGGGACTTCGAGCTACCAAAACTGTGAGTAATGCATTTCTGTTGTTTTCAAGCCATCTAGTCCATGGTATTTTGTTATAGCAGCCATAACAGTCCAAGTGACCATCATTAATAAACTCATGATGTATTTTTCTCTACCAAAGAAATGTATTTCTTCAGTCCACTGAAAATGTTTAAAAACAATGACCAACTCAGAGGCAGAGGTTATCACAAATACCCAGGGTTTGATCACTGTTGTGGACAAACCCTAAGGGGATCCTCAATGAGTCACACCCTTGTATAGCCTCCTTACCTTGAGTACAAGCAGAACCCATAACTTGCTTCTAACCAATAGGATGGATAAAGATAAGGGTATGTCACTCTCATGATTACACTACATTATATAAAATTTCATGTCATCTGACCTTAGTGAGAGAGATGCCCTGTGCCTTGAAGAAGCAAGCTGCTGTGATGTGAACTATTCACAGAGAGTGCCATGCAGCAGGGAACTGTGGATGGTGTCTAGCCAACAGCCAGTAAGAAGGTGGGCCTTTAGTCATACAGCCACAAGAAAATGAATTCTTCAGATGACCTAAATGAGCTTGAAAGCAAATTCTTCCTTAGTCAAGCCTCCAAATAAGAGTACAGCTCAGCTGAATTCTTGAGTTCAACCTTGTGATACAGTAAGCCAAAGACTTAGAGTAAGCAGTAAGCCCAAATTCCTGACCTACAGAAACTGTAAGATTTCATTCATACATGTACATAAGTGTATATGTATAATATAAAAAATAATTTATATTTTATATAAATGTAAATATACTTATATAAATATATATTATATATTTATAGACATTTATACATAAAAGATTACATATGTGTGTGTGTGTGTGTGTGTGTGTGTGTGTTTTAAGTCACTAGTTTGTGGTAATTTGTTACATAGAAATGGAAAACTAATACAGACCCTTAGTACTTTTTCTCACTAAGAGGAATCAGGGATCTGTGAAGGAATGCCTGGTTTAATGTCTGGGTCAGAAAATATACTAGATAAGGCTAGAGCATGTTGTCATACCAGGAAGCAGAGCATCTTCAAAGACTATGATGGCTTTTTTTAAAAAGTACAAGGGGACCAACTTGAAGGAGCTTCCACTGCCTAGATATGAGGAAATTTGGTACCAAAGAAAATAATGACAGCAATGTATTGAAATACATTATATGTTACATTCTACAGGTTCAAAAATACCTGAAAAAATGTCCTTGGTATTTTTTGGAAGTTATTGTGCCAACATCTCATTTTCCTGAAAATCATTAAAGAGAGAGAAAAAGGCATCTATGTTATCTTTACTAAGTGAATCATCATCAATTGCTGCTAAAAAAAACATTAAGTGAAAAGCTGGTGGCATTTTTACAACAGGATAAGACTGACATCTGAACTCACTTATCAATCTCAACATCACTTGAAAGAGAGACACACTAACAATGAAAGAGCTGAAAGAAAAATTAAGGAAACAATCCCATTCACCATTGCAACAAAAAGAATAAAATACCTAGGAATAAACCTACCTAAGGAGGTAAAAGTCCTGTACTCAGAAGACTGTAAGGCACTGATGAAAGAAATCAAAAATGACACAAATAGATGGAGAGATATACCATGTTCTTGGATTAGAAGAATCAATATTGTGAAAATGACTATACTACCCAAAGAAACCTACAGATTCAATGCAATCCCTAGTAAATTACCAATGGCATTTTTTTACAGGACTAGAACAAAAAATCTTAAAATTTGTATGGAGACACAAAGGACCCCGAATAGCCAAAACAATCTTGAGAGAGAAAAAAAAAAAAAACGGAGCTGTAGGAATCAGGCTCCCTGACTTCAGACTATACTACAAAGCTACAGTAATCAAGACAGTATGGTACTGGCACAAAAACAGAAATGCGGATCAATGGAACAAGATAGAAAGCCCAGAGGTAAACCCACGCACCTATGGTCAACTAATCTTTGACAAAGGAGGCAAGGATATACAATGGAGAAAAGACTGTCTCTTCAATAAGTGGTGCTGGGAAAACTGGACAGCTACATGTAAAAGAATGTAATTAGAACACTCCCTAACACCATACACAAAAATAAACTCAAAATGGATTAAAGACCTAAATGTAAGACTGGACACTATAAAACTCTTAGAGGAAAACATAGGCAGAACACTCTTTGACATAAATCACAGCAAGATGTTTTTTGACCACTCCTAGAATAATGGAAATAAAATAAAAAATAAACAAATGGGACCTAATGAAATTTAAAAGCTTTTGCACAGCAAAGGAAACCATAAACAAGATGAAAAGACAACCCTCAGAGTGGGAGAAAATATTTGCAAACGAATCAACAGACAAAGGATTAATCTCCAAAATATACAAGCAGCTCATGCAGCTCAATATCAAAAAAAAAAAAAAAAAAACCCAATCCAAAACTGGGCAGAAGACCTAAATAGACATTTCTCCAAAGAAGATATACAAATTGCCAACAAACACATGAAAGGATGCTCAACATCACTAATCATTAGAGAAATGCAATTCAAAACTACAATGACGTATCACCTCACACCAGTCAGAACCACCATCATCAAAAAATCTACAAACTATAAATGTTGGAGAGGGTGTGGAGAAAAGGGAACACTCTTGCACTGTTGGTGGGAATGTAAATTAATACAGCCACTATGGAGGTTCCTTAAAAAACTAAAAATAGAACTACCATACGACCCAGCAATCCCACTACTGGGCATATACCCTGAGAAAACCATAATTCAAAAAGAGTCATGTACCACAATGTTCATTGCAACACTATTTACAGTAGCCAGGACATGGAAGCAACCTAAGTGTCCATCGATAGATGAATGGATAAAGAAGATGTGGCACATATATACAATGGAATATTACTCAGCCATAAAAAGAAATGAAACTGAGTTATTTGTAGTGAGGTTGGTGGACCTAGAGTCTGTCATACAGAGTGAAGTAAGTCAGAAAGAGAAAAACAAATACCATATGCTAACACATATATATGGAATCTAAAAAAAAAAAAAAAAGATTCTGAAGAACCTAGGGGCAGGATAGGAATAAAGATGCAGATGTAGAGAATGGACTTGAGGACATGGGGAGGGGGAAGGGTAAGCTGGGACAAAGTGAGAGAGTAGCATTGACATATATACACTACCAAATGTAAAATAGATAGCTAGTGGGAAGCAGCAGCATAGCACAGGGAGATCAGCTGGGTGCTTTGTGACCACCTAGAGGGGTGGGATAGGGAGGGTGGGAGGGAGGTGCAAGAGGGAGGGGATATGGGTATATATGTATGCATATAGCTGATTCACTTTGTTATACAGCAGAAACTAACACAAAAATGTAAAGCAATTATACTCCAATAAAGATGTTAAAAAAAAAAAAGGGCAGAAGTACTAAATAGACATTTCTCCAAACAAGACATTCAGATGGCCAAGAGGCACATGAAAAGCTGCTCAACATCACTAATTATTAGGGAAATGCAAATCAAAACTACAGTGAGGTATCACCTCACACCAGTCAGAATGGGCATCATCAGAAAATCTACAAACAATAAATGCTGAAGGGGGTGTGGAGAAAAGGGAATCCTCTTGCACTGTTGGTGGGAATGTAAATTGATACAGCCACTATGGAGAACAGTATGGACGTTCCTTAAAAAGCTAAAAATAGAATTACCATGTGACCCAGCGATCCCACTACTGGGCATATACCCAGAGAAAACCATAATTCAAAAAGACACATGCACCCCAATGTTCATTGCAGCACTATTTACGATAGCCAGGTCATGGAAGCAACCTAAATGCCCATTGACAGACGAATGGATAAAGAAGATGTGGTACATTTATACAGTGGAATATTACTCAGCTATAAGAAGGAACGAAATTGGGTCACTTGTAGAGACGTGGATGGACCTAGAGACTGTCATACAGAGTGAAGTAAGTCAGAAAGAGAAAAACAAATATCGTTTATTAATGCATATATGTGGAATCTAGAAAAATGGTACAGATGAACCGGTTTGCAAGGCAGAAATAGAGACACAGATGTAGAGAACAAATGTATGGACACCAAGGGGGGAAAGCAGGGGGTGGGGGGTGGGATGAATTGGGAGATCGGGGTTGACATATATACACTAATACATATAAAATAGATAACTAATAAGAACCTGCTGTATAGCACAGGGAACTCCACTTGACTGTACAGTACAAACTAACACAACATTGTAAAACAACTATACCCCTATTAAAAAAAATTTTTGAAAAAAAAAAATGAGAGACAACCAGACATAATGTCCTTCCTTACATATTGCAGTAGGAGGCTCAAACTACTTGTGAAATGCTCTTGCCAAATTTATAACATGGATCCCATCAAGTCCCAGATCTATCATGTTTTTAAACTTTTATTTTGTGATAGCAGACATTCAGAAAAGTTGCAAGAACTGTACAAAGAATTTTCGTATTCCTTTTTTCCACCTCCTCAAATATTAAGATTTTCCTACATTTGTTTTCCTCCTTCTCCTCCTCCTTCTCACTTTCTTTCTCTCCCTCTGTCTGACTGTATGTATGCATAAATATATATAGATATATTCACATATATATGTATTTTTTTCTGAACCATTTGAGAAATGTTACAGATATGACACTTTACATCTAAACACTTCAGGTGTATTTTTAAAAACTAGGACATTCTCTTACTTAGCCACAGCACAATGATGAAAATCAGGAAATAATTATAATATAAAAATATGAATTTTTTATATAGACCTTATCAAATTTTGTCACTTATCATAATGTCCTTTATAGCAAAATAAAATTTCATATTATGCGTTGCTTTTGTTTTCATGCCTCTTTAGCATTCTTTAATCTGTCACAGTTCTTCAGTCTTCCTTTGTCATTTACGATACTAGCATTTTTGAAAAGCACAGCTTACTTGTTTTTTTTTTTTCCTTTGTATACTATCTCTAGATTTGGGTACCTTCCATTATATGGGAAATAGAGTAGATAGAAGAACATATTAAAAAACGCCACAGGGAGCAATCCAGAATATGACAAATTCCACAAAACAAAAGATCTGCTTTCATCAACAAATAAATGACAATAGGAAAGAAAGGGTAATTATTATGGATTTTAAAAACTTAGGAAATAGTCCTAATGCAATACGTAGAACTGGTTTGGATTCTAATTTTAACAAGCCAACTTTAAAATACATGTGTGTAGCAGCGAGAGAAATTTGAAACTGGATATTAGATGACATAAAGAATTAGAGTTAATTTTTAGATGTGATAATGGTATCATTATATTTAAAAAAAAATAGTTCTTATCCCTTGGAGATACAAGCTGAATTATTTATAGTTAATATGAAGACATGTGTGGTACTTATTTTAAAAAATCTATTCAGGGTTGAAAATGGTAGGCATAGATAAACATTGATAAGTGTTGCTTAATTGCTTAGGGTGAGAGGTACTTGGGGATTTGTTATACCATTCTTTTATTTTTGTGTAAGTTTGAAAGTTTCCATAATGAAAAAGTTAAAAAGAAAGGGTTGAATGCCTTACCATGAGACTATTAAGTGATCAAAATCCATGAGCTCATGAAGCATGGGTTATCTGATGCATCCACACATAAAGTCTGGTATGCACATTAGGGAAAGTCTAATGGATGGAATCTGGTCCAAGAAAGTTCTGGAAACACAAATAATTTGCATGAAACAGTGACTCTTGTTTACAAGGAGCTTCTTCTTATTCCACCACTCTCTCAACTTAAATCAGTGTCTCAGATGGCCTCCCAGAGAACTTTTTACAACCAGTTGATTAAAGAGAAAAATATTTTAGTCTGCTTTAGGGCTCCACACCATAAGCATATAGCAGCTGAAAGTGCAATTCTGTGGTAGAAAGCTTTACTTAGGTGGGTTCTAAAGGGTGGTGGAAGTAGAAAACATCCTCTGTAGCAAAATTTTACACTTTGCCTGAGATGAGCTGAGGTTAAGATTTGCATTAATCACAGATAACTGTTAACAATATGTGTGGCTGGTCAGGAACAGAATTAAAGGATGAATGACAAGACATTTTGTGAAAATTCATGGATCTTTCAAAATAGGCTCAGAGTACAAAAAAACAGTTCCTTTGTGTAGGAGGTTCTTAACATCCAAGTGGAAGGAAAGAACTGCCATGTGGGTGCCGATCAGCCCTCTTCCCCTCACTTCAGCCCTAGATCCATGGGCTTATGTTGGCAAAGATGGATTTTATTTTAACCATATGACAGTTGCCATTCCTTTTTTAATTTTAACTGGTCAATAGCTTAACTCCCCTTCAGGTTTTTGGAGAATTCCCCACATGACGAGTCTTGCTGGCAGTAGAGTACATTCTTCTCTCGTTATAAAACCTGAAAATGCTGCTTTCTTTCCTAGCCCCCCCTTGGAGTTAAGGTGCAAACACAAGACATTTATAAGATATGTCTACCTCAGACTTTGAATCTGGAGCTAGTGATGCTAAGATTGGAACATACATGTATTCTCCCAGGAGGTCATAGTGATAAACAGGAAGATTTAGTTCTTAGGTTAGCAATGGCAGAGGATCTGATGGTAGCACCCAGAGTTTAATATATTCAGAGTGGGTTTATGTGAAAATTAAATGAATTTTTATGTGTAATTGTGTTGCACAATGTCCTGACTGGTTGTGCTCTTAACAGCTCATTCATGCCACTGAGATATGGATGTCACATTAAAAATAATTGTGGTTAATTTTAAGGTGACTCAGATCTTATTCTGTTTCTCTCGTTTCCTCTCATTGCTCATACTCAGTTCTTTTGGTTCTGCCCTCTTCTTATTGGTGATGTAGTTGAAAGGAATATCTGGACTTGCTTTTTTTCCCTGAATCACCTTTAATTATATGATTTATCCTTTGAGTGAAAGTCTTTCTTGTTCCTTTATTTAGCCAGGCTTTCAAAATACATTAATCTAGCCCAAGTACAGACACTGGGTTCCCATTTATCTATAAAAGGGAATCTAATACTGAAAACAAAGTACTACAAAAACAATCTAGTAGACTTATTTTCTCCATTTTAACTTTCATGTATTTATCTCATCTCTTCCTAAATATTTAAAGTAAAATCTCAAAGACATTTAAAGTTTGGTTCAGATAACTTTCTATCTGTTATATGCAACTTCAACAGTTTAAAAACGTATATTCTACTTATAGAAGAATTATTAAAAACTTTGCTACCAAAGGAAGAAAACTATAACAGATACAAGGATGGATTCTAGAATATCAGAAGGTAGAAATTATTCTTTATAGTATATTCAATTGGATCAATGTTTAATGTGATTTTAAAAAACTAATGCACCCTGTCTTTCTCTTTATTTTTCCTATTCAGATTGAAACATAATCAACCAGCCAATCAGTAATCATTCTAAACAACTGATTCAGATCTGTTGCTAGTTAGATTAGGGTTACAGACTTGAAAATGGAAAGAACCAGAACTTGAAAGGGAAAAAGGGCTACTACTGAGGATGAAAATAATATAGTAAGAAAAGACAAGTGACAGAGCATTGACACTGAAGACCACCTTTATAACTGCCCATCCTCCTTGCTATTTACCTTCACCTGGTCACAGACAATGGGCAGCATACAGAGACCATTGTGTGCTTGTACTTTGGCAGGTTAGCAGAGTGTTCTTGTTGAGCAAGACAAAGCAGGTCAAGGTTTATTATTATTTTATAAACTTGCTGATATCATTAAATGAAATAAAGCAAAACAAAAACAATTAAGCAAAAGACTTTGCCTCTACTCAATTTAATTGAAATATTGCTGTGTTCTTTGCTTTCCATATTACTGAAATCCACATAAAAAGGATAATAATGGAGTCCTTTTGTTATGGGCATGGTTTCCCTCACAGATTCTTAAGGAATCCCTTGGCAGCCTTTACAGCGAGGTTGTAGAGAATCTGCCACAAAGAGAGGCAGTACTAAGCCAAAGTAAAGTGAACTTTTCAGTTTCATCATGCCCTAACAGAGACTATTGTGAAAACCTGCTGACTTACAGGGTATTTAGGGCAGTAGCTTTACTTTTGAGGGTCTTCAACTATGGAAAAAGGGGGACTCTGTTACTTTTTGTGTAAATAAAATGTCCTGCAATTGTTCCAATGTTTTCCTTCCCACCAAGCCCAAAAGGAAGTTACAGGGAGCAAGTGAAGTACAATACTATTTATCTCTTTTTGCTGTACAACGGGAAATTGTATTGATAAGACTTTAAGTTGCTGATTAATAATGAAATGAGTGATGTGTATTTTTCTTTTTGAGGCATTCTTCCTAGGACAGTACTGAATTTTTACTAGTGCTACAGTGGCTTTCTCTAATATTAGATTGTATATCTCCATGAATAAAGTAAGCTATAAAAATCTTCTCATGTTGGTTTCATGGGGGAAAAAAACACCCCTGAAAACCATATGTATAAAGAAATATAACCGTTAGTAGATAATTTTAAACCACACTGATCTGTCACAGGCAGGAAAATATTTTAATGACTAGCTATGGTTATCTTGACTGAGCATCTCCTTATTTATTACCTTTCTAACTAGTTTCTTTCAAATATTAAATTAACATTGAGATCCTCTTACCATGGCAAGTAAGTGGCTAACGTGTTTTTCCAAAACTCTGTGGGGAGTTGTAATTGTCTGTGGAGGATTTTCCTAAATGCTGAAATGCTCTCCCTGGTTCCCAATGACTAAGTTCCAATTTGGCTTTACTTTTTATAGCAAGACTGGGAAACCATTTTTTCCCAGAGAAACATCTTATGTTTAACTAATGTTTCTGCAGAACAAAAGGTAAAACAAAGACAGCCTGAAACCGAATGCTCGCAGCATTTAGACCGTATGTCCATTTGTGGTTCAGGCCGAGGGGACAGGTATTTCTTACTCTTAGCAGTAAATTTTAGAGTGAGCGAACTAACCAGGCACCTTCAGCTCTTCTGAGTCAGGGAATCAGGCTGGGAATGTGTCGGTGAGATGAGGCTTAGCCCTGGCCAAAGTCTGGAAAGTCTCGGTCTGATACTGTGAGCTTCTGGGGCTGGGTCCAACGCTGACTTAAAACAGGAAATGTGTGCTCCGATGGCGCTCCGTCAGACCTAGTTGGGTCTGAGACGTGCAGAAATCACAAAACGTACTTGAGGCTTTATAGCTCCAACTGGTAAATTCAACATTAAGCCTCTCTTTCCTGCTTTCTGACCTAATTCTCCCCCATAGTTGTGTTTTAATGCTACCAAGTGTATTTTGGCTTTTGGTTAAGTAGAAAAGCAGAAGTCTACGACGTGTGCCATGTCTCTGAATTTGAGACTGCAATGATATCATAACTAAAGGGAGCACCATTAATCACATGGGGCAGGCTAGAAAATCAGGGACGGAGACTTTTTTTTAATAATAAAAGCCAGACTAAAATTGAAGGGGTGAGAGGAAAATGCTGAAAGAAAAAAAAAATCTTAAAGTATACTTTAACACTTGGAAATATTTAAACTGAGCTATTTAAAATTTATTTACATGCATATATATTATATACATGGAAAATATATACACCTATGCAATGTACACATATATAATATATATAAATAATGTATTGCTATTGATATACTTACTACAACTTTGTACTTACTATATACATATTTTCAAAAATTTAAATAAATATTAAGTTTAGAGAAATGTATTTTGCTTGAACTTTAAATGATACTCTTTCTTATTTTTAACAATCCATTTACCATTAGAGGTACTACCTTTAAAACAGTCAACCCTTCCCACTTTGTTGAGTTTAAGGGTGAAATGGAGACTACGTCAAAGAAATTATGCAGAGGCAGTAACAGTGATAAAAGTTGAAAGTAAAATGACATTGATGGTGAATCCCAGACACCTTTCTCCCAAAGAAAGTCTCATGTAAATCATATGATGATTTGTTCTCTCTGTAATTTAAAAGAATGACTTAATAAGGATGTAATGGAGTAGAAAAATTTACTCATGTACGTGAATATATATTATACAGAAAAAGTAATATTACATTCTGTGAATGAGATAAAAAGCCTGAAACTACATGACTTTATATAAAGTAAATCATGATTTTTGTATAATTATCAAAACCTTTAGCTGGTAATAGTTCTGTGAGTCTAAGTCAGAAGAGTGAAATGAATTGAAAACTTAGATCTCAGAGATAACCATCTAGTTCTTCTAATAAAAACGAGCAACTCACTCAAATTTGGAGTATTTGTTTTCTTTTCCAGACAGCTTTGTTTATAGAAAGATAATATCTCAGACTTTCTTCGATATTCAGGCCTCAGAACAGCTGAAGCATCATTACTTCCATGAACATTTAAAATTTCTGGCAGAGACCATTATTATTCTATGGTTCTTAATTAGGTTGGTCAAAGTTGATTGTCTCAACAAATTCAGTACTCAAGTCCAGAACAAAGTTAAAAAAAAAAAGTCAACCATGCCATATTCCAATTATTTCTATCATATAACCTCATTAAAGGAAATGAGATTCATGGCTTCATATTTCACTGAGATGAAACTTAGCTAGTCTTGTTGCCAAGTGGCCATAAAACACGATACATCTTAATACATTTAAAATGCATTCATCCACATTTCCATTTATTTAGCAAGGCACTCTACTAGGGGTTTGTGAGTAGTCTGGCTAGAATAAGCAAAACCATGTCCCATAAAATCACAGATGTTGTGTCTTGAGTGGCTAGAAGAAATGTGAAAGTTACTCTGACAAATGATATAATTCATTACTATTTTACCTTCATTTATTTCCTTAAAGGAGATAAGATGTAACATAGGAATGGGGATGGGAAGGTATACGGTGGAAGGGTGAAGGGAAGTGGGTTGAAAGGAATCAAAACGTACGTAACTAGAAGAACTCAGAGATGGAAGGCAATCAAAGTTTTGTTTATTCACTTATCTCTGTTCAGTGTGATAAATCTTTGCTTTAATATTTCTTTTTAATAGCTTGTTTTTTTTATTTTAGATCTGTGGAAACTCATTCAGGAGTTCTTATGTCATTTACCGTAAAAGTAGTCTTTCTATATTCATCCACCAAAATTGAAAACTGGTACTCAAACAAATACATGTACACACATGTTCATCGCAGCATTATTCACAATAGTCAAAAGGTGAAAGCAGGCCAATGGCCATCACTGGATAAATGGATAAACAAATGGTGGTATATACACACAATAGAATATTATTCATCCAGAGAAAGGAATGAAGTACTGATAATGTGCTTCACCATGGACATATATCAAAAATATTATGTTACGTGAAAGAAGCCAAATGCAAAAGGTAACATATGATTTTATTTATATAAAATATCCCAAAGAAATAAACCCATGGGGACAAATGCAGATTGGTGGTTGCCAGGGGGTAGAAAATGGGGCTATGAAGGGGCAATTTCTTAATGGGTATAGGCTTTCCTCTTGGGGTCATGAAAATATTTTGGAACTGGGTAGAGGTGGTGATTGCACAACATTGTAAACGTCCTATATATCACTGGATTGTTCACTTTAAAATGGTTAATTTAAATATTATGTGAATTTCACCTCAATGAAAATTTATTTTATTTTTTTTTAAAGTAGCCCTTCTAGTCAGTAATATGCAAAGTAAATTGGCTTTTCAAAAGTAAAAAAAAAAATATATTGCCACTCATAGAAAAGAAATAATTATAATAAAATTTGAAAAATTTGTAGAGCATTTAATACACATTCCTATGAGCATACTGATTTTCTCATCGCTAGAAGTTATATCTTCAAAAACTTCTGTATTTTCAATAGGATCTGGAGATTTAAAGCCATCCATATATATTTCATATTTTCAGTAAAGTTATTAAACATCATTCTAATACAAGTGACTCCCCTGTATTATAATGTTTTAAATTAATATCTCTAATTTTGTAAAATATTTAATCTCTCTAGTACTCAGTTCCTCTGACTATAAATAGAAGCAGTTAACTTGCCAGTGAATGTGAACCAGGGGCATACAACAGAAATACTCAAGTATACTCTCTGTCCCAAATCTTGTGAGTCAGAAGTGAGGAGACAGTGTCTTGGCAGGCATGTTTTGAAAAATCTCCATCTTCTCACATTTTGATTATTAACTATGAGATCCAATGGCCTCTGCTGTCCCTTACTTTTAATATTTTATATTGAAAGTAACATATTTATGGCCAGATTATGAACCAATACCATTAGTGGACTTTCATACATTTAAACCATAATTACAAATATCTTCTCAATAATACTTTAGGTTATTTTGTTTTACATGATTAGTTACATAAGTTGCTTACCAATTTTAATTCTGCATGTGTAGATAAACTAGCTTTTAACTGTTGGATTTTCATTTCTTCTTTTAGGACTATATATATATATAGGATATATATATATATACACACACACGGTATACATATATACATATATATATATGGGATACTTGCAAAGTGTATTAAGAATCTACTGCTTTCAATTATTGCAAAATTTCTATTCTCTACAGATTATTCACTGAAGAATGTGATTACTCATAAAATGACATGAGGTAGTATTTTTTGTGGGTAGCCACAAAAATAGGCAATCAGACAGCCACTTATTGCAACAAACAATTCTTGATGAACTGCATTCTGAAGACTGTAGAAGTCAACCACGGGGACTCAAAAATTACCCCAAACACTAATATTGAACTTGAACCAGAGTGGAAAGGTAATAGATAATATATAAAACTTAAAGACCAAAAACAACTGTAGACTCTGGACCTAATTTGAATCACCCCAAGTACCCTCCCAAAAGGAATCATATAGTCATCAAGGAGGAAAAATAACAACATACACAACTCAAACATGAAGATATTTGATATTCCTGATTCAAAATATTTTCTCATATTCCTAAAAGCCTGTTAGGTGCTATGGAATATAGTGGAATGTAGTGTACAGTTTTCTTCTGTTTCATGTTTGTTTGCGGGGGGAAGGGAGGATTTTCCTGTCTTGAGAGAAGCTCATATATCAGTTCTGACCTTTTTTATACAATTTCCTGAAAGGATAATGTCAGGGGCAGGGAAGTTGCATACTTTGTTTCTCATTTGTTTTTGCTGGAGAACTAACTTTGCCCTCTTTCTCTATATGGCCACATTACTACAGGATATCACCGTTTCTCCTTATATATGAATCTTCTCTAGAAGCAATACTTCTCCAAAACTACAACCTATGGTCCCACGTACTTTTAAGCCCCTTCCTCAAGCCATTCAGACCATATTAAGTGGAGAAATTGAAACGTGTATGATTTCTTTGAAACATGTATATAATTTGACAGCTGTTCAATGATAACTCAACAAGAATCCAAATAATTTATGTTTCATGCCTCTAGGAAAGACAAAGCTTAGAAATTTATTTTAATTTTGTGTGTGTGTGTGTGTTCTCTGAAATATTTAATATTGACCTTAAGCTTAATTCATCTGCCAAAAAATAACTTGGCAATTATTAGGGATTTCCAACATAGCTAGTTAGCTGTGCTGGTAAAGAAATACTTATTTAAACATGTTTATGAGGGAAAAGTTTTCATCATTGCTGTTATAGAAAATATAGTTATATGAAATATCTGATGTACTCTAGGTTCAAGAGAATTAATTTAAAAACTATTTAATATCATATCAAATATTATATTGAAAAGGACTTTCAAAATGTAAAGCTCAAAAAAAATTAGGCACTGTATTTATCAGTTAATTATTAATTAATTATTAATCAACCAGAACCAAGATAGATATTTATCAGTGTTCCTTACTCCAAGGGCAATGCTTTTCTCTTACAATATGCTAGTGTATTTTATAATATATATATTTTATTTGTTGAAGACCATTACAGTAAGTTATTGTTATCAACATTATTATCACATTTAGGCATTTTTTATGGATGCTTGTTTTTAAAAGTTGAAAAAGGAGTTAGAGAAAGAATGGGAGGATTCCACATCGATTTATTTCTAAGAACCATGTATGAGTTCAGCAAGGAAGCTAATATGACAGAGTAAAAACACATTGCCTTTGAAGTTTTACTCTAATACTTATTGCTTGTATGACCTTGCTTAAGTTACCTGTGAGCAGGTAACTTAATCCCACTAAGCCTCAGTATTCTCATTTGTAAATTGGATGACTAGGACTGTGAGGTTGAATGAGGTTAATGCATAGTCATGTACATAGAAGGCACTTAGTACTTGTTATTTTCTGATCCTCCCATATTGCCCCACAGCAAACACCAACTGTTATATAACAGAACAGTAGAATATACAACATATAATTCTTTTAAGTTATATTTATATTTATTTTTTAATATCTATCATCTGCATAGTACTTTACTAAATGTATGAGAAATTGTATAAATTTTGATATTTGATTCTTTCATGAAATGATCATGAACTCTAATGAAAAGACAAGATACACAAAACATTTCCTCATACAAATGAGTGTAAAATAGTAAAAAAAAAAAAAAAGGGTTATGAAAGACTTTAAATTCAATATATTAAGATTTATGCTTACAAAAATATATGAAGCCGATTATAATAATATCTTTCTTTTTTTTTAAACAAGGACAAGCAAAGAGTGTTACGGCTAATTTTTAAATGAATGATAAAAACAATGTCCTTCCTCCCAGATGACACAGACAGGATTTCCTGAAAAATGGGACTATGTTAAGACTTTTAACCTCTTTTATATTTTGTACTGCTTTGGAGGGAGATTGGCGAAGAGTTCCTTGGATTACAATCAGCAGTGGGGCTAGTTGCTTCTCCACCTTCAATGTTGGCGTGGAGATGCTAGAACAGTCATTAGGCATCAGCATTTTGACTTTCGCCCATCATCACAACCAGCCACCCCTTGGGCACCAAAATAGGTTTCCCTTGTCACACTAACTGGCCATGTTGTAACACTAAATAAAACACTATAGTCTCATAGTGGCACTCTCTGAAATGCCATCAGCCGCTCAACTCCTTCTTTGGAATTAATAAAAATTGACACTTGTTACTGGCTATTAGAAACAAAAAATAAAGACAATGTTCTATATTTTCTGTCTTCTCTTGCATGGGAAGCTCCATAAGTACAGAGATCTTTGTCTCTTTGTTTACTGATCTATCCCATGCACATAGACCAGAGCCAAGCAGATGCTCAATAAATGTTATTTTTAAACAAATATTGAATGAATTCAAAGGATAATGATTCCCATGGCATAATCAACGAGAATATTGTGAGTGAGCTGAAACATAAAAATAATCCTGACAGATGGGTAGGTTTGGATAAGTAGTGGGATAGGAGGATGGTCTCCACTCAGTCTTTCTGAGTGGAAGGACTGGCTTAGGTATTACTGAGTACTTTTTATTATTCAGATAGACATCTGATATATTATACAAACTAGCAGGGAAGACAGGCATTAACCATGACAAAAGCTGCCAAGAAGCCAATTAAGGAAGGAGAATAGCCAACTGGCTTTAGCAAAAAGATTCCTTATAACTTTAAGATTACTTTCAGTAAAGTGCTGAAGATGGAGGCCAGATTGCAGATCAGTTATGAAAGGGGGATAAAACAGAGCCAGTGGGTCTTTCAAAATGTTTGGTAGTGAAGAAATTATGTATATGCCAGTAGTTAAGCTCAAGTAATTTTTAAAAATATTGTCTATAAAATAAGAGAAGCTTGAGCATGTTTAAAGAGTAATAAGAAAGACAGAGAGGTTGAAGATATCAAGTGAATCAAGGGTAATTGCTTATATAAGTTTCCTCAAAATTAAGGAAGGTATCTAATTCCAATCAAAAAGGAGTAAACTTGTACAGGAGTACATACTGTGGTAAGCAAATAAGCTACATATTTTTTTGTTTTTTAAAGTTTTATCACAAAAATGTTCAAATATTCAGAAAGGACATAAGAATTGTATAATACACACCCATATTCTCATCACTTTGATTCTGTGATTAACATTTGGTGATATTAATCATGTATTTATCCATATTTCCATCCTATTCATGTACATATCTGTCTTATTTTTGACATATTTCAAAGTTGTAAATGTCAGTACATGTCACTGCTAAATCTTTCAAAGTGTGTATCATTAACTATCGTTCAATATTTCTAAAACGTTTTTGTGATAAAATATACAAATGTGAAAAGCACAAATATTGATTGTTCCATTGATTGAATATGTTTGGAAAATGCATTTACCTAGGTGAGCCAAACATCTGGCAAGGTATAAAATATTTCCATCACCTCCCCAAAATTCTCTTATATTGCTTTTCCTTGCCCTCATCCCACTGTTCTGGTTCTTTTTAACCACAGATCAGTTTTCCCTGTTCTAGAACCTGATATAAATGGAATGATGCAGTATGTATGTACTCTTTTGCATACTTTTTGTTTTGAGTTTCACCCATGTTGTTGCAGATGTCTGCAATTTGTGCTGTTTTATTACTAAATAGCAATCCATTTGTACGAATATAACACAACTTTCTTATTTATTTTCCTCTTGATGGATACCTGAGCTTCAGACAGTTTTATAAAACATATAAAACATATGAAAATTCTTGAACAAGTCTCCTTATGAACATATGCTTTCTTTTTCTTGGGTAAATACCTAGGAATGGAATTTCTGAGCTTGCGGAATATATATGTTTAAATTTTGAGTAACTGACAGAGCTTTTTTCAAATATGGTAATAGCATTGAAGAATTTTTCCCATAATTATATGAGATTTCTAGATTATTTTATATTTAATTTCAGTAATTCTGATTGATATATATCTTACTGCTATTTTATTTTGCATTTTCCTGATGATCTCCAAAGCATCTGTTCAAATATTTTGTCTATTTTTACTGGGTTGTTTGTCTTTTTGGTATTGAATCCTAGGAGTTCTTTATATACCCAAGAAACCAGTCATTTTTTTTTAAATATATGTTTTGTGAATAGCTTATCCCAACCTACACCTTACTTATTAATTTTCTTTTTTAAAGAAATCACTTTATTGAGGTATGATTGACATCAAAAAATCTGTATGTATACAACTTGCTGAGTTTGGATATAATTATATATCCATGAAACCATCACCACAATCTTTGCCATAAACATATCCATCACCTCAAAAAATTTTCTCTCATTTTCTTTATGTGTGTGTGTGTGTGTGTGTGTGTATATATATATATATATATATATATATATGGTGTGTGTGTGTGTGACAAGAATACTTAACACTTAACACAAGAACATCTAATACAAAACAGTGGTATTAACTATAGGCACAATGCTGTACAGTAGATATTTAGGACATATTCATCTTATATAACTGAAACATTGTACCCTTTGACTAATATCTCCCTATCTCCCCCTTCCCTCAGCCCCTGGCAACTACCATTCTACTCTCTACTTCTGTGAGGTTGACTGTTTTATATTCTTCGTGTAAGTGATATCATATAGTATTTGTCCTTCTGTGACTGGCTTATTTCACTTAGCATACTGTCCTCCAGGTATATTCATGTTGCTGCAAATGGCAGGATTTCCTTCTGAATAATATCCTATTGTATGTATATACCACCTTTTCTTTATCCACTCATTCACTGATGGACATTTATACTGTTTCCATATCTTGGCTATTGTTTAAAAAAAAAAAGCTTCAATAAATATGGGAGTGCAGCTATCTCTTTAAAATACTGATTTCAATTTCTTTGAATATATACCCAGAAGTGGGATTGCTGGATCATTCAATTTTTAAATTTCTGAGGAACCTCCATACTGTTTTCTATAGTGGCTACGTCAGTTTATATTCCCAAATTTCTGTGTAATTTTTTCTTCTTATAGCATTCTTTTCCAAAGGTATTGTCTATAATAATTCATTATAGTGTTTGTAATAAAAAAGTAGTTATATATCCCTTTCCCTAATTTTGATTAAGAATTGTGGCCATATATTTACACTGATCAAATGTGTGAATGGACACAACTCAGTCTTAGTTTATACAACTTTGTATAACAAAATTTATTCAACAAAATAAAAGTCTATCATGTTCCTATATCTGGATGTTTAAATTTATTTTTTTCTTCCCATTTGCCTGATTTTGTATCACATGGACACAATTCAACTTAAGAAAGTACACAGAACATGGCATGGCTGTTATAATAATGAATTTTCAATTGAAATATAAATCTTGTATTCTGCTTCTCTAAGAGTTCTTGGGAGTTTTCACAATATAAATCATTAACAAGAATGAAACTGGTTGCAACTGGCATTTATCTCTAAGAATCAATTGGCAAAATGAATTTTATTGTTAAAGCTACAAAGAAAGTCAGAACAGGACATCAAATTTCTGACTGCTTGAATGAAATCCTTTAGGTCTAGTATCTATATTAGCAAGACAATTACAGCAAAATTTTTATGCTTAAAGACATTTCTGCTTTCTCCAGTTGCCTGAGTTGAGTCATTACCTCTGAGAGAATCCATTTGGTGGCAAGGGAGAGATTGGTTATGTTCACTATGTGCTTTGTGTGAAAGCCAAAGTATATTTTTCTTTTCAGTGTAGCAGTTATAGGATCAATTTCTGCTGTATTGGTACCATAGAACGTATTTGCAGTATGTCTAGTGTTAGTAGACCAAATCTGCCTCTAGGCTTCTGTTTGCTTTCCTGAGAAACAATAGTTAGGTAGTGATGGAATCCCATCTGTACAAATCTTTCAACAAGTCTCAAAATGACATTAAAAGAAGTAAAGAGTGACATAATTTTATCTCTGGATGTAATAAAGTAATAAGAATTTAGGGCAACAAATGAGGATCTAGGCCAGCTAAGCTTAGGTAAACCTTGATTAGATTGTGGCCAAACATTGAGTGGTAATATCTGGAAAATTATTTCATAAGACTGTGGATGACAGGAATCAAGTATGCAAAAATCTGTGATATTTCAGATTTTAGATTCTCTTAGGATTGAAAAAACACTCTCCTCTAGAAAATACAACTCCAAACCCTATAACTAATTTAGAAGACAGGACAAAAGATACTGTTTTAATGAAATGTCTAGTGTTTGTTTATGGAGTTATCAACAACTGTGATGTAATAAAATCGTATTCAAGTAGTACCCTGGTTGTAATAAGAGTACAAATTAGAACATATTATTATCAAACACTTCCTTGAAGTATGTTTGTACAGTGCATATATAAACAGATATACCAACCACAGAATAGGTCTGAGGAGTGTATTTATTACCTAATAATCAGAAATCCCCAGATTTTTCCCTCCCATAATTATTGGCTATTACTACGCTAAAATCATCGCTTTACTGACAAGATGGTGTTTGAAATCCTCATTCAGAGTTAATTTTTGAGTTAATATGTAGTCTTAGAATGGAAAGTATCAAACTATAGAATTTCGGGAATGAAAAGCTATAATGCTCACATTTCTTTCCTGTTAGTTTTTCATTTATTTCCTATTGTTCTGACATGTATGGATTGATATATCAGATTGTCTCATACATCCTTGAAAAAAGTCAGTTTATGTATAAAATTTTGAGCAATATTTAATAAATTTGATTTAATTAATAAATATAGAAAGCTGCATTTCATAATTGCAAAATAAGCATTATTTTCAAATGCACATAAAACATTTACCAAAATGACTATTATTTTTTCCATAAAGCAAGTCTTAACAAATTTTAAAGACCTAATATCCTATAGAGTATGTCTTCTAACCATTGTTAGATTAATCTAGAACATACTCAATATTAGAAACGAACAGATCCAGAAATATTTGGAAATTAAACAATACAATTCTTAATAACCAATGGGCCCAATTACAAAGAAAATTAGAAAATACTTGGAACTGAGTGCTTATGAAAATATGATATATTATAACTTGTAGAATGCAGCTAACTCTACTTAGAGGAAAAACTTTTGCCTCAAGTGCATATACTAGAAAAGAATAAAAGCTGAGAAATAACTTACCAAAAGGAATATAAGAAGAAATAGAAAATTTGAACAGCTTTATAATTATTAAAGAAGTTAAATCTATAATTAAAAAAAAATTTTCCCCAAAGAAATTTCCAAACCCTACTGGTAAATCCTTTCTTAAAACAAGGAAAAAATAGCACTTATCTTATACAAACTCTTCCAAAAATATATGCATTTAAAAAATGTTTCTCAGCCCTTTTTATAAGGCTAGCATAATCTTGATATCAAAACTTAAAAAAGCACTCCAAGAAGAGAAAATTAAGGCCAACCTCTATTTTGAACATACATGAAAAATCTAAACAAAATAATAGCAAACAAAATACAGTGTTATATTAGAAAAATAATACATTATGCTGGGGGGGATTATTACAGAAATAAAAGATTGATTTAACTTTTGAAAGTTAATCAATCACTGTAATTCAACAGTTTAAAAGAAAAATCATATAATCATCTCAATAGTTACAGAAAATTACTTACACCTATTCAAATACCTAGCAAAAATCCAGTAAAAGATGTGCAAAATTTCTACACAGAAAACCATAAACACTATTGAGACAAATTAAAGAAGATCTAGATAAATGGAGAACATTCCCATATTCATGAATATGGATACTCAATAATATAAGGATATATTGTCTCCTTAAATTTATTTATGACTTCATTTCAATCCCATTTAAAATCCCAACAGGACTGAAAAGATCTAGGCCAGGATTCTACAGACTATAGCTTGTGGGCCAAATTTGGGCCTACTGCCTAGTTTATAAATAAATTTTTATTGGAACACAGCCACACCCATCCTTTTACATATTGTCTATGGCTGCTTTTGAGTTACAACAGCAGAGTTGAGTAGTTATGATGGATACTATGTGTCCTCCAAAGTGGGAAATGTTTACTGTCTGTCCCTTTATAGAAAACCTTGGCCAAGTCTTGGTCTAGACAAACTTAAAGTAGAAGAACAAATGTGGGGGCTAATACTACTGAATATCAACACATTATAAAGTAGTTAAATAGTTAACTACGTTTATTATAAGAGTATTTTAACATTATGTGATAGACAAACACAGACAAATAAACCAACATAACAGATTATAGAGTTCAGAAACAGATCCACACTTAAATGGACATTTGATTTAAGACCAGAGTAGTGAGAAAAGCATTGTGTTTTCAATGAAGGTGCAAAGTCAACTCTATAGCCTGTGGAAAAAAATTAATCCTGATCCTTATCTTACGCACAGGGGAACTATAGATCTAAATATAAAATATCAAACAATATAGTTGGTAGTTGAAATCATAGAAGAATATCTTTATAATAGCCTTATTAGGGCACAAAAATACTACCAACAAGGGAAAATTTTTATTAATTGTATGACATTAAAATTAGAAATTTCTCTTCACCCCAAACACCATTAAAAGATGAAATGCATAGCCACAGTGAAAGAAAATTTTTTTATATACAAAATAAACCAAGGAAACAGAATATATAAGGAATCCCTGAACACACATCGGACTTCCGGTTTCAACTCTGACCTGTAAAGAGCTTGTAAATTATCACTCCCATCCTTACAAGAAAAAGCCGGACAATCAGACAACCAACAACTTTTGTTTGACCCATCAGAGAACTGAGGTTTCAGGAAAAACCACCATCACAATCTGGAGGGACAGACAAATCCAGAAAGTCAAGGTCAAGATCGGATTACCTAGAGTAGCAGCCACAGGAGCCATACATTGGTAAGAGCGCTTAATGGTAAATTTGGTGAATTGCTGGAGGTTGAAAGTGGGCTAGCATGAAAGCCAGAAACTCCTGGGGACCTCCACCATTTGGTAGGTTTTACCTCCAGGAAACCCACCAGGTTCTCATTGTGAACATCTGGGGGGAAAAAAAAAACCCTTCTTGGTTCTGGAAGAGAGAGGGAAAGAGTAATCACTTTGAAACACTCTTAGAGCCTTCTCCATAACAAAAGTCTATGCTAAAAGGAAAAGTATTTTTCTAAGCCTTATCCTATCTGAGGGAAGGGAATTCCTTCCAATCCATCTCCCCCTAGCACTCCTGCTTCTCCAAAGGGGAAGGGGAGCAACAAAATGTAGTCACAGGCGTTAGGGCTTAGAAGAAATAGATTGAGAGTGCTGCAACCAGAGAAGGGAGTTGGGGAACAGGGAGAAAAAAAATGTGTCACTGGAGATAGAATTTGTGAACATCATGGCCCTGAGACACAGGTCCACGAAAAAGATTAAGATTTAATTAGAAGATTACAGAATGTTCCACTCACACCTCGCCATTTATAGACTACTTTTTCACATTTATAGAATACTCCATCCAACAATAGCAGGACACATTCTCTTCTCAAGCTCATATGGAACATTCACTCATATAGACCATAAAACGCACCTTAACACATTTAAAAGACTAGAAATCATACAAATTATGTTCTCTGACCACAATGGAATTAAACTAGAAATAAATAACAAAAAAATAGCTGAAAAAATCCTAAATATTTGGAAATTAAACAACATACAGTACTTCTAAATAACCCCTGTGTCAAAGGAGTCTCAAGAGAAACTAAAGAATCCTCATAAGAGACAGAAAGCAAAGACAAGTTGAATTTAGTAAAGTGGGGGAAAAGTCTTGCACAGGCGGTTCACAAGAAAGGATTTTCAAATAGCTGATAAATATGTGAAAAATTGCTCAACATAGTCATCAGAAAAATGCAAATTAAAATGATAAAATTTTAAAAATGACAGCTGTAGATGGTGAGAAGGACAGAAGTCAGCTGGAATGCTGATGAGAGTATAAACTGGTATGATAACTTTGGAAAACTGTTTGGCAGTATCTGAACATGTGCATATGCTATGATCCAAGACTTTCTCCTCAAGGAATATACCAAGCAGTAATGTGCCAAAACGTTTTTTTAAGTACAAGAATTTTCACAGAATGATTCATAATACCCAAACCAGAACATAATCTAAATAGTCCTCGGTAGTAGAAGGCATAACTGAATTGTGGCACAATAATACAACGGACACAATTGGCATAGAAAATAACCAAACATGCTACATGCAACAACATGAATGAATCTCAAATCAAAAACCTGAATGAAAGACTCAACCAGAAGCGATCCAAATGGTATGATTCCTTTCATATAAAATTCAAAAAGAGGCAAAAATAATTATTGATATTAGAAGGCAGAATAGTGGTTACCTGTGGGGAGGTAGGATAGAGTGATAAGGCGGGTGATGCCCAGAGGGTATTTCTAATATGCTGGTGATATTTCATTTCTTGACTTTGTTTGTTACATGATCTGTTCTTTTTGGGACAATTCATCAACCTATACACTTTGATTTTATGTATTTTCCACAAGCTGCTTCACTTCGATAAAAAGGATTTATTTTTAAAATTGAAGATAAAATACCAAATTTCATGGTGTGGAATACTGCCCTTATTGTTCCAGCACTTATGGCTCCATACCACCTAAGTACTCTTATTCTCTGCATCTAAGACATTAATATAGTCTTAAGATATTTAAAGAGCTGTTTCAGCAGACTCTTGCTTTCTGTAGGAAAATATAAAGTTGTTCATTTTGCAAGTTTGACTTACATTTCAAGAAGTTATGTGATTTCCTGTTTGATAGATGAAAGGTCCTTGTTTAAATAATAAATGACCGCTCTGTGTCCTCTACAGTATTAGAAAAACATCCTTCTGTAAAATTCTTTTTAAGTTTTCAGTTTCTTTTCAGGGTTATTGATATTCCATCCAATGTCAGAGAAGTGGGCTGAAATACCTGTGGTTGGATTCCTGTAAGCTCAGGGCCAGGGTCCTCAGTGTTGCTAGCTTAACTGCTTTATGTTTCTTCTTACAGGTGTACCTAATTCACCTTAATGCATTAATAGAGCTTGATTATTCTTTAGCTTTAAGATGACACTTTTTTGTCCATACAGCAAATAAGAAAGTATAGAATTTTAAGTCAGATTGCAATTCGATAAATGTACCTGGTCTTTGATGATTAGACTATTAAAGATGCAAGGGTAACTAATTTAACTAAAGGATTTTCTTTAGGTAGCCACACAGCAAATTGCATTCTTGTATTAATATAGAATCACTAGAATTCTAATTCAAATAGTTAATTCTCCCCAAAATATTTTTCATTATTTTGGGGACAAAGTGATCCACAATTTCTTTTTTTCTTTTTTTTTTTTTTTTTTAATTCTGGACAAATTTTATGTTTGAGTCTACAAAATTGCATGAAGACTAAACTCGAGAGACTTCCTATCATTCTAAAATTCCTCACAAATCATTTTTAGGACACTTTCTTATAAATATCACCCTTGAAAGCACATACAATTCCATTTGTTCCACATTTTATGATCTTAACCTACATAGGGCTGAACTCAGTTATTCATGGAATATCAAATATGATAGGAAGACAAACCTGAGAGAAACATTTACAATACAATAGCATAACTTGCTAAATTCCTCATCACCATTCTCTGAAAAAAACTTCTCAAGCCTTTCTCCTTTTTATTTTAACAATGGATTGAGGAAAATGTGCGATTTTCTCTTGACCTGAAAATATTTCAATGCACGGTGATCTTGCCCGACGGATTTAGTATTTTCTGCATAACTGATACAGGAACTCCTATACGGCTCTCTTCCATCCTATTGTAAAGGTCAGAAAAAAGCAGCAAGCTGGGAGGGAAATAGCTTATTGCCAGAGTAGTAATGTCTGAAGGCTTTCAAAGTATGTTGGTTTTCCCCTCCTTCCAACTGTTTGTCTCCATTTTCTTCTTACAGCTCACAAAACATAGGGGTTTTGTTGTTGTTAACACAGCTGTTCTTTGTAGGTTTTTTTTTTTTTTCCTTCTCCAGATTAAAGTCCTATCTCTCCTTAGTTTGATTCTCTATGCAGTATTTGACTTGCTCAGTTCCTGCCTGATTGCATCAATGAGCTCTGCTTTTAGCTTAGTTAATTCTTTTCTCATTTCATCTAAAATGTCCTGCTTCAGCCTGTCATAGTACAGTCCCTCCGCCTGGACTCCGTTGGCACTGGGCTGTAACGAGGGCGCAGATTTTGGTCTGTGTAATGAATCATAGAACCTGTTGTCAAAACAATCTGATTTTTCCTTGGAGAATCCCATCTGGAACAACAGACTTGCTGCCATTCATTGTATTTGTTCTTTCCCAAGGTTTTCTTGTCGGTTCAGGTGTACTTGTTGAAGAGGCCTTAGAAGTTACCGGCTCTGAATTTTCATTTTGTCCTCTTTTTGTTCTGTTTCTATTGTTGATCCCTTTTCAGCAATTCTTCTCCTCCTGGCCAGCAGGGCACTCACTCCTTCCATTAAACCACTACCCCTCTAAAGGAAGGGGTCCATTTCCACGACCCATATCTGTTTTAGATGAGGCCGAATTCACACCAGTGGTGTTCCCTCCGCTTGGGAAGGAGGCATCCTCCATCCTTGACACTTTCCTAAGTTTTGCTCCAGCAATTGCAGCTGCAAGTCCAGTTAAAGGGCGATTGTCTTCAGACATGGATCCCGAAAAAAATCCAGATGCAGGGAGGGGAGGAGGTGATGAGGGAGAAGGGGGTACTTGATTAGGAAGAGGTGATGGAGGAGGCGGAGGCGGGGGCCCTGAGGACGGAAGTGGAGGGAGTGGAGGAGGTCCTGGGAGAGGAGGGAGTGCTGCTGATGCCTGGGCAGGACCTGGCGGAGGTGGAGGAGGGAGTGGAGGTGCAGGTGGTCCCAAGACAGTGCCCTGTTGGGCTGGAGTCTCGGCCAGCTGAGAGACTGCCTGCAAGCCTGGCTCAGAAGAAGAGGCTCCCAGCACAGAGTTTAGAGGAACCTCCACAGAGGCAGGGGCAGCTGCAGAGGGAGAAGGGAGAACACTAGGCTTGGATGAGGGAGTTGAGGCAATAGGGGTGCTCGGAGGAGAAGCTCTCATCCACAGTGTGAGAGTGGTGCGAGGGAAGGCGGCGGCGGGCTGGTAGAGACACTGGACATGTGAGAATCGAGCAGCCCGCTGGGTGCCGCTGGTGATGGAGGCATCTGGGGCACAGGAGAAGAAACACAACCGGGGAGGACAGGCCTTGGACCAGTAGCTCTGCCTGGGGGGGAGAGGAGACAGAGGGAGGGGCGAGAAATTGGAAGTAGACCAGGCACAGAGCTTCATAGCTGGAGGTTGAAGAGAGGGTGTGTTCACAGGAGAAGAAGGTCAAGAGTTTTTGTTCAGAGGACGAGGAACTGTAGCATAATGGGGCAGAACAGGGTGGAAGGCTGAACCTAGAGATGTTGCAAAACGTGTCTCGGAGCGTCGAAGTGGTGGTGTAGTGGGTGTGGAAGTAGGTGGCAAAGCGGTCACTACAGCATAATCAGGAGTGGCCTCTGACACTGGAGCTGAGATGACTCTAGCATATGATGGAGGAGGTGCTGAAGCAGGCTGGCAACTGGCACACTCAGGAAGTGGAGCATTATACAGGGAGCTGTCGGAGGATGGAGCGGCATTTGACATTCTTCGCTCTCGCTCGCATTCCGGTGGCTCCCTTTCTAGCTGCTCTTGCCGCTGTCTTTCTTGCCTTTCCTGGTCCAGCCTCTCCCGCTCTTGTCTCTCCCGCTCCAGGCGATTCTGACGTTCCCTTTCTTGTCTCTCTCTCTCTCCAGCTGCTCCTGTTCTAGTCTCTCCCTCTTCAGCCTTTCCCTTTCTAACCTCTCCCTCTCCAATCTCTCCCTTTCCATTCTTTCTCTCTCCAGCCTTTCCCTCTCCAGCTCCTTTTGTTGTTGCTGTTCTTGTTGTTGCCTTCTTTGAATTTCCGATTCTTCTTGTGATGGGCCATTCTGAACTTGGGCAGGTAATTGTGAATTTTGTCTAGGCAATGTTGGCCCTGTTTCCTGTGAATTCAACACTTCTAAGGCATGCATCATGGCACTTGCGAAGACATTGGCATCTTCTTTGCTGCCAAAGTTGAGACCATACACCTGTCTAGCATCCCACCATTGGTGGAAGGTCTGTGTAGCTTGATTGTACTTCAACCCTTTAGGAATGGCACAATTTATCACTACCTGATGGTCCTGAATCTTCCTGCCCACCACTCTGAATGTGTTGTTGCCTGTATGATGATATATATGAACTCTGCTGAACCTGGTTGAACCACCAGCTGGCATCCACTTTTTATTGGCATCATCATAGACCATCAAAGCAGTTCTTGCCTGACAGATACTCTGTTCAATTATTATTTTAAATGTATCATGCCACTCCTTTCTGGTCTGCAGAGTTTCTGCTGAAAAATCAGCTGATAACCTTATGGGAGTTCCCTTGTATGTTATTTGTTGCTTTTCTCTTGCTGCTTTTAATATTTTCTCTTTCTCTTTAATTTTTGTCATTTTGATTACAATGTGTCATGGTGTATTCCTCTGTGGGTTTATCCTGTATGGAACTCTCCATGCTTCCTGGACTTGGATGATTGTTTCCTTTCCCAGGTTAGGGAAGTTTTCAGTTATTATCTCTTCAAATATGTTCTCAGGCCATTTCTCTCTCTCTCTTCTCCTTCTGGGACCCCTATAATGTGAATGTTATTGTGCTTAATGTTGTTCCAGAGGTCTCTTACAATGTCCTCATTTCTTTTCATTCTTTTTTCCTTTTTCTGCTCCACAGTAGTGATTTCTCCTACTCTGTCTTCCAGCTCACTGATCCATTCTGCTTCATTTACTCTACTATTGATTCCTTCCAGTGTGTTTTTCACTTCAGTTATTGTATTGTTCAACTCTGTTTGGTTGTTCTTTATATTTTCTAACTCTGTTAAAAAATCCTTCTAACTTATCCATTTTTCTCCCGAGTCCTTGAATCACCTTTACAATCGTTACTCTGAACTCTTTCTCAGGTAGATTGCCTATCTCCACATTACTTGGTTCTTCTGGAGTTTTATCTTGTTCCTTCATCTGAAACACATTCCTCTGCCACCTCATTTTGGGTTAATTACATTTCTCAACTTTGGAGGAGTAGCCTTCTGTAGGAGACATCCTATGGGTCCTAGCAGTGCACTCACTCAAGGGCCAGGGGCCAGCGGTCCCAAGGTAGTGACTGGCCTGCATTTGCAGACTACAGGCTACTGGATCGTAGTTTTAATCCTTCTGATTTCTGCCGCCTGGTGGGTGAGGCTGGTCTAGAAGCTTGTGTAGGCTTCCTGGCAGGAAGGGCTGATGCCTGCCCACTGGTGGGTGGAGCTGGGTCCTGGCCCTCTGGTAGGCAGGGCTGTGTGATCATGAAGTCTTTAGGCAACCTGTCTGCTAATGAGTGGGGCTGTGTTCCCACCTGTTGTTTGGCCTGAGGCACCCGACACTGAAGCCTACAGGCTGTTGGGTGGGGGCAGGTTTTTGTGCTAATGACCCAAGCAGGATGTCTGCCTCAAGGAGAGTTCATGCAGATGAATAATTCCCAGTATATCTGCCACCAGCTTTTATGGCCCCAGCATGAGCCACAGCCACCCCCGCCTCACCAGGAGACCCTCCAAGACCAGCAGGTAGGTCTGGCCCAGACTCCTATGAAGTTATTGCTTTTGCCCTTGGTCCCAGTGTACGTGAGATTTTGTGCAATCCCTTTAAGAGTTAAGTCTCTGTTTCCCCCTTTCCTGTGGAGCTCCTGCAATTAAGCCCCACTGGCCTTCAAATCCAAATGCTCTGGGGGGGGCACCTCTTCCGGATGCCAGACCCCCAGGCTGGGAAGCCTGATGTGGGCCTCAGAAATCTAACTCTTATGGGAGAGTCTCTGCAAGGTCACCCAAGGGGTGGGGGGGTAAGGATTTGATTATATTTCGAGTGCACCCTTCCTACCATCTCTTTGTGCTTTCTTCTTTATGCCTTTAGATGTAGAAGATCTTTTTTCTGTAGGTTCCAGTCTTTTTTATCGATGGTTATTCAGATGTTAGTTGTGATTTTGGTGTGTTCATGAGAGGAGGTAAGCTCAAGGTCCTTCCACTCCGTGATCTTGAAAGACTCCCCAGGATTTCTTTTTTATTATTGATATTTTGTCCTATTTTAGTTAACTAATAACTGTCAAGCCCATTTTTAAAATATTTAAAGAAAATAAGTTATGTGCATTGAATGTATTAATTCATCAAGATATTTTATTCCTCTAGAAAAAAATTAGTTAATAAAAAATAATATGAAAAGCACCAGTTTTATATCTTGTGTTTTGAAGCTAAAATGAGAAGTGGGAGCTATATTTTATGGTTGGGGGCTATGGAAAGCCTTCTCACACTAATATAGCTTTTGGGTATCAGAATATATATGGTTATTGTTAACAAAAAATGAATTATTGCAGTCTCTTGGGCTGTACACTGTGTATCGTAAAGTGTTAATTGTATCAGTCTTTGCCAGGTTCCTACCATTCAATCAGTCCCAAGCATTAGATACTTCACATATTGGTGAGCCAAGCACTAACTCATTATATAATGGTTCACACTAGCTTTTGCTTTTCTTTTTCCATTTCTCAAATATTTATCTTCCCCTTTTCCTTTCAAATTAAAACTAAGCCTGTATGACTCCTGTAAGATGGAGAAAGAGGCACTATTGAGTAATGGGAAAATGAATAAACTTGGAATTTGGCAGCTTGTCTTCTAGTCCTGGCATTAGCCTTCAACATTTTTTGGGCACCTCAGTCTGAGTCTCAGTTTCCTCATTCGTAAAATGTGGGTAATAACTCTTATTCCACTTACCTCACTAGTTGTTGTGAACGACTGAGGTAAATGTGAAAGCTCTGTGAAAACCTATTACATAAATGGAAGGTGTTATTTTTACTACTACTACTTTTATAGATTTCTTGGGTCTAGATTTCTAACATGGTGTCCCTGTGCCTGATTCAGTCATGTCACTCACATTGAATTTATTTTTTAATGGACCTGGAAACTTCAAGAATCTATCCAATGTTGTAACCTGTAGGGATGATTTATTTAAAACTTTTGAAAGCTTATTTGGGTGAAAGTGGTTTGCAAAGACTACGCAATTTCCTGTTTTAAATAGTTGTAGAGTTAAAGAGGAAAAAAAAAAAAAGCAGGGGGAGGTATCTTTTATGAAATCTGAATCACTGGCAATCTCTGTGGATTTAAGTGTATCAGCCTAGAGCAGAGGGGCTATCCCTTGTAAATGTGTTACCAGGGGGCACCCAAGGCCATTTGCTAAAAGATATTGTCTTTAGTTCAGTTACTTCTAAGTAACTTACAGATCATTTTCCCCATGACATTACAGTTTTGCTCTCCTTGGTAGTCAGCACCAGTCTCCAGGCTCTCCTTTTTCCAAACTGTAGTAGCGCTCCCCACCCTTTTTGCTTGCCTCTAAATGCCAAAGCTCTGAAGTTTCCGAAAAGCAGACTCAGCCTGGTCCTTTGTCTGGTGGCTGCTTTTGAGTATCTCAAACCATTTGTTCCATTTATTGGACTTGGATACACAGGATTAAACAAATTTATGGAAAGGCTCCTAGAGTTTTGAAATGGGCTGACTCATGTGACCTAGGTCACAATGACCTTTCGGAGTCCCCAGAACTTTCTCGACATACCCTCAGACCTCTCTGACCATTTGCCAGCAGCATTATCAGAGAAGTAGCAGTCCATAGTTCCCAGCAGACTGGTGCAGCCCCAAACCACAGCTCAGAAAGACAGCCTGAATGATAGCAGAAGCACCCTGACTCCCATGTGGCTTTGTGTGACAAGAAAAATAGTTTGGTCCAGTCATTCTACTTAAGAATTTCCTAATCTTGTCAAGGGGATTTAAACTGTGAAATGGAAAACACTGGCCACTTTTCTCCATTAATTACAAGTTAAGGATTTATTATTATGCTAGATTTCATACACTTCTAAATTATATTTTCAGTGCCTACATCAGCTGATTCCTAATTGTGTTTCAGAGAAAAGTGCTGAAAATGGCATATGGAATATTGTCAATAAGGAGAAAGGAGGGGTTGGGAACAATTGCCTAGAGCATCACTAGTAACATATTGGGCGTGATTTTCCCTCTCCCCCTCAGGAGGGTGTGATAATCTACTCAGCCAACAGAGAAATAGTTTAATAATACTGCAGCCAGGGATCTCTGAGAAATGCTTTCAATTCCCCACATTGGTCTTAGCAACAACATTTCTATGTTAACATCACTTTCCACTAGTTCACACCATTTACTGGTGGGAAAACACAAAAATCCATAGGTTGCTCATACCAATCAGTGCACAGTCTTATTTGACTACTGGATACTTTATAATATTATCCATATTTTAATTTTATAATTAAAATATTTTATATTTATTTTCTTGTTCCAATTTCAACATTTTCTGGTTATTTCACGTACATTTCCTTTGTGTATGTCTGTGCCACTACAAGTGGTAATGATTTCCAAAATGCATTTTTGTCTAAATAATTTTTCCTCCCAAATTTTTTATTTAGATGCAATAATCTGAGAAAGTAACCTCCCCTACTTCCAAAGTCACTGTTTGAGCCAAACACTTCTACTTTCCACTCTGGTCCCTTACTTTTCTGGCTTCATCCATCTTTCAGGCCTGAAGTGAAATAAATGTCCTTTTTTTATAGAAATGTCCCATAAATTCTAGGAATAGTTCAGGTCTTTCAGTAATACACACACATAGGTCCCAGTACTTTAGGTTCATGTCAAATTATACTGTTCTTAGTAAATACCCATTTGTATAATTGTTTGTGAGAGTTTAATGGCTTCGCTTCTGGACTTTAAGCTCCATGAGGGCAGATATCATGTTGTCTTGAACACTGATGAATTTCCTTTGTCTACCAGAGTACTTGACACTCAGTAGTAGCTCAAAAATATTTTCACACGAGTGAAAAATGAATAAAGCAACATCTCTCTGGCACACAGTTTCTGGTGAACCTAAAACATGTGACCCTGATGAAACCTGGAATAAAATCATGAACATTTATGCCCACTAGTTGACCAGGGCTAGAAGCAAAGGAGGCAGGAAAGTCTGCTGTCTGAGTCTTGCTTCAGTTGACAAAGTTTTCATAATATATTAATTCTCCCAGTCTTTTCAAGCTAATTGCTGAATCCGAAGCTGTGTAGAGAGGACCTGTGTTTTGTACTTCTAACATCCTTTGATGGACCAGCTTCCAACTTTAAGTCAAATAGCTTTAGAGTTTAGCCCTAAGAGGTGGGTATATTCTCAGCACTCCGTCCCTTCAACCACTACATAGTCTGTTTGATTCACTGCTTTGGATCTGCAGGATGCAAAAGCAGAGATCTAGAATTACTGCTCCCATTGCTCTTAGAAGCTGTCAATAAATGGCTGAAAAGGATGTGACATTTCTTTAACTTTACTTTTCACCATTTCAGTTAAAGAGATTACCAACAACCATGCTTTTTTAGGTACTGTTGCACATATTAATAATTTATTGTTTTTTCTGATTACTCAGTTATACCAAGGCAGTCATCAGCTGAGTCTACTTGCTTGCCAAACATTAAGAAATGACATTAAAAAAAGTCAAGGACAAGGACGGCAAAAACAGCAAATCCTTTGAGCCATTTTATTAGACTTTAAAGAGCCATTTTGATGACAATATTCCTTTGCGTTAGTGGAAACAGGCTAAGACCAAATTCTCTCTTGATTTCTCAGTTAAGAAGCTACTGCTTGTTGTGTACCCACAAAGCAGAATTCTTATACGTCCTCTTCTGTAAAAACATGATACAAGAGGCTTGAAGGCCCCGATGATTGTCGTGCAATCTTTCAATTCTAGGTAAACTTAAAAATTTGACCTTTAATTTTGTTTCTAAACAAAGTAAACAACTCAAGGTCAGTTTGTTTATTCCAAGTGTCATTGTTATTTGTTTTTGAATATATGTTTTGGAAGGTACACTTTGAGCACAATATGTACATTCAACAATTATTAACCAACAAATAATTGTAATTGTCAAAGTCTTTATATACTTCTCTTGATTTTATAAGATGGGGCTTTGATGTTGATTTGAAATGTTTGGTTTGGGCTTCCCTGGTGGCGCAGTGATTAAGAATCTACCTGCCAATGCAGGGGACAGGGGTTTGAGCCCTGGTCTGGGAAGATCCCACATGCCGCGGAGCAACTAAGCCCGTGCGCCGCAACTACTGATCCTGCACTCTGGAGCGTGCGAGCCGCAACTGCTGAAGCCCGCGCTCCTAGAGCCCATGCTCCGCAACTAAAGAGGCCACCACAGTGAGAGGCCTGCGCATTGCAGCAAGGAGTGACCCCCGCTTGCTGCAACTAGAGAAAGCCCGCGCGCAGCAACGAAGACCCAACGCAGGCAAAAATAAGTAAATAAATAAATAAATTTATTAAAAAAAAAAGAAATGTTTGGTAATCTTTTCTTTCCTTTCACCATAGTGCTTATGCTATCAAAACCAACACGTGGGGCTTCCCTGGTGGTGCAGTGGCTAAGAATCCGCCTGCCAATGCAGGGGACACAAGTTCGGGCCCTGGTCCGGGAAGATCCCACATGCCGCCGAGCAACTAAGCCCGTGCATCACAACTACTGAGCCTGCGCGCCACAACTACTGAAGCCTGCATGCCTAGAGCCCATGCTCCACAACAAGAGAAGCCACTGCAGTGAGAAGCCTGTGCACCACAACGAAGAATAGCCCCCACTCACCGCAACTAGAGAAAAGCCCGCGCACAGCACCGAAGACCCAACACAGCCAAAACTAAATAAACAAATAAATTTATAAAAAAAAAAAAACCAACACATAGCAGAACTGTAAGGACTAATGCCAAACATATGGTGTGCACAACCAGTCAGCATAACCTTTGGAATTCTAATTGCAAAGAAGTGCCAAGTGAAAATGCTTCATAGCACACATATGGCCAGTTGAGGATTTCCTAATAGACTGACTTCTCTAAGGCCTGTAAATATCCTTGTCATGTAGAACAAATCTTAATGCTGCAAGTAAGACCATGATTAAATACAGTCTTTTAACAGTTTTATGTGTTTTTAAGATGTGAAAGTTAAATGTAATTTTCACATCTTTATTAAACCTTTAAAGTGCCTTTTCCAAAACTGTATGCACTCTAGAAGTGCCTGCTAATTACCCTATTCGTTTTTGGCCTGAGGCTAACAGAATTAAGGCTGCAATAATTTTCCTTGAACTAAATACATAATAATTCCATGAAGACAACTACCACAGCAGCATAAATCTAATGTCTAGCTAATGCTGTATTTCTATTAAGCACTACTCATGGAATCAAAACTTTTCAGCTCAAAGGATGCTAAAGATCACCTAGATTAAATGCTTCATTTGATACAGGAGGAAACTGAGATATGTAGAAGTTTTTTGACTTGCCCAAAGCACACAGCTTGGATGTGGCTGACCCCAAACTGAACCCATGATTTCCTTACCAAATCCCAGTGTTCTTTTCATTACATGACTCTTTCATACAAAAGATATTATCTTATAAAAATAATGTGAATGGCTCCTTAAGACTTTGTGGAAGTGATTATTTGCTCAGGAACAAAATGAATGTAATTTTGGCCTCTTGTTCAAAGGTCTTTGAGGGGTCCTGTTTCTAGTGTCTTCTCTCTATAGACCCCATCTTGCTCCTTTATATAAAGCTGGTCCTTCCAGCTACTATAGCATCTCAACATATAAAAACCATCTATTGAGCCAGCACCAGTCTCAGACCTTCCTCTACTACCTGTTCTCTCAAACCATTGTTCTAATCTCATCACAAAGCAATAGCCTAAGTGAATTAAGATTAGCTCTAGAGTCTGTGGCCAAATTTAAAAAATGAAATTTGTTATGTAGCAGGTTAGCTCTTTTATGTGGTTACCAAGGTTTAAGGATCAGGCTTTACATCTTGAAGGAAGATGTGGCATATAAATTTAGGTGTGGGAGCAATTGTTGGTGACTATTTCTTCAATCACTTGTGTGAATTAATGGTTCATATTTATGTAAAACAAGAGTGAGAGTTTGCTACTATCTTGAACTACCAATTCTCTTTCACTACAGCATTAGTAAAATGATCAAAAATAGCAAAGATATTAATGATTGTTTTGTTCAAACTGGGTCCTTTCTTTTTTTGTCATATGACTACATGTCACCTTCTGCCCTACTTCTGCCCCTCATGTTGATTCATACAGGTATTTGTAGAAGCCTTGGATTGAGGCTAACGTATTAACTATCTGATAGACAAAATTGCTCTAAATTTAGTCTTTACTGCACAAAAGATATCTTCTTTTTTCAAAAGACTATTTTTTAGAGCAGTTTTAGGTTCACAGTAAAGTTGAGAGGAAGATACAGAGATTTCCCATATAACCTCTGCCCCATTATCAACATTCCCCACTAGACTGGTACATTTGTCTCAGTTGACAAACTTACACTGATACATTATAATCACCCAAAACCCATAGTTTACCTTAGGGTTCACTCTTATTGTACATTTTATGGGTTTGGACAGATGTATAATGACACGTTTCCATCATTACAGCAGCATACAGAGTATTTTCCCTGCCCTAAAAATCCTTTGCGCTCCACCTATTCATCCCTTCCCCCACGCCCACCACTGGCAACCACTGAACCTTTACTGTCTCCATAGCTTTGCTTTCTCCAGAATGTCATATACTTGGAATCTTACAGTATGTAGCCTTTTCAAATTGGCTTCTTTTACTTAGTAATGTGCATTTAAGGTTCCTCTATGTCTTTTCATGGCTTGATACCTCGTTCTTTTTAGCTTTGAATAATATTCCACTGTCTGGATATACCATAGTTTATTTATCCATCCACCTGCTAAAGGACATCTTCATTGCTTCCAAGTTTTGGCAATTATCAGTAAAGCTGATAAAACATCCATGTACAAGTTTTTGTGAAGACATACCCAAATTCTTTGGGTACATACCAAGCAGCACGAGTACTGGATCATGTGAAAGTATGTTTAGTTCTATATAAATCTCCAGATTGTCTTCCAAAGTGGCTGTATCATTTTGCATTCCCACCAGCAATGAATGTGAGTTCCTTGGGCTCTACATCCTTGCCAGCACTTAGTGTTGTCAGTGTTCCAAAGTTTGGCCATTCTAAATAGGAGTGTAGTGGTATCTCATTGTTGTTTTAATTTGCATTTCCCTGATATATGATATGGAGAACCTTTTCATATGTTTATTTGCCCTCTATATATCTTCTTTGGTGAAGTGTCCAATAACGCCTTTGGCCCATTTTTAAATTGGGTTGCTTGTTTTCTTATTGTTGAGTTTTAAGAGTTCTTCATATATTTTGGATAACAACTTTTAATCATAAGTGTCTTTTGCAAATATTTTCTCCCAGTTTGTGGCTTGTGTTCTCATTTTCTTGATATTGTCCTTCACAGAGTGGAAGTTTTTAATTTTAATGAAGTCCAAGTTATCAGTTATTTCTTTAATTACTCCTGCCTTTGGTACTGTATCTACATAGTCCTCACCATCTGCAAGGTCATCTAGGTTTTCTCCTATGTTATCTTCTAGAAGTTTTACAGTTTTGTGACTTATATGTAGATCTGTGATATATCTTGAGTTAATTTTTTGTAACGGATGTAACATCTGTGTCTAGATTCATTATTTGGGTTTTTTTTGTTTTTTTCTTGATTTGCAAAATGATGTCCAGTTGTTCCAGCACCATCTTTTGAAAAGACTATGTTTGCTATATTGTATTGGCATTGCTCCTTTGTCAAAGATTAGTTGACTATATTGATGGGGGTCTGTTTCTTGGCTTTCTATTCTGTTCCATTGATCTACTTGTCTGTTATTTCACCAACACTTTCTGACTTACTTCATTCTGTATGAGAGTCTCTAGGTCCATCCACCTAACTACAAATAACTCAATTTCATTTCTTATTATAGCTGAGTAATATTCCATTGTATATATGTGCCACATCTTCTTTATCCACTCATCTGTCAATGGACACTTAGGTGGCTTTCATGTCCTGGCTATTGTAAATAGACCTACAATGAACATTGTGGTACATGACTCTTTATGAATTATGGTTTTCTCAGGGTATATGCCCAGTAGTGGGATTGCTGGGTCGTATGGTAGTTCTATTTTTAGTTTTTTAAGGAAGCTCCATGCTGTTCTCCATAGTGGCTGTATCAATTTACATTCCCATCAACAGTGCAAGAGGGTTCCCTTTTCTCCACACCCTCTCCAGCATTTATTGTTTGTAGATTTTTTGATGATGGCCATTCTGACTGGTGTGAGGTGATACCTCATTGCAGTTTTGATTTGCATCTCTCTAATGATTAGTGATGTTGAGCATCCTTTCATGTGTTTGTTGGCAATCTGTATATCTTCTTTGGAGAAACGTCTATTTAGGTCTTCTGCCCAGTTTTGGATTGGGTTGTTTGTTATTTTGATATTGAGCTGCATGAGCTGCTTGTATATTTTGAAGATTAATCATATGTCTGTTGATTCTTTTGCAAATATATACTCCCATTCTGAGGGTTGTCTTTTCATCTTGTTTATGGTTTCCTTTGCTGTGCAAAACCTTTTAAGTTTAATTAGATCCCATTTGTTTATTTTTGTTTTTATTTTCATTTCTCTTGGAGGTGGATCAAAAAGGATCATGCTGTGATTTATGTCATAGAGTATTCTGCCTATGTTTTCTGCTAAGAGTTTTATAGTGTGTGGCCTTACATAAAGGTTTTTAACACATTTTGAGTTTATTTTTATGTATGGTGTAAGGAAGTGTGCTAATTTCATTCTTTCACATGTAGCTTTCCAGTTTTCCCAGCACCACTTATTGAAGAGGCTGTCTTTTCTCCATTGTATATTCTTGCCTCGTTTATAAAACATAAGGTGACCATATGTGCATGGGTTTATCTCCGCTCTTTCTATCCTGTTCCATTGATCTATATTTCTGTTTTTGTGCCAGTACTATACTGTCTTGATTACTGAAGCTTTGTAGTATAGTCTGAAGTCTGGAAGCCTGATTCATCCAGCTCCATTTTTCTTTCTCAAGATTGCTTTGGCTATTCGGGATCTTTTGTATTTCCATACACATTGTGAAAATTTTTGTTCTAGGTCTGTGAAAAAGGCCATTGGTAGTTTGATAGAGATTGCACTGAATCTGTAGATTGCTTTGGGTAGTATAGACATTTTCACTATGTTGATTCTTCCAATCCAAGAACATGGTATATCTCTCCATCTGTTTGTATCATCTTTAATTTCTTTCATCAGTGTCTTATAGTTTTCTGCATACAGGTCTTTTGTCTCCTTAGGTAAGTTTATTCCTAGGTATTTTATTCTTTTTGTTGCAATGGTAAATGGGAGTGTTTCCTTAAATTCTCTTTCAGATATTTCATCATTAATGTAGAGGAGTGCAAAAGATTTCTGTGCATTAATTTTGTTTCCTGCTACTTTACTAGATTCATTGATTAACTCTAGTAGTTTTCTGGTAGCATCTTTAGGATTCTCTATGTATAGTATCATGTCATCTGCAAATAGTGACAGCTTTACTTCTTCTTTTCCGATTTGGATTCCTTTTATTTCTTTTTCTTCTCTGATTGCTGTGGCTTAAACTTCCAAAACTATGTTGAATAATGGTGGTGAGAGTGGACAACCTAGTCTTGTTCCTGAGCTTAGAAGAAATGGTTTCAATTTTTCACCATTGAGAACGATGTTGGCTGTGGGTTTGTTGTATATGGCCTTTATTATGTTGAGGTAGGTTCCCTCTATGCCTACTTTCTGGAGGGCTTTTATCATAAATGGGTGTTGAATTTTGTCAAAAGCTTTTTCTGCATCTATTGAGATGACCACATGGTTTTTCTCCTTAATTTCTTAATATGGTTGATCACATTGATTGATTTGCATATATTGAAGAATCCTTGCATTCCTCAGATAAATCCCACTTGATCATGGTGTATGATCCTTTTAATATGCTGTTGGATTCTGTTTGCTAGTATTTTGTTGAAGATTTTTGCCTCTATTTTTATTAGTGATAGTGGCCTGTAGTTTTCTTTCTTTGTAACATCTTTATCTGGTTTTGGTATCGCAGTGAGGATGGCCTCATAGAACGACTTTGGGAGAGTTCCTCCCTCTGCTATATTTTGCAAGAGTTTGAGAAGGATAGGTGTTAGCTCTTCTCTAAATGTTTGATAGAATTCGCCTGTGAAGCCATCTGGTCCTGGGCTTTTGTTTGTTGGAAGATTTTTAATCACAGTTTCAATTTCAGTGCTTGTGACTCGTCTGTTCATATTTTCTATTTCTTCCTGGTTCAGTCTCGAAGGTTGTGATTTGCTAAGAATTTGTCCATTTCTTCCAGGTTGTTCAATTTATTGGCATATAGTTAGTTGTAGTAATCTCTCATGACACTTTATATTTCTGCAGTGTCAGTTGTTACTCCTTTTTCATTTCTAATTCTATTGGTTTGAGTCTTCTCTTTTTTTCATGATGAGCCTGGCTAATGGTTTATCAATTTTGTTTATCTTCTCAAAGAACCAGCTTTTAGTTTTATTGATCTTTACTATCATTTCTTCATTTCTTTTTCATTTATTTCTGATCTGATCTATATGATTTCTTTCCTTCTGCTAACTTTGGGGGTTTTTTGTTCTTCTTTCTCTAATTGCTTTAGGTGTAAGGTTAGGTTGTTTGAGATGTTTCTTGTTTCTTGAGGTAGGACTGCATTGCTATAAACTTCCCTCTTGAAAGTGCTTTTGCTGCATCCCATAGGTTTTGGGTTGTCATGTTTTCATTGTCATTTGTTTCTAGGTATTTTTTTATTTCCTCTTTGAGTTCTTCAGTGATCTCTTGGTTATTTGGTAGTGCATTGTTTAGCTTCCATGTGTTTGTATTTTTTTACAGATTTTGTCCTGTAATTGATATCTAGTCTCATAGCGTTGTGGTTGGAAAAGATATTTGATACAATTTCCATTTTCTTAAATTAACCAAGGCTTGATTTGTGACCCAATATATGATCTATCCTGGAGAATATTCCATGAGCACTTGAGAAGAATGTGCATACTGTTTTTTTTTTTTTGGATGGCATGTCCTATAAATATCAGTTAAGTTCATCTTGTTTAATGTATCACTTAAAGCTTGTGTTTCCTTAGTTATTTTCATTTTGGATGATCTGCCCATTGGTGAAAGTGGGGTGTTAAAGTCCCCTTCTATGACTGTGTTACTCTCGATTTCCCCTTTTATGGGCGTTAGCATTTGCCTTATGTATTGAGGTGCTCCTATGTTGGGTGCATAAGTATTTACAATTGCTATATCTTCCTCTTGGATTGATCCCTTGATCATTATGTAGTGTCCTTCTTTGTCTCTTGTAATAGTCTTTATTTTAAAGTCTATTTTGTCTGATATGAGAATTGCTACTCCAGCTTTCTTTTGATTTCCCTTGGCATGGAATATCTTTTTCCATCCCCTCACTTTCAGTCTGTATGTGTCCCTAGGTCTGAAGTGGGTCTCTTATAGACAGCATATATATGGGTCTTGTTTTTGTATCCATTCAGCCAGTCTATGTCTTTTGGTTGGAGCATTTAATCCATTTGCATTTAAGGTAGTTATCGATATATAGGTTCCTATTACCATTTTCTTAATTGTTTTGGGTTTGTTTCTGTCGGACTTTTCCTTCTCTTGTGTTTCCTGCTTAGAGAAGTTCCTTTAGCATTTGTTGTAAAGCTGGTTTGGTGGTGCTGAATTCTCATAGCTTTTGCTTGTCTGTAAAGGTTTTAATTTCTCCACTGAGTCTGAATGAGATGCTTGCTGGGTAGAGTAATCTTGGTTGTAGGTTTCTCCCTTTCATCACTTTAAATATGTCCTGCCACTCCGTTCTGGCTTGCAGAGTTTCTGCTGAAAGATCAGCTGTTAACCTTATGGGGATTCCCTTGTATGTTATTTGTTTCTTTTCCCTTGCTGCTTCTAATATTTTTTTCTTTGTATTTAATTTTTGATAGTTTGATTAATATGTGTCTTGGCATGTTTCTCCTTGGATTTATCCTGTATGGGACTCTCTGCGCTTCTTGGACTTGATTGACTATTTCCTTTCCCATATTAGGGAAGTTTTCAACTATAATCTCTTCAAATATTTTCTCAGTCCGTTTCTTTTTCTCTTTTTCTTCTGGGACCCCTATAATTCGAATGTTGGTGCGTTTAATGTTGTCCCAGAGGTCTCTGAGACTGTCCTCAATTCTTTTCATTCTTTTCTTTTTATTCTGTTCTGCAGTAGTTATTTCCACTATTTTATCTTCCAGGACACTTGTCCGTTCTTCTGCCTCAGTTATTCTGCTATTGATTCCTTCTAGAGAATTTTTAATTTAATTTATTGTGTGGTTCATCATTTTTTGTTTGCTCCTTAGTTCTTCTAGGTCTTTGTTAAACGTTTCTTGTATTTTCTCCATTCTATTTCCAAGATTTTACATCACCTTTACTATCATTACTTTGAATTCTTTTTTAGGTAGACTGCCTATTTCCTCTTCATTTGTTTGGTCTGGTGGGTTTTTACCTCACTCCTTCTTCTGCTGCATATTTCTGTGTCATCTCATTTTGCTTAACTTACTGTGTTTGGGGTCTCCTTTTCACAGGCTGCAGGTTCGTAGTACCTGTTGTTTTGGTGTCTGCCCGCAGGGGGTCAGGTTGGTTCAGTGGGTTGTGTAGGCTTCCTGGTAGAGGGGACTGGTGTCTGTGTTCTGGTGGATGAGGCTGGATCTTGTCTTTCTGGTGGGCAGCACCGCATCTGGTGATGCATTTTGGGGTGTCTCTAAACTTATTATGATTTTAAGCAGCCTTTCTGCTACTGGGTGGGTTTGTGTTCCTTCTTGCTAGTTGTTTGGCATACGATGTCCAGCAGTCTAGCTTGCTGGTCGTTGAGTGGAGCTGGGTCTTAGTGTTCAGATGATGATCTCTGGGAGAGCTTTCGCCATTTGACATTACATGGAGCCAGGAGGTTTCCGGTGGACCAATGTCCTGAACTCGGCTCTCCCACCTCAGAGGCACAGGCCTGACACCCGGCTAGAGCACCAAGACCCTGTCAGCCACACAGCTCAGAAGAAAAGGGAGAAAAAAAGAAAGAAAGATAGAAAACAATAAAATAAAGTTATTAAAATAAAAAAATTTTAATTATTAAAAATTTAAGAAAATTAAAAAGTAATAAAAAAAGAAAGAAGAAAGCACCCAAACCAAAAAACAAATCCACCAATGATAACAAGTGCTAAAAACTATACTAAAAAAATTAAAAAATATAAAAACGGACAGACAGAACCCTACGACAAATGGTAAAAGCAGAGCTATACAAACAAAATCACACAAAGAAGCATACACATACACACTCACAAAAGGAGAAAAAGGAAAACAATATATATTTTTTTTAAATGGAAGAGAGCAAACAAATCAATAAACAAATCTACCAATGATAATAAACTCTAAATACTAAACTAAGATAAACATAAAACCAGAAACAAATTAGAAGTAGAAAGCAAACCCCAAGTGTACAGTTGCTCCCAAAGTCCACCACCTCAATTTTGGGATGATTCATTGTCTATTCAGGTTTTCCACAATTGCAGCGCACATCAAGTTGATTGTAGAGATTTAATCCACTTCTCCTGAGGCTGCTGGGAGAAATTTCCCTTTCTCTTTTTTGTTCACACAGCTCCTGGGTTTTAGCTTTGGATTTGGCCCCCCCTCTGCATGTAGGTTGCCTGAGGGCGTCTGTTCTTCACTCAGACAGGACAGGGTTAAAGTAGCAGCTGATTGGGGGCTCTGGCTCACTCAGGCCAGGGGGAGGGAGGGGTATGGAACACAGGGCGAGCCTGTGGCGGCAGAGGCCAGCGTGATGTTGCAACAGCCTGAGGCACTCCGTGTGTTCTCCTGGGGAAGTTGTCCCTGGATCTCAGAACCCTGGCAGTGGCAGGCTGCACAGGCTCCCAGGAGGGTGGGTGTGGATAGTGACCTGTGCTTGCACACAGGCTTCTTGGTGGCTGCAGCAGCAGCCTTGCATTTCATGCCTGTCTCTGGGGTCCGCGCTGATACCCTCAGTTCGCTCCCATCTCTGGAGCTCATTTAAGCAGTGTTTTGAATCCCCTCTCCTCGCATACCCTGAAACAATGATCTCTTGCCTCCTAGGCAGGTCCAGACTTTTTCCTGGACTCCCTCCCGGCTAGCTATGGCATACTATCCCCCTTCAGGCTGTGTTCACGCAGCCAACCCCAGTCCTCTCCCTGGGATCTGACCACTGAACCAGGAGCCTCAGGTCCCAGCCCCCACCCGCCCTGGAGGGTGAGCAGAAAAGCCTCTCAGGTTGGTGAGTGCTGTTTGGCACCGATCCTCTGTGCGGGAATCTCTCTGCTTTGCCCTCTGCACACCGATTGCTACACTCTCCTCCATGGCTCCGAAGCTTCCCCACCACCACCCCCCATCTCCACCAGTGAAGGGGTTTCCTAGTGCATGGAAACTTTTCCTCCTTCACAGCTCCCTCCCAGAAGTGCAGGTCTTGTCCCTATTCTTTTTTCTCTGTTTTTTCTTTTTTCTTTTGCCCTACCCAGGTATGTGGGGAGTTTCTTGCCTTTTGGGAAGTCTGAGGCCTTCTGCCAGCATCAGTAGGTGTTCTGTAGGAGTTGTTCCACACGTAGATGTATTTCTGATGTATTTGTGGGGAGGAAGGTGATCTCCATGTCTTACTCCTCCATCATCTTGAAGGTCTTCCTGTTATAATTGACTTTTGTGTACTATGCTTGTATTCTTCAACCTTGTTATAATTGCTTATTAGTTCCAGGAGTTTTTTGTCAATTTTTTTGGATTTTCTACATGGATGTTCATGTCATCTCTGAACAAAAATAGTTTTATTTCTTCCTTCCCAATCTGTATATGGTTTGTTTTCTTTTCTTGCCTTATTGCATTAGGAAGGACTGCCCTTATGATGTTGAACAGGCATGGTGAAAGGGGTTATCCTTGTCTTGTATTTGATCTTGGTGAAAAAGCTTTAAGTTTCTCACCATGAAGTGTGATGTCACCATCAAGTTGAAACAATCCCCCTCTATTCCTAGTTTTCTGAGAGCTTTTATCATGAATGAGTGGGTGTTGGTGTATCTGCTTTTTCAACCACAGTTCAATCACCTAAACTTTTATTGCTTTAATGTTTCTCTACCTAATTTTTATGGCACAAGTTCATCACATGTAAGAAATCAAGAAGATGTTACCTTCCTCCAATGCAAACCTACTCTACCACTTTTCTCTGAAAAATGATGATAAATCTGGACTGTGAAATGTCCTTGAATAATGGATTCCCCCTGCAAAATTATTTTAAAGGAGAAGTTTTAATATACTTGTCTGACTTTAATTTGAGGGAAAAAATATGGAGAGAGAAGTGTTAATTTTATTCTAGAAGACTATACCTTATTTTCAAAATTTTATTTACTGTATGATTATTTCCTCACTTTCTTTGTTAATCTCCCTCTATGTCTCCTTCTACTATTTACACACTTCCCAAGGGGTAAGCATCTTTCCTTGATAAGAGTTTGCTATTCATTTATTTTATGCTTACTATGTGCATGAATCTTTTAAATTTATATACCAAGTAAATTTAATACTATACCAAATATATTTCATTTCTATACCAAAAAAAACCTTAATTATCCATGCAAACTAAAGGATCAGGGATGTCTTCCCTGAAGAAAGAGATGAGGAAGGACATCCAGGCTGAGGGAGCATTGTGAATTTATGTGTGAGTCTGGAAATTGTAGGGAATGTTCAGGAAATAGTGGGTGATCCAGTATGGCTAAAACAGGCTTAAACATACGGCTTGAAGATCAGATCTAGTTCACAACACGTTTGCTTAGGGAGAATAATGCTTTTAAAATGTTTGAATTATTTGTCAATGTTTACTAACTGAGAGATTTCACACTATACTTCAGATTCCTGGTTTGTCTTGAAACTCTGAGCTTACTTTTCAGCATGGCAGTATAAATTTTTCAGGCTAGGCTGAATTCAATAATAAACAACTGCAAATTTTCAATAGCTTAACACAATTAATATTTATTTCTTCCCAAAGCAATGGTTCACCAAAGGTGTTTTTAATCTGGTATCTTTTCTGGATAGCACTCCACTGAGTGACATATCAAGAGCACAACCTCATTTTATTTTATAATTGCACCCTACTCTAGGTCTTTGGAGTACTTTCTATTCAGCAGGGGAAAGAAGAAAGAGAATAGAGAATTAAGCATGATGGGTTTTATGATCCAGGCCTAAATATGGTGTTTGTCACTCTCATTCATGTTTCATGAGCCAGAAGTCAACCACATGCCTCACCTAATGGCAATTAAGACTGGGGTATATATTTTAGCTGTGCATTCAAGAGGAAAAGAAAATGGCTTGTGAACAAGTAGCCAATTTTTACTACCTGACAACTGGTTGGAGGTAAGTAGTCTCTACTCCCTTTTTCAGGATGTGTGTCCACTCTCACCACATCTGCACCCATCCTCCTCAACTCATCTGTGTTGCCTTTCTGACTGCTGTAGTCGTTTGAGTGTGTAACTCTCAAGATAGAAAATGAAAATGTGTATGTTTGGAACTAGTGAAAAAGGTTTTCTCTGGAAAGTGAAAGGACTTAGACCTTACATTAAACAGAAAGTTTCTTCTGTTTTTTTTTTCTTTAAGTGAGGGCAAAATGTTCTCTTTAGGTCAATGGACCATATGTACCATGAGAAACAATTATATGACCTTTCAGTCGATCACTAAGTATTTTATAACTTGAAGCATTGCCTTTGCTGTACTTCTAAATGAAATGAAATATTAGTGACTTTTTTATGGTGCCAATATTTTTCTCATAGTCAGAGAACTCTGATTTATGGACCATGATTTTGGATGACAGAGAAATGTTTAATATGTAGCTTAGTTGTTTGATATTTTTCTCTTTAAACCTGTCAATTTCTTGATTGCTCAGAACAAGTTTATAAATATCAGGATCAAGCTAACATTTTTTGAAAAACCTTGCTTTTGCAGGCATAATGTTTTTTAAAAAGTTGTATCTCTCAAGCCTGGGAAAATGTTAGGAATTTCTATTTTGATTTTCCTTTATGTACTTGCTAAAGAGAAGAGAATACAGCTGGCCCTCTGTATCCGTGGGTTCTGCATCCATGAATTCAACCAAACAGAGATCAAAAATAGTAAAAAAACAAAAAAAAAACAAAGAAAACCAGAATGTTCAAAAAAGCAAAACAAATTTTCCTGTGCACCAACTATTTCACATAGCATTTATATTGTATTTACAACTATTTATATAGCACTTACAATGTATTAGGTATTATAAGTAACCTAGAGATGATTTAAGTAGATGGGAAGATGTGTGTAGGTTATATATAAATACTATACCATTTTATATAAGGGACTTGAGCATCTTCAGATTTTGGTATCAGTAGGGGTTTCTGGAACCAATTCCTCATGGATTCCAGAGGATAACTGTATATCATAAATGTTCAGATGCAATTTTAGTGACAGAGAGGAACTTGAGCACCACTAAATCTAACTTCACTTCACAATGAAGTCACTGAGTTCACAGAAGGTAAACAGCTTTGTCCAAGTACTCAGAGACATTTAAGTTTTGGACACTCTTTGGTTGTTTACAGCATAGTCCTTTCATTTACTGCCACACCATCATTAAATTCATTCAACCTTTGAGTTGATGGTTTAGGGGACATCCTGATGGTGTTAGCAAAGAAAGAAGAGGCTTAAGGTGGAACACAGATAGACATAGATTAGGAAGTATAGCATGGAACAGAATTAAAGTGACTATTATATATATTTCCAAAATATACTACAGGTATATAATTCCTGAAGAGACTTTTTAAGATGTCAGAGCTTTCAAATACCATAAAACAAATAATATTGTCTCCTACTATTGTTCCTTCACTCACCAGTAGTGAATTATTGTTATCTAGCCACTATTGTCCTTGCTGTTTGGTCGAAGTTCACCCACACTCTGCTCCCACCCTGACCTACAGCAAAGAGAATACAAGTAGGCACACATTAAGTAGTGGATCAGAAACAACTTTCCCTTGCACTACTTTTGCTATTTTTCTGTGAAAGAAAATATCGTTCTCGGATTCTGATTCCCTGTTTCCCAGATTTGTTAGTTTAGTATCTTTGCTGTTTATTGTTTGCATCATCTTTTTTTCCCCCACTTTTCTTCTGTGGGATAGAAATTCTGTCCTTCTACACCTCTTTATTCTCTCTATTACATAGCCCAATTTCCAGTCCTGAATTCTCTTTGTCTCACCTGTTCTGAGCACCTTAATCCCACAATGATTGATTTATCTGCTATTTATATTTCTCCAATCTGTAGTAAACAGCCTAAGCTTGCACCATAGAGCTGAGATAAAAATATCTGGCCACTAAATATGTGGCTTACAGTGACTTTGCATGTATGCATAAGGTTATCTGGTTCTAGGAAATTGTATTGCCAATTACTGCTTCATTTCTTCATTTTGTTATTATAATAGAGATGTGTACTAACACTGATTTGGGGGCAGCAAACCCTTCCTAGCTATGTGTTCAATGGAGTTCCTCCATACCCCTAACTAAAATCTTTTTACCCTAAGTTAATTATATGAATGAGTGGTTGGTACCAGGCTATGTACGTGGCAGGGCAACATAGCAGTATAATGAGAGGACTAGTGTTGGTTAAATTGCTTCTGGGCTCTATTTAACTTGCAAGGATTCTTCATAGCCTAGTTCTCAGAATTTGACTGCATCCATATTTAAAGTTTTAACAGAAATACATTTCAGCAGGAGAGTTAGACAAGATAACAAAATTTCAGAGATCTAAAATTTGATTTTAAGAAATGTTAGCCAATCTAATATAAGCTCTGGACCAAACAAACTGTGCTTAGAAGTTATATAGTTACTCTCCAACAAATAAAAAATAAAGTTTTACCAAGATTAATCATGAATCATATTCTGGCTTTTAGAATATGATACCACAAAATCTTTCTTCTAATCTCTAAATTTGGTTTCCCTAAACTTCACTTATAAGTTCATTGTTATTTGCTCATTGTTATCTTAAAATCTCTGGTAATTCCAAAAGCTGAGCAATCTTTGTTACCTTTCTTAATTTTTTTCTTGCTTGACGTGTTCCTTTTCTGACCATCAGGCATGTTTTCTTCCATGCTCATGTGTTTTGCGATTTTTAAAAATTCTCTACTAGATTTTTTATATAAAAATAAAGTAGAAAATAAAAGAAGAGAGAATACTTCCCAACTCCTTCTATGAGGCCAATATTACCCTGACTCCAAAACCAGGCAAAGACATCACAAAAAAGAAAACTACAGACCAATATTTCATGAATATTGATGACAAAAATCCTCAATAAAATACTACTGTACTGAATCCACCATCATTTAAAAAGAATTATATACCACGACCATGTGGTATTTATCCCAGGAATGCAAGGTTTATTTTAACATCCAAAAATCAATTAATGTAATACATTATATCTATGGAGTAAAAAATAAAAATACATGATCATCTCCATAGACACTCATAGAAAAATCCACTCAACAACTTAGAAATAGAAGGGCACTTCTTCGACCTGATAAAGGATATCTACAAAAACCCCAAAGCTAATGTCACACCTAATGGTGAAAGACTGAATGCTTTCACCCTGAGATCAAGAACAAGACAAGGATTTCCATTTTTACCTCTTTTCTTTAACGTGATACTAAGGATTCTAGCCAGAGCAATTAGGCAAGAGAAAGAATGAAAAAGCATCAGATTGGAAAGAAAGAAGTAAATCTATCTCTATTTTCATATGACATAATCTGGTATATAAAATATCCTAAGGAATCAGCTGACATTAAAACTAGTAAACCAGTTTGTCAAGGTTATAGGATACAAGATAAATATACACAAATCAATTATATTTCTATACATTTGCAATGAGCAATCTGAAAATAAAATTAATAAAATAATATAGAAAGGTGGTTGTGTGATGTACTAAATGTTAATTGTTGTTTTAAAATGTTTAAATCATGGTAAACAAATCATGTCTGTGCCATCCAGGGTTTATTGTAATCTTTCACTGAGTACTTGGATTGAGATCGAGGGATTGTACTATGCACTTTTTTATTAATGAATAAATAGAAAATGTTGGTAACACCAAAAAAATTTACTATAACATCGAAAAGAATAAAACAAGAACAAATATTTTTAAAGAAGTGCAAAACTTATATTTTCGATATGAAAAACATTGTTGAAAGAAATTAAAGAAGACATAAGTTATTGGGAAAACATCCCATGTTCATGAATTGGAAGACATAACATTGTTAGAGTGGCAATACTCCCCAAACTGATCTATAAATACAACACAATCTCTATGAGAAGCCTAGCTGAATTCTTTGTAGAAATTGACAAGCTGATTCTAAAATTCATATAGAATTGCAAGGGTCCCCGAATAGTCAAAACTATCTTGAAAAAGCAGAAAAAAGTAGGAAGAGACTCACACTTCCTGATTTCAAATGTACTACACTAAAAGCAATGTGAATAAAGACTATGTGATAATAACACAGGATAGACATACAAATCAATGGAATAGAATTGAGAGTCCAGAAAAAAGCCTGTACATCTATGGTCAACTAATTTTGACAAGGTTGCCAAGACCAACTAATGGAGAAAGAAATAGTCAACAATCAGTGCTAAGACAACTGAATAGCCATATTCAGTTGTCAAAATATTAAGTTTGACTTTGATGTCATACCATAAAAAAATTTACAAAAAATTATTGTAGGCCTAAATGAAAGAGCTAAAACTATTAAATTCTTAGAAGAGAACATAGAAATAAATCTTCATGATCTTGGATTTGCCACTATTTCTTAAATATGACACCAAAAGCATGAATAATAAAAGAAAAAATAGATAAATTGAACTTCATCAAATTTTAAAACTTTTATGTTTCAAAGGGCATTATCCAGAAAGTAAAAAGACAATCCACAGAATGGTCAAAAATATTTGCAAATCATATATCTGATGAGGAACTTGTATCCAAAATATGTAAAGGGGTGGCAGGGGTGGTAACTAAAGGGTATGTACTGGATTTCTTTTTAAGATGATGACTATGTTATACAACTGACCATAGTGGTGGATTGTACATATAAAGAATAAACTAAAAACCATTAAATTGTACACTTTAAATAAATTATTCGTGTGGCGTATGAAATAAACCTCAACAAATCTATTAAAAAATACAGTAGAGACTAAAGTAAATTATATTTATCTCCATAAAGGAGGACACCCCTTCTTGTCAGACTTCTAGGATGAAAGCTGAACAAAGGTACTCTAGGTTGAGCTGGGTCTGAGGTTGTAACTTTAGTTTGCTTCAGTTCACTACTGAATTCAAATGTTTTGATGGCAGTGTTGGGACTTGTCTTCACCAGGGTCTTTGATCTAAGCAGTCTCCAAAATTCTGCATATTCCTCATGGCTGAACAGCTTGCTTTCTAAAGTGTGGGAGAATTCTCCTTGCTTTACACTCTGCAGCTAACTTTTCGTGTTACTGAGGAATTCTCTTGGCTCTCCAGTCCTGTCTCTCGTCTTAGGAAAGCTATTTTCCACTATTCCACCCTGCCCTTGGCCTTCAGAAATCAACTGAGGACTCTCTATACTCTGTGAAAGCAGAGACTGTCCTAGAGGGGTTTTGCTCAGCTCTCCTGTTCTGTCCCAAGATTTCTGAGCTAAGCTTAGAGTGCCAGGAGGAGATGGGGGTTCTCTCAGCTCCCCTATCCCTCCTCCAATGTTCCTTAGCTGCAAGACTGTCATCTTTATGAGTTTCTCTCAACTTTCTCTCTCCATCCTTATTTTTAGCATTCAGTAAATATCAGAGGGACAGAATTGGCAGTAATTCCATTCTGTTCCATGTCTCAGGCTCTGGTGGAATTTAACCTGTCATGCCAGCCCACATTAGAAATGTCATGTTAGGCTGGTTTTCCCTTATTCCCATCTATGGAGGATTACTCTTCTCCCTCCATGTCAGTTAAAAGGGATTCTTCACTCTTCTTTCTTATGAAGGGCCTGTCACTTTCTGGATTTTAGTTTATTTAGGTTACTTTGGGTTTTCTATTCCCTGATGGGTTTTTAAAAAATTTATCATTATGTGCTTTTCCAACTTTTGATTGAAAGAGTAGGAGTAACAGTCTTACACCTTCCAACAACTAAACTGAAAGTAAGAATCCTGCTAAAAGTTGAGAAGAGAAAAGCAAGTCACAAAAAGGTTTTTAAGTATATATTGAGCATTTTTCAAGCTTTCGGTTCTATAAATAGGACCTAAGAAACAAGCAAGCAACAAAGTGCCAAGGCCTCATATTTTCTCTTCTCAGGTTCCTCTGTCTCTCCAGTAGTTCTCATAATTCATGAATAATCCCTACCTTAATATATCAGGGCAAGTGATACATAGGAACGTGGCATAGCCAAAGGAGGCCCTCAGAATCATGAGTCAACTTACCCAGGCTTCTGCAGTCTTGCTGCATCTGTTCAGAGGAAACACAAGTGAGTTACCTCTGCCGGGAAGTATTCAATAAAGTGAGATTGAGTCACTTCTCTTGGTTACTCTGGTAAAAAATGGTCAGGCTCACTGATGCAATAAGAAAGAGATCATGGGTACACTGTTTTTCTTGAACAAGAAATTCCTTATATGCTAAAAGGATAAAGTCTTATGTTCCACACGACCCTTTCTATACCACTCACATAAAATGCACAAGCCCATAGACTGGCATCCTCTCATGTGAAAGATTCCTCACATCTCATGGTCTAAAACTGACCCATAAACATCAGGTGTTCCTCTATGAACAACAAAAGATCAAACAAGGAGCTGAGGTACCCACTTGTATCCTCAATATGGTGTATATCTCAAGTACAGGTTGCTCAACTTAATTCTTTGATCATTAGTAAACCAAAGTGAAAAAAATCATGAACAGTGTCTAAGGAATCCATGTTCATTACAACTCAGTGGCTGACAATAATAATGATGTTGTAATACTTAAATTGTACGTCGTATGTTCCAGGTACTATTCTAGTTCTTTACATTTAAGCTTTACCAAAACAAAGCGAAACGCTATGAGTTAGGTGCAATTGTTATCCCCGTTTTACTGATGAGCAAATTGAGGCAAAAAATGCTCAAGGAATTTGCTCAAGCCACAAATGATGGTTTATTGTATATAAAGCTCTTAGGGTAGAAACTTGAATTATGTTACTATTCAATTGCAATTTAGAGTAACTAATTGTCCTAATTATCAGACATTATTCATTGTCATAATACTGATGAGAATCAGGGCTGGCTCTTCTGACAACGTACTGAATAGAATCATTTTTTCAACTGCTAACTTATTTTATGAAACATTCACTCCTGTTTGAGTTCTTCCTTCACATCAACTTTACTTATATTCTGAAATGAAAAGAAAGATGTTCATGGAATAGAGACAACCAAAGTAACATAGGAAAAAAGCCAAATTGTGCACATCTTTAAATTTATCATTATCACTCTCAAGGAGAAAATACTCTTGGATTATACCATATTGCTTTATCCTTTTACAATTCTGCCTTTTCAAACAATAAAAGAACAATGCTGTAAACTAAACGAATCTTTTCCAACTTTTTGTTATATCTATAAACTCTATGTTGAGAGCCACTTTAATGATGCATAATACTCTATCACCCTCCACTATGCTTATCAGAGAAACACTCCCAAAATCAGGACTTACCCTAAAGATACATTCTAACTGCCAGAATGCTCCCAGCCCAATCATTTTGTTAGAAAATAGGAATTCCTTTTGGTTGAGACTAGACATGGGTGTGGTGAAAGTGAGACTGAGAAAAAGCCTTTGGAGAGAAAAGAATTGAGAAATAGCTTTAAGTTATGGTTAGAAAAGGGAAAACAGATTTATATTCCATATGAAATATGTATGAAATAAAAGGGCTGTGATAAGAGAAAAGATAATTTTTTAAAAAAACAACTATGATCATGTGTGTACATTTCTCTTCACATAGAGTATCTGCCAATCATTTTAACATCAACAAAGCCTACTTGGAAAACAATACATTTGATTCCATACTGCAAAACAATTTATTCTAAGGTGAACACTGGGTCAATCATATAATCAATAATAAAAATAAAAAACATAAACACAAACAACAACAAAGCAGTCACCCTTCCAAGTGGCAGTGAATTGTATCTTCACCAAAAATATTTGGCAACATAGTCCCACAATGATGTGACATAATGAACCACGAGTGTAATTGGATATAAGACATCAGTCTAAGAAACCATAGGGAGTTTATTTTTCCAAAATTACAACTACAGGAATGTATTACTGTATCAAATTTTATAAAATCCAATTCTTAAGGTCACATAATACCTTAAATTTATATTTCTCACATATGTTCACTGTATATTTCTGAGTAATGAAATTTCCGAAAGAAATCATATATATAAATACATTTTTATGTTTTAGAGCTCAAAATAATTTGTCAATCAACAGTAAGGTATTTAACCAGCAATTAGAGTAGAAGGGTAAAAAGAGAACTTAATTATATATGAGGTACCTTAATAATAAAAAAAAAATAATCAAAGCTAACAATTGAAAATATTTTATCATTTTCAAATGAACACCATGTCTGGTTTCTAAATTCCTATTTCCATGCTCCGTTCTGTAATCAATTTTACACCTGGCTACCAGAATAAAATTTTAAGAAAGTAGATACATAGTAACCTATTACCTATCATATCAAAATCACTCAAACTTAGGTATTTTTTTTACTAACTCTTTTCTCATCCTATACTTTGCTGCCTTCTTTTTTCTCCAGTTAATGCATTTCAACTTTAGCATTTTTTATATTATATTTAAATGGTATAAAAATGCTCATGTCCAGCTCCATTCAATCCACTCCATGGATCAGCTTGTATTTGTCAGTCCCTCCATAAAAATGGAGGCTAGTGGTAGACTCTCACATTAATTTGTATTCATGCTGAGTAAAATCATAATCTAAAATATAGTTTTTATTGTTTTATTTTAAAAGTTAAATCCACAATAAATGATTCTATTTAAAGTCATCCAATCATGAATTTGGCAAATCTTTCTTGAAGGGGGACCTTAAAGATGGCGGAAGAGTAAGATGTGGAGATCACCTTCCTCTCCACAAATACATCAAAAATACATCTACAGGTGGAATAACTCCTACAGAACACCTACTAAACCCTGGCAGAAGACCTCAGACTTGCCAAAAGGCAAGAAACTCCCCCACGTACCTGGGTAGGGAAAAAGAAAAAAGAAAAAACAGAGACAAAAGAATAGGGATGGGACCTGGACCTCTGGGAGGGAGCTGTGAAGGAGGAAGTTTCCACACACTAGGAAGACTCTTCACTGGTGGAGACAGGGGGGTGGGCGGAGGGGAAGCTTCGGAGCCACGGAGGAGAGTGCAGCAACAGGGTGCAGAGAGCAAAGCAGAGAGATTCCCCCACAGAGGATCGGTGCCAACCAGCACTCACCAGCCTGAGAGGCTTGTCTGCTCACCCACTGGGGTGGGTAGGAGCTGGGAGCTGATGCTCAGGCTTCAAAGGTCAAATACCAGGGGAGAGGACCGGGGATGGCTGCATGAAGACAGCCTGAAGGGGACTAGTGTGCCACAACTAGCCGGCAGGGAGTCAGGGAAAAAGTCTGGACTTGCCCAAGAGACAAGAGATCATTGTTTCAGGATGCACAAGGAGAGGGGATTCCTTCCCTGTGTGCCCACAGAAGGCAGAGAACCGCCTAAGTGAGCTCCAGAGAAGGGTGCAATCTGCGGCTATCAACTCAGACCCCAGAGACAGGCATGAAATGCTAACTCTGCTTTCACTGCCACCAAGAATCTTGTGTGCAAGCACAGGTCACTACCCACACCCCCCTGGGAGCCTGTGCAGCATGCCACTGCCAGGGTCCCAAGACCCAGGGATAACTTCCCCCGGAGAGCACATGGTATGCCTCAGTCTTTGCAATGTGATGCTGGCCTCTGGTGCCCCAGGCTCGCCCCACATTCCAATTATGACTACAATACGCCTCCCTCTCCCAGGCCTGAGAGAGCGAGAGAGTCCTAATCAGCTGCTGCTTTAACCCCCTCCTGTCTGGGTAGGGAACAAATACCTGAGGTTGACCTACACACAGAGGTAGGGCCAAAACCAAAGCTGAACCCCAGGAGCTGTGCAAACAAAGAAGAGAAATGGAAATTTCTCCGTGCAGCCTCAGGAGCAGCGGATTAAATCCCCACAATCAATTTGATGAACGCTGATTCTGTGGAATACCTGAATAGACAAAAATGAGTTTAGTTTTAATGCTTGTTGTCATTGGTGGAATTGTTTATTGGTTTGGTTGCACTCTTCTTTTTTTTGTTTTATTATTTTTTTTTAATTTTTAAAATTTTATTTTATATTATTTTCTTCCTTTTTTTCCCCTTCTTTTTCTTCTGAGCTGTGTGGCTGACAGGGTCTTGGTGCTCCGGCTAGGTGGCAGGCCTGAGCCTCCGAGGTAGGAGAACCAAGTCCACGACACTGGACCACCAGAGACCTCCCAGCCCCATGCAGTATAAATTGGCAAGAGCTCTCCCAGAGATCTCTGTCTCAACCCTAAGACTCAGCTCCACCCAACGGCCAGCAAGCTCCAGTTCTGGATGTCCCATGCCAAACAAGTAGCAAGACAGGAACACAACCCCACCCATTAGAAGAGAGGCTGCCTAAAATCATTATAAGTTCACAGAAACCCCAAAACACACCACCAGAGGCGGACCTGCCCACCAGAAAGGCAAGATCCAGTCCCACCCACCAGAACACAGGCACCAGTTCCCTCCACCAGGAGCCTACACAAACCACTGAGCAAATCTTACCCACTGGGAGCAGACACCAAAAACAACGGGAACTACAAACTTGCAGCCTGGGAAAAGGAGACCCCAAACACAGTAAGCTAAGCAAAATGAGATGACACAGAAATATGCAGCAGAAGAAGGAGCGAGGTAAAAACCCACCAGACCAAACAAATGAAGAGGAAATAGGCAGTCTACCTAAAAAAGAATTCAAAGTAATGATAGTAAAGATGATGTAAAATCTTGGAAATAGAATGGAGAAGATACAAGAAATGTTTAACAAAGATGTAGAAGAACTAAGGAGCAAACAAAAAATGATGAACCACACAATAAATTAAATTAAAAATTCTCTAGAAGGAATCAATAGCAGAATAACTGAGGCAGAAGAACGGACAAGTGTCCTGGAAGATAAAATAGTGGAAATAACTACTGCAGAACAGAATAAAAAGAAAAGAATGAAAAGAATTGAGGACAGTCTCAGAGACCTCTAGGACAACATTAAACACACCAACATTCGAATTATAGGGGTCCCAGAAGAAAAAGAGAAAAAGAAACGGACTGAGAAAATATTTGAAGAGATTATAGTTGAAAACTTCCCTAATATGGGAAAGGAAATAATCAAGTCCAAGAAGCGCAGAGAGTCCCATACAGGATAAATCCAAGGAGAAACATGCCAAGACACATATTAATCAAACTATCAAAAATTAAATACAAAGAAAAAAATATTAGAAGCAGCAAGGGAAAAGAAACAAATAACATACAAGGGAATCCCCATAAGGTTAACAGCTGATCTTTCAGCAGAAACTCTGCAAGCCAGAACGGAGTAGCAGGACATATTTAAAGTGATGAAAGGGAGAAATCTACAACCAAGATTACTCTACCCAGCAAGCATCTCACTCAGACTCAGTGGAGAAATTAAAACCTTTACAGACAAGCAAAAGCTATGAGAATTCAGCACCACCAAACCAGCTTTACAACAAATGCTAAAGGAACTTCTCTAAGCAGGAAACACAAGAGAAGGAAAAGTCCGACAGAAACAAACCCAAAACAATTAAGAAAATGGTAATAGGAACCTATATATCGATAACTACCTTAAATGCAAATGGATTAAATGCTCCAACCAAAAGACATAGACTGGCTGAATGGATACAAAAACAAGACCCATATATATGCTGTCTATAAGAGACCCACTTCAGACCTAGGGACACATACAGACTGAAAGTGAGGGGATGGAAAAAGATATTCCATGCCAAGGGAAATCAAAAGAAAGCTGGAGTAGCAATTCTCATATCAGACAAAATAGACTTTAAAATAAAGACTATTACAAGAGACAAAGAAGGACACTACATAATGATCAAGGGATCGATCCAAGAGGAAGACATAGCAATTGTAAATACTTATGCACCCAATATAGGAGCACCTCAATTATTAAGGCAAGTGCTAACAGCCATAAAAGGGGAAATCGAGAGTAACACACTCATAGTAGGGGACTTTAACACCCCACTTTCACCAATGGACAGATCATCCAAAATGAAAATAACTAAGGAAACACAAGCTTCAAATGACACATTAGACCAGCTGTTCTTATTTGATACTTCTAGGACATGCCATCCAGAAAAAAACAGTATGCACTTTCTTCTCAAGTGCTCATGGAATATTCTCCAGGATAGATCATATATTGGGTCACAAATCAAGCCTTGATAAATTTAAGAAAATTGAAAGCGTATCAAGTATATTATCTGAGAACAATGCTATGAGACTAGATATCAATTACAGGAAAAAAACTGTAAAAAATACAAACACATGGAGCCTAAACAATACATTACTAAATAACCAAGAGATCACTGAAGAAATCAAAGAGGAAATCAAAAAATACCTAGAAACAAATGACAATGAAAACACGACCATCCAAAACCTATGGGATGCAGCAAAAGCAGTTCTAGGAGGGAAGTTTATAGCAATACAATCCTACCTCAGGAAACAAGAAAAATTTGAAATAAACCACCTAACCTTACACCTAAAGCAATTAGACAAAGAAGAACAAAGAACCCAAAGTTAGCAGAAGAAAAGAAATCATAAAGATCAGATCAGAAATAAATGAAAAAGAAATGAAGGTAAAGATAGCAAAGATAAATAAAACTAAAAGCTCGTTCTTTGAGAAGATAAACAAAATTGATAAACCATTAGCCAGACTCATCAAGAGAAAAAGGGAGAAGACTCAAATCAACAGAATTAGAAATGAAAAAGAAGTAACAACTGACACTGCAGAAATACAAAGGATCATGAGAGATTACTACAAGCAACTCTATGCCAATAAAATGGACACCCTGGAACAAATGGACAAATTCTTAGAAACGCACAACCTTGCTAGACTGAACCAGGAAGAAATAGATAATATGAACAGACCAATCACAAGCACTGAAATTGAAACTGTGATTAAAAATCTTCCAACAAACAAAAGCTCAGGACCAAACGGCTTCACAGGTGAATTCCATCAAACATTTAGAGAAGAGCTAACACCTATCCTTCTCAAACTCTTCCAAAATATAGCGGAGGGAGGAACACTTCCAAACTCATTCTATAAGGCCACCATCACCCTGTTACCAAAACCAGACAAAGATGTCACAAAGAAAGAAAACTACAGGCCAATATCACTGATGAACATAGATGCAAAAATCCTCAACAAAATACAAGCAAACAGAATCCAGCAGCACATTAAAGGATCATACACCATGATCAAGTGTGGTTTACCTCAGGAATGCAAGGTTTCTTCAATATATGCAAATCAATCAGTGTGATACACCATATTAACAAACTGAAGGATAAAAATCGTATGATCATCTCAATAGACGCAGAAAAAGATTTCGACAAAATTCAACACCGATTTATGATAAAAACTCTCCAGAAAGTAGGCATAGAGGGAACCTACCTCAACATAATAAAGGCCATATATAACAAACCCACAGCCAACATTGTTCTCAATGGTGAAAAACTGAAACCAGTTCCGCTAAGATCAGGAACAAGACAAGGTTGCCCACTCTCACCACTATTATTCAACATAGTTTTGGAAGTTTTAGCCACAGCAATCTGAGAAGAAAAAGAAATAAAAAGAATCCAAATTGGAAAAGACGAAGTAAAACTCCCCCTATTTGCAGATGACATGATACTATACATAGAGAATCCTAAAGATGCTACCAGAAAACTACTAGAGCTAATCCATGAATTTGGTAAAGTAGCAAGATACAAAGTTAATGCACAGAAATCACTTGCATTCCTATACACTAATGATGCAAAATCTGAGAGATTAAAGAAACACTCCCATTTACCATTGCAACAAAAAGAATAAAATACCTAGGAATAAACCTACCTAAGGAGACAGAAGACCTGTATGCAGAAAACTATAAGACACTGATGAAAGAAATTAAAGATGATACAAACAGATGGAGACATATACCATGTTTTTGGATTGGAAGATTCAACATTGTGAAAATGACTATACTACCCAAAGCACAATGCAATCCATATCAAACTACCAATGGCATTTTTCACAGAACTGGAACAAAAAATTTCACAATTTGTATGGAAACACAAAAGACCCCGAATAGCCAAAGCAATCTTGAGAAAGGAAAACGCAGTTGTAGGAATAAGGCGCCCTGACTTCCAACTATATTACAAAGCTACAATTATTGAGACAGTATGGTACTGGCACAAAAACAGAAATAAAGATCAATGGAATAGGATAAAAAGCCCAGAGATAAACCCATGCACATATGGTCACCTTTTCTTTGATAAAGGAGGCAAGAATATACAATGGAGAAAAGACAGCCTCTTCAATAAATGGTGCTGGAAAACTGGATAACTCAAAATGGATTAAAGACCTAAATGTAAGGCCAGACTCTATAAAAGTCTTAGAGGAAAATATAGGCAGAACATTCTATGACATAAATCACAGCAAGATCCTTTTTGACCCATCTCCTAGAGAAATGGAAATAAAAACAAAAATAAACAAATGGGACCTAATGAAACTTAAAAGGTTTTGCACAGCAAAGGAAACCGTAAACAAGATGAAAAGACAACCCTCAGAACCGGAGAAAATATCTGCAAATGAAGCAACTGACAAAGGATTAACCTCCAAAATTTACAAGCAGCTCATGCAGCTCAATATCAGAAAAACAAACAACCCAATCCAAAACTGGGCAGAAGACCTAAATAGACATTTCTCCAAAGAAGATATACAGATGGCCTACAGACACATGAAAGGATGCTCCACATCGCTAATCATTAGAGAAATGCAAATCAAAACTACAATGAGGTATCACCTCACACCAGTCAGAATGGCCATCATCAAAAAATTTACAAACAATAAATGCTGGAGAGGGTGTAGAGAAAGGGAACCCTCTTGCACTGTTGATGGGAATGTAAATTAATACAGCCACTATGGAGAACAGTATGGAGGTTCCGTAAAAAACTAAAAATAGAACTACCATACGACCCAGCAATCCCACTACTGGGCATATACCCTGAGAAAACCATAACTCAAAAAGAGTCATGTACCACAATGTTCATTGCAACACTATTTACAGTAGCCAGGACATGGAAGCAACCTAAGTGTCCATTGACAGATGAATGGATAAAGAAGATGTGGCACATATATACAATGGAATATTACTCAGCCATAAAAATAAACAAAATTGAGTTACTTGTAGTGAGGTGGATGGACCTAGAGTCTGTCATACAGAGTAAAGTATGTCAGAAAGAGAAAAACAAATACCGTATGCTAACACATATATATATGGAATCTAAAAAAATGGTTCAGATGAACCTAAGGGCAAGACAGGAATAAAGATGCAGACATAGAGAATGGACTTAAGGACACGGGGAGGGGGAAGGGTAAGTTGGGATGAAGTGAGGGAGTAACATTGACATATATACACTAGCAAATGTAAAATAGATAGCTAGTGGGAAGCAGCTACATAGCACAGGGAGATCAGCTCAGTGTTTTTTGACCACCTAGAGAGGTGGTATAGGGAGGGTTGGAGGGAGGTGCAAGAGGGAGGGGATATGGTGGTATATGTATACATATAGCTGATTCACTTTGTTATACAGCAGAAACTAATACGACATTGTAAAATAATTATACTCCAACAAAGATGTTAAAAAAAATCTTTCTTGAAGCATTGAATTATGTAAAGAAACACCATATAACAACAAAAAATCAGTGGCTTAATCATTCATTCGACTAGCATAAACTTATGAAGCCTAACTATATTGGAAGATGCTACAAGACAGTTTTTTCACTGACTCTTCATTGAATGTCTTGCTTTCCCCTCTGGGTTTTCATGCCTTTTTAAAATCTATATAATAAACAGTTATATATAATTTGTATTAGTCCATTTCTGGGCTCTAAGAATTTATATTCTCCATGCATATGGCCTCAAGATGAGCATCACTGCATGCAGACATTTTCTTTTCAGAGGTACAAAGAATAGAATTCATCTTGAAAAATGAACTGCCCCTAAACGCAGGCAGCTGTTTTTAGAACTCTATATTCCTAGAAATCGTTAAGCTGCTAGAAGGCATTTGAGTCTGGGCAAACTGATGAATTTCCACCTGTAAGCCTTTCAGTACAAGGGATGATATTTTTTTAAATATTAATGTTCTTTTCTCTTCTGCATTTTTGTGTACCTGATCTTATCTCTTGAAATATTTGAGATTTTTAGAGTAAGAATGTAAAGACAGTGTTAATATACTGCTTCTTATATTCAAAATAGGAATTTCAGTTTCTTTGGGGGAGGGCTATTTTTCTTCATTAATCTTTTGCCCTCTTCTTTCAATATGATCAGCTCAACTATGGCAGAAAATATATTAAAATAAGAGGCAGAGATTCGAAGTCATTTGATGTTGGCCAAGTCATTTAATTTTCTAAGACTCTGTTTCCCCACATGTAAAATACAGGGATTAAACTAGAAAGTTTCTAAAATTTACTCTACTTTAAGAATTTATTTTTTATTTTTGGCTGCGTTGGGTCTTCGTTGCTTCACGCGGGCTTTCTCTAGTTGTGGTGAGCAGGGGTTACTCTTCATTGTGGTGCACAGGCTTCTTATTGCAGTGTCTTCTCTGTTGCGGAGCACGGGGTCTAGGCATGCGGGCTTCAGTAGTTGCAGCATGCGGGCTCAGTAGTTGTGGCTCATGGGCTCAGTAGTTGTGGCTCATGGGCTTAGTTGCTCTGTGGCATATGGGATCTTCCCAGACCAGGGATCGAACCCATGTCCCCTGCTGTGGCAGGCAGACTCTTAACAACTGTGCCACCAGGGAAGTCCCAAGAATTCTTAATTAGACTTGTTGAGTTTGCTATTTACACTTTACATGGAACATGATTACTTTAGGATGTGTCTACATAATGTCAAACATTAAATCAATTTAATAAAATTATTTATCCAGTCATCCAGATGTTTTGTCTCTATGAAACCAAACATCGAGGAGAACTGGAATTTGGACATATTTAACCTGACATTTTAAGCATTACTGCATAGGCCTGGTCAATCAATATATTAGTTTGTATCTAGTTCCCAGTAAACATTTTTATATGTTAATGAGGTTCTTCTGTCTAATATCTGGTTTTGAATTACACTATTTTATAATTTCTCAAGAGCTAGTTGAAATTTGAATAAACCACCAGAAGCTTGGTGAGCCTAGTTTACAGAAAGACTTATCTCACTAACTAATCCTATGAATACCGTAGCTGAACTTGAGGATGAGACAGGCAACCTAGTTTCCTATAGAAGTTTTGATTTTCAATTTTGGAATGCTTGGAGGAATCAATTCCAATGCTACCAATAACTATAACTGATATCTGACAATTCATAGGCCTATGTTCCTCATCCGCGCATATCTACCCTTGTTCTTTAGAGCCACAGCTTGTTCATTCCACTTGATCATTCCTTATTGATGATAAAACACATTTGGTCACCATCCTCCCTATAAAAATAACTGAAGTACTTGAAGATGCTTCCCATTAGGGTATCATCTTTCAGATGCTTTGTGTACAGGATCTGTTTTATTTTTCAACTTAAAACTTATTTGCCATTGTCAAAGTGTGGAGTGTGTTTGGCTGGATGTACAAGATAAATAATTATGATTATGCGGTCACCATACTTTAGGTTTATCGGAGGAAGCCTGGATACACATAATTAAAGACTGGAGACTGTTTGGAAATGAGAAGAAAGTTTAGTTTAGTTACAGTGAGTCATGGTAATAAAAATTGCTATTTATTATTTCTATTACAGACGTTAAAAAAACTATAACATTTTCATTTCAAAAATTAGGACACAAAGTTTCAAAAGGGCTAAAGAAACTGTCCAGCCATACAAGTAACTGTCTGCACCAGAATTCAAACTCTGGTCTGTCTGTCTCCAAAATCCATGTATTTTCCAATACACAGTATTGCCACTATACCAAAAAGGTCAAAGGACCTTTATCTCACATGAGCTCCACAGATTTATTTGAACTGTTTTGCAAAGTTTTAAAATATTATTTTAACACTGGTGTGTTTCACATAAGATCCAGATTTCTGACTTCTCCAGAAAAAGCCACAAGTTCTAGAAACACTGACCCCACAATTAGGGAGTTAAATAATGTATACTTCCCTTTAAAATAGACATATATTATCCAGTTCACCCTAGTCCCCACCATCCTTTACTACCTCCCTATCAATGTGTGTGAATATCTATTGTATGAAAATATTAAATATTATGCCATTAGATAACTAGAATAACACGCAGTTTAATTAACTTACTTAAATTACATGCATAGCCTCATTTAAATGCATGTGACAACAATTAGATATTAAAATAGGAGAGGAAGCCAGAGTTGAAAAATAGACACATTTAAACGAAGTTTTCATTTAACTACCATCAAATTAATGAACGTGGTGAGAATCTCCCTTCAGTCCTAAATAAACATTTACTTATCATTTTAATCTGCTTGAAATATAACTGCCCCAATTCAGGTTCACACAAATGGTAAGAAAAATGTATCAAAGACATTGCATGATTTGCACACAAAAAATGTGACACATAGGCGGTGTTGGCTGCCATCACATTCAGATGGAACGCATGATGCTATCTAATGTATGAAAATCATTCCACTCAAAACAATGTGATCACAGAGCCAACATCCTCTTGCTCCCCTATAAGACTACGACACATATACATCTGTCACCCAGCTGTATAATCCAGATTTTCTAAAAATAAGAGGTGCTCTTTTCAAATAAAGAAATCTTAACAACATTAATTTTTTGGATAAGTGTTTTGAGCCAGACAAATTCCATACCAGATGACAAGTCTTATCCTTTCAATACATTATGGTTTGGCCATGAATCCAGAAAGGTTAAATGGCATTATAAATTAATAAATGTTGTTTTACTAGTCTTCCCTAATAGGTCTTGTTAAAAAATAACTTAGTCTCATAAACACTTGGCAGAAGAGTCAGGTTGTAGGAGGTAGTAGAACCATACAACTTTGAACTTACAAAGTTCCAAGAAGTAAAGTTGTTATCTGGAGGACCCACAAAAAAGCAAAAGAAGTAACAAATGGCATTTAACATTTTGTTTGCTTAACACATTTTATTGTGTGCCTATGTTCTAGACACTGGGCCAGGCATATTAAAGAAAACCAGACACGGTCCTTGCTCTCATGCAGCTTGCATTCTAGTGGAAGGGAAAGGCATTAATCCCAGAATCACATGCAAAAATGTTCTCTGCCAAATGCTATGAAAGAGATTTGATCTGGAGAGAGGTGACTTCCTCAAGGAAATGAGGTTTTGCACTGAAATCTGAAGGACAAATAAGTGTTAACTATGTGAGGAAAAAAATTGGGCAGTTAGCTTGAAATCAATGGAAAGCTTTTGAAGGGTTTAAATGGGAAATAGGTTGATTTATATTATGAAAAGATCTCTTTGACTACCATATGAAGAAGTGATTTGAAGGAAGGTAGATTGGATGTAGGTAGTGGACTAGTGCAGTTACTAGATGTATTCGTTATTTATGGCCATGTACCAAAGTGTAATGGCTTAAAAAGCAATCACCTATTATCTCACAGATTCTGTGGGTCAGGAATCTCGGTATAGTTGGGTTCTCTGGTTCTAGCTCTCTCACAAGGTTGTAATCAAGGTGCCATCTGGAGCTGCAGTCATCTCAAGGCTCAACTGGAGGAGGATCCACTTCCAAGCTCACTCGTGTGGTTGTTGGCAGGATTCAGTTCCTCACTGGATCTTTAACGAGAGCCTCAGTTTCTGGCTGTTTCTTGGCCAGAGCTATCCCTCAGCTCCTTGCCACTTGGGCCACTCTATAGGCCAACTCACAGTATGGCAACTGGCTTTCATCAGCGTGAACAAGTGAGACAGCAAGAGAATGAGAGCAAGATGGAACTCCAAGCTGTTTGGTAACCCAGTCTCAGATGTGATATTTATTAGCCACCAGGTATAGCCCCAAGAGAAGGTATTATACACACACACGAACACTTGGAAACAGAGATCCTTGGGAACCATCTTTGATGCGGCCTATCACAATGGGCAAGAGGCAATGGTAGCTTGGATTAGGAAGGGATGGAGATAAGTGTGTGGATTCAAGAAGTATTTATTTAAAGAAAAAAGTCAAATACATTTGATGATAGATTATTATGGGTTAAATTGTGACCCTTCCCCCAAAATTCATATGTTGAAGCCTTCCCCCAGTACCTCAGGATGTGATTATATTTGGAGACAGGACTTTTAAAGAGGGGATTAAGTTAAAAAGAAGCCATTAGATTTGCCCCTAATCCACTCTGACTGCTGTCCTTGTAAGAAAAGGAAATTTGAACACACAGACACCAGGGATGCATGCACACAGAGGAATGACCATGTGAAGATATGCAGAATGGTGACCATCTGCAAGCCAAGGAGAGTTGCCTCAAGAGAAATCGAACCAGCAGACACATTGATCTTGGACTTCTAACTCCAGGACTGTGAGAAAATATGGTGCTAAAGCCACATAATCTATGGTATTTCATCATGACAGCCCTAGAAAACTAATACAATTGTCAACTCTGGGGATGAGGGACATGGAAATGTCAACAAGTTTTGCTAGGCTGTTTAACAGAATAAATGGTGATGTTTTGCCCTGATAGAAAGTACTAAAATAGGATCAAGTTTGGGCAGATTCTTTTTACTATCATTAAACAAGTATTTATTGTTCAACTATCATGTTCCAGGCACTATTCTATGCCCTGGAGATAGAACAGAGACAAAACAAGTGGTTACCACCTTCATGGAGCTTACATTCCATATAATGCATGGGTTTGCAGTTCAAGAGGTCTGAGGTGGAGATAGATATTTATGAATCATCTGACCAAAGGGATGATTAAAGCCATAGGTGAGCATGAGATATATAGGTAGAGAGTAGAAAGTAAAAACAAACCATCAAAAAAAGGGAGAGCGTAACACCAAGTCTTGATACACTCCAACAGTGAAGGCTGATTACAGGGGAATGAATCTACACAGGCGGTAAGGGGAAAAGGAAGAGAGTGGGAAAAAATTGTTTCACATAAGCCAAAGGAAGAGAGTGTTTAAAAGCAGAGGGGGGCTTCCCTGGTGGCGCAGTGGTTGAGAATCTGCCTGCCAATGGAGGGGACACGGGTTCGAGCCCTGGTCTGGGAAGATCCCACGTGCCGTGGAGCAATTAGGCCCGTGAGCCACAACTACTGAGCCTGTGCATCTGGAGTCTGTGCTCCACAACAAGAGAGGCCACGATAGTGAGAGGCCCGCGCACTGTGATGAAGAGTGGCCCCCGCTTGCCACAACTAGAGAAAGCCCTCACACAGAAACGAGGACCCAACACACCCAAGAATAAAATAAATAAATAATAAAAATTTAATAATTAAAAAAAAAAAAAAGCAAAGGGAATTGTCAACAGAGTGGAATGCTGGTGAGAGCTCAAATGAATTGAGAAGTGAAAATATGTGTTGGATTTAGTGCCATGGAGGTCATTTGTAAGGTTGATGAAAGCTGAATAGGTAGAGGGTCAAGACTGAAGAGGGTGGTGAGTAGAGAGTGAGAGGTGAGGAAATGTAGATAGGAAGAAGAGTCACCTCATCCAAGAAATATGTGTGTGGATGGGCAGGTAGAAAGAAGGAGCTGAGTGAGTGAGAAGAAGGTGAATCTACACACAAAAAAGAAAGGTTAGCAAATCATGTGCGGTAGCTAGGTAGCTAAGTAGGAGAAGGGCATAAAACTCAAAGCACGGGTGATGGGAAGGACTGGCCCCACCATAAGAGGAAGCGGAGCTTCTTCAGTCTGAGATGTGAGCAGATTGTATGGCGGTATGAGGTGGAGGCAGTATGAATAGCGGTCAAAGACATAGACTCAAATTAGAGTCCTGACTACCTGAGTGAGAATCTATGACTCCCCACTTGCGAGTTGTGTGACCATAGGCAAATTACTCAAACTCCCTGTGCCTCAGTTTTCTCAACTATAAATTGGTGATACAATTAATCCTTGTTTCCTAGGGCTGTTATAATTATTAAATTAGTTAATCTATGTAAAGTTTAAAGATTAGTGTCTGGCATACAGTAAGCATTATGCATGCATTTATTACTATTATCTTTCTAAACTAGAGGTAAGGTGATCTGTTGAGGGTGAGGGTGAAAGAGGAGGGTTGGAGGTTTGGTGACAGTAAAGAGGGTTAGAGATAGGCACTGCTGAGTGGGAAAGTAGTCCAGAGATATAATAGGATTGTCGGCAATGTTGGGAGCCCTTTTAGGGTTGAGATTGTGAATTTGTAGTAGACCCAGGCTGCTCTATTATGTGACCTTTTCAGCAGTTTTTAGCTATTAGGAGCAGCAGTAGAGAGGGTAGAAATTTGAATACAACCACTCAGGGTTTTGCCTGACAGACTGGTAAGACAAAAAGGCAATAGAGCAAGGGAGTTGGAGCTTATTGCAAAAAACTGTGTGAACTGTGTTCACATTAGGCTGGATAAAGAAGGGCATAAAAGAATGAGATAGATGTTGGATTCGGACAAAATAGAGAGACCTCTTTTACAATGGCCACAGATAATAACAAGGGAACATCGTGTTGGTCAAGATGATTATCTTTTGGCTCCGATTTAAACCCATTCTGTGTCAGTTAAAATAGAATTTAATGTTATCCAAAAAAACAATAATGGTGTGTGGTGATATTGTCAAAATGGTGGCATAGAAGCTGTGTCTCCCTACAAAGATCAACAATTAGCTACTCACCCAATAAAAGCAGCTTTGGGAGAGCTCTGGAGTCCATTTAAGAAACTTCAGCAACACACTGGAACAGAAAAAACAAAAACAAAAAACTGAGAATGACCACACAAAAAGAGAAGGAAGACAGCTTCATTTTGCCTGAATCATTCCACGCACCAAGAGCGAATTCCTCAACTAGAAAGCGTTCCCCTTGTTAGGAAAGGAAGAGCAGGGTGAGCAACTAGTTTCCTCAGCCTTTTGGGGCACTACATAAAGGTCTTGCTTTGGTTTCACCCTACCCAGACCAGCAAAGCTGAGACATAGAGAGACAGCTAGGAACAAAGAAGAAAAGCAGGGGTGACCAATAGCAGCCATGCAGGGGGAGAGATCATGGTTCCCAGTGACCTGCTCTACAACAAATCCAGCAGCTTTTGCTACTGAAAAAGCCAATGGCCAGCACAGTTGCCACAGACCTTCTGCAGTGTTCACCAGCTTTCACCCAAGATATTTACATTCACTGATGCCAGCAGTCTAGTCCCTCTCTGTTCCCTCCCTGCCACCCACTCCAACTGGAGCCTGGAAACTATACTAGCAGCCAACCCAGGCCTCTGTAGCTGTATAAGTGCAAGATGCAGCTTAGACTCCCACAACTGCCATGTGCATGCTCGGGCTAGTCCCTCCAGCTGTGCCCTGGCCTCCAGTGCTATGTGAATCCCCAGGGGGAGACTGCAGCCATGGGAGAGCACGCAGACACCCAAGGGCCCTACAGCTGCTTGTGGGCCTGGATCAGACCTTGTCTTCTCTCACTGGCCTGCACCACTGCACTAACCTGCAGCTAGCCCATCCAGCTATGCACCTACACACACCCAGCTGTGGAGAGACCCAGCAAGCAAGGTAGTACACACCAACAACAAGAGCCCCTGAAGCTGCCAGTCAGTCCATGGTTGGCCTTGGCCCTTGCTCCTACATTGGCCCCCACCACTACACGTGTGTCTACAACCAGCTCCTCCTACTACACAGGAACCTGCAGCTGGCCCCATAGCAAGTGCGTGCACACCACTGGCCAGGGTCACCACCCCTGCCTGCCCTGTCCCTTAACGACGAGATCTGGAAGAGCCACTGAAGACACCAACAGCCCTTGCAGCCACTGCAGGCTTCTTGCAGTACTTGCCAAGGACTACAGAGTTGTTGATGCTGCAGACCTCAGAGACCTGAGCTGGAGAGACATTAAGCTCCCCCAGTCCAGTGTCACCACATCTTCCTGCACTTGGCACCTTGTACCACCAGACCCAGGGTCACAGCACACTCCAGCATGCTACCACCCAATGAAAGTCTTCTCTCACTGAAGTCAGTTCATAAAGTCTGGAAAAGGTGACCAGTTCTTCAAACTGGTCACCTTATTCAGACACTTGCACAAGGCTACAGGGATCACAAAGAATAAGAGAAACATTACTCCACCAAAGTAATATAGCAAACCTCCAGTAACTAGCACTAAAAATATGTAAATCCAGGAATTGCCCAATAAAGAATTCAAAATAATCGTTCTAAAGATGCTCAGAGACCTATAGGAAAACACAGATGAACAATTTGACACTATCAGGAAAACAATACAAGAATAAAAAGAGAAGTTCAATAAAGGGATAGAAAACATTAAAAAAAAAAAACAGGGGGCTTCCCTGGTGGCGCAGTGGTTGAGAATCTGCCTGCCAATGCAGGGGACGCGGGTTCGGGCCCTGGTCTGGGAAGATCCCACATGCCGCGGAGCAACTGGGCCCGTGAGCCACAGCTACTGAGCCTGCGCGTCTGGAGCCTGTGCTCCGCAACAAGAGAGGCCGCGATGGTGAGAGGCCCGCGCACCGCGATGAAGAGTGGCCCCCACACCGCAATGAAGAGTGGCCCCCGCTTGCCACAACTAGAGAAAGCCCTTGCACAGAAACGAAGACCCAACAAAGCCATACATACATACATACATACATACATAAAAAAAAAAGAATGTAAGCAGACAAGAATAGCATTAAAAAAATTAAAAAAAAAAAAAAAAAAAACAGAAATTTTGGAGCTGAAGAATACAATGACTGAACTGAAGAATTCAATAGAGAATTGTCTTCAGTGGCAATCTTGGCCGAGCAGAAAAATGTTTCAGTGAGTGCAAAGACAGATCAATTAAAATTATCTAATCAGAGGAGCAAAAAGAAAAAGAATGAAAAGGTAAATAACCAATAAGGACCTACTGTGTAGCATAAAGAACTATGCCCAATATTTTGTAATAACCTATAAGGAAAAAGAATCTAAAAAAGGAATATATATCTGAATCACTGTGCTGTACACCTGAAACTAACACAACATTGTCAATCAACTATACTTCAATTTTTAAAATTTTAAAAAAAGAATGAAAAGGAACAAAGAAATCCTATGGGACTTATGGGATACCATGAAGAGACATACTGTAATGCATCACTGGAGTCCCAGAAGGAGAAGGTCAGGGGGAAAGAGTATAATGCTTATTTAAAGAAATATGGCTGACAACTTCCCAAATCTCAGGAGAAATTTGGACATTCAAGTTCATGGAGTTAATAACTCCAAAATTTCAATCTAAAGCAATCTTCTCTAAGACGGATTATAATAAAAATGATTAAAATCAAAGACAAAAAGGAAGTTTTAAAAACAGCAAGAGAAAAAATTTCTCCCATACAAAAGACCCCTATAAGGCTACCAATGGATTTCTCAGCAGAGACCTTGCAGGTCAGGAGAGAATGAAATCATATGTTTAAAGTGTTGGAAGAAACGACCTATCAAGTATACTTTACCCAGAAAAATTGTCCTTCAGAAATAAAGGTGAGATAAAAACTTTACTGGACAAACAAAAGCTAAAGAAGTTCATCACCAGTAAACTTGCCTTACAAAAAATGCTGAAATGCATTATTCAAGCTGAAATGGAAGGATGCTTATTAGTAACATGAAACATATGAAAATATACCTCATACTGGTAAAGGTAAGTATATAGTCATATTCAGAATACTCTAATACTGTAATATGATGGTGTGTTAACCAGTTAACTCTAGTATGAAGGTTTAAAAAATATATTAAAAATAGCTATAGCTACAATAATTTGTTAATAGATACACAACATAAAAAATGTAAATTATGACATCAAAAACATAAAAGAGGAGGAGTAAAAGGGTAGAGTTTTTGTATGTAATCAAAGTTAAATTGAAGAAGACCCAAACAAATGGAAAGAACATTCATGTTCATGGAGCAGAATAAGTGATACCATTAAAATGTCCATACTATCCAAAGGCATCTATAGATTCAATTCAATTACTATTCATATCTCAATGGAATTTCTCACAGCAATAGAAAAAACAATACAAAATTTGTATGGGACCACAAAAGACCCCGAATAGCCAGAGCAATCTTAAGAAAGAATACAGTTGAAGGATCAAATTTTCCGATTTTTCATTATACTACAAAGCTATACTAATCAAAACTGTGTGTTACTGGCATAAAAATAGACACATAGACCAATGGAACAGAATTGAGAGCCCAGAAACAGCCCTGGAATATACAGTCAACTATTTGAAAAGACAGCCAAGAATATTCAATGGGGAAAGGATAGTCTTCAATAAACGGTGTTGGGAAAACTGTATAACCACATGCATAAGAATGAAATTGGGAGCGAGGGGCAAGATGGCGGAAGAGTAAGACGCGGAGATCACCTTCCTTCCCACAGATACAGTAGAAATACATCTACACGTGGAACTGCTCCTACAGAACACCCACTGAACGCTGGCAGAAGACGTCAGACCTCCCAAAAGGCAAGAAAAAGGCAAGAAAATCCCCACGTACTTGGGTAGGGTAAAAGAAAAAAGAAATAACAGAGACAAAAGAATAGGGACGGGACCTGCACCAGTGGGAGGGAGCCGTGAAGGAGGAAAGGTGTCCACACACTAGGAAGCCCCTTCGTGGGCAGAGACTGCAGGTGGCAGAGGGGGGAAGCTTCGGAGCCACGGAGGAGAGCGCAGCAACAGGGGTGCGGAGGGCAAAGCGGAGAGATTCCCGCACGGAGGATCGGCGCCGAGCAGCACTCACCAGCCTGAGAGGCTTGTCTGCTCAGCCGCCGGGGCGGGCGGGGGCTGGGAGCTGAGGCTCGGGCTTTGGTGCGAGCCGGGAGGGAGTCCGGGAAAAAGTCTGCAGCTGCCGAAGAGGCAAGAGACTTTTTCTTGCCTCTTTGTCTCGTGGCACGCAAGGAGAGGGGATTCAGAGTGCCGCCTAAACGAACTCCAGAGATGGGCGCGAGCCGTGGCTATCAGCGCAGATCCCACAGCAACAGGGGCACAGAGGGAAAAACGGAGAGATTCCCACACAGAGGCTCAGCGCCGAGCAGCGCTCACCAGCCCGAGAGGCTTGTCTGCTCACCCGCCGGGGCGGGTGGGGGCTGGGAGCCGAGGTCGGGCTTCGGTCGGATCGCAGGGAGAGGACTGGGGCTGGTGGCGTGAACACAGCCTGAAGGGGTTGGTGCACCACGGCTAGCCGGGTGGGAGCCCGAGAAAAAGTCTGAAGCCGCTGAAGAGGCAAGAGACTTTTTCTTGCCTCTTTGTTTCACGGCGCGCAAGGAGAGGGGATTCAGAGCGCCGCCTAAACGAACCCGAGACGGGCGCGAGCCGCAGCTATTAGCGCGGACCCCAGAGATGGGCAGGAGATGCTAAGGCTGCTGCTGCCCCAACCAAGAAGCCTGTGTGCGAGCACAGGTCACTCTCCACACTGCCCCTACCGGGAGCCGGTGCAGCTCGCCACTGCCAGGCTCCTGTGATCCGGGGACAACTTCCCCGGGAGAACACACGGCGCACCTCAGGCTGGTGCAACGTCACGCCGGCCTCTGCCGCCGCAGGCTCGCCCCGCCTCCTCTGTACCCCTCCCTCCCCGCGGGCTGAGTGAGCCAGAGCCTCCGAAGCAGCTGCTCCTTTAACCCCGTCCTGTCTGGGCGGGGAACAAACGCCCTCAGGCGACCTACACGCAGAGGCGGGTCCAAATCCAAAGCTGAACCCCAGGAACTGTGCGAACAGAGAAGAGAAGGGGAAATCTCTCCCAGCAGCCTCAGAAGCAGCGGATTAAAGCTCCACAAACAACTTGATGTGCCTGCATCTGTTGAATACCTGAATAGACAACGAATCATCCCAAATTCAAGAGGTGGACTTTGGGAGCAGGATATATTAATTTTTCCACTTTTCCATTTTTTGTGAGTGTATATCTGTATGCTTCTGGGTGAGATTTTGTGTGTATAGCTTTGCTTTCACCATTAGTCCTAGGGTTAGGTCCATCCGGTTTTTTTTTTCTTTTTTTTTTTTTTTTACTTAAAACAATTTTTTTCCCTAATATATGTTTTCTTAATAATTTTTTCCTTATTTTCTATTTTTAGAAATTAAAAAAATTTTTTAATAAGTTTTTTCATATTTTTTATTTTAAAAAATTAAAACTTTTTTCTTAATAAATTTTTTTCTCAATAATTTTTTTTTATTTTTTACTATAAAAAATTAATAAATCTATTTTTAAAAATTAAAAAAAAATTTTCTGAATACATTTATTCTTAATAATTTTTTTCTTATTTTTTATTATAATAGCTTTATTTTATTTTATTTTATCCTCTTTCTTTCTTTCTTTCTATTTTTTTCTCCCTTATATTCTGAGCCGTGTGGATGAAAGGCTCTTGGTGCTCCAGCCAGGCATCAGGGCTGTGCCTCTGAGGTGGGAGAGCCAACTTCAGGACACTGGTCCACAAGAGACCTCCCAGCTCCACGTAATACCAAACGGTGAAAATCTCTCAGAGATCTGCATCTCAACATCAAGACCCAGCTTCATTCAATGACCAGCAAGCTACACTGCTGGACACCCTATGCCAAACAACTAGCAAGACAGGAACACAGCCCCATCCATTAGCAGAGAGGCTGCCTAAAATCATAATAAGGCCACAGACACCCCAAAACACACCACCAGATGTGGATGTGCCCACCAAAAAGACAAGATCCAGCCTCATCCACCAGAACACAGGCACTAGTCCCCTCCACCAGGAAGCCTACACAACCCACTGAACCAACCTTAGCCACTGGGGACAGATACCAAAAACAACGGGAACTATGAACCTGCAGCCTGTGAAAAGGAGACCCCAAACACAGTAAGTTAAGCAAAATGAGAAGACAAAAAAACACACAGCAGGTGAAGGAGCAGGGTCAAAACACACCAGACCTAACAAATGAAGAGGAAATAGGCAGTCTACCTGAAAAAGAATTCAGAATAATGATAGTAAGGATGATCCAAAAATCTTGGAAATAGAATAGACAAAATGCAAGAAACATTCAACAAGGATGTAGAAGAACTAAAGAGGAACCAAGCAATGATGAAAAACACAATAAATGAAATTAAAAATATTCTAGACGGGATCAATAGCAGAATAACTGAAGCAGAAGAACGGATAAGTGACCTGGAAGATAAAATAGTGGAAATAACTACTGCAGAGCAGAATAAAGAAAAAAGAATGAAAAGAACTGAGGACAGTCTCAGAGACCTCTGGGACACATTAAACGCACCAACATTCGAATTATAGGGGTCCCAGAAAAAGAAGAGAAAAAGAAAGGGACTGAGAAAATATTTGAAGAGATTATAGTTGAAAACTTCCCTAACATGGGAAAGGAAATAGTTAATCAAGTCCTGGAAGCACAGAGAGTCCCATACAGGATAAACCCAAGGAGAAACACGCCAAGACACATATTAATCAAACTGTCAAAAATTAAATATAAAGAAAACATATTAAAAGCAGCAAGGGAAAAACAACAAATAACACACAAGGGAATCCCCATAAGGTTAACAGCTGATCTTTCAGCAGAAACTCTGCAAGCCAGAAGGGAGTGGCAGGATATACTTAAAGTGATGAAGGAGAAAAACCTACAACCAAGATTACTCTACCCAGCAAGGATCTCATTCAGATTTGATGGAGAAATTAAAACCTTTACAGACAAGCAAAAGCTGAGAGAGTTCAGCACCACCAAACCAGCTTTACAACAAATGCTAAAGGAACTTCTCTAGGCAGGAAACACAAGAGAAGGAAAACACTGACAATAACAAACACAACACAATTAACAAAATGGTAATAGGAACATACATATAGATAATTACCTTGAATGTAAATGGATTAAATGCTCCCACCAAAAGACACAGACTGGCTGAATGGATACAAAAACAAGACCCATATATATGCTGTCTACAAGAGACCCACTTCAGACCTAGAGACACATACAGACTGAAAGTGAGGGGATGGAAAAAGATATTCCATGCAAATGGAAATCAAAAGAAAGCTGGAGTAGCAATTCTCATATCAGACAAAATAGACTTTAAAATAAAGACTATTACAAGAGACAAAGAAGGACACTATATAATGATCAAGGGATCGATCCAAGAGGAAGGTATAACAATTGTAAATATTTATGCACCCAACATAGGAGCACCTCAATACATAAGGCAAATACTAACAGCCATAAAAGGGGAAATCGACAGCAACACAACCATAGTAGGGGACTTTAATACCCCACTTTCACCAATGGACAGATCATCCAAAATGAAAATAAATAAGGAAACACAAGCTTTAAATGATACATTAAACAAGATGGACTTAATTGATATTTATAGGACATTCCACCCAAAAACAACAGAATACACATTTTGCTCAAGTGCTCATGGAACATTCTCCAGGATAGATCATATCTTGGGTCACAAATCAAGCCTTGGTAAATTTAAGAAAATTGAAATCGTATCAAGTATCTTTTCCGACCACAACGCTATGAGACTAGATATCAATTACAGGAAAAGATCTGTAAAAAATACAAACACATGGAGGCTACACAATACACTACTTAATAACGAAGTGATCACTGAAGAAATCAAAGGGGATATCAAAAAATACCTAGAAACAAATGACAATGGAGACACAATGACCCAAAACCTATGGGACGCAGCAAAAGCAGTTCTAAGAGGGAAGTTTATAGCGATACAAGCCTACATCAAGAAACAGGAAACATCTCGAATAAACAACCTAACCTTGCACCTAAAGCAATTAGAGAAAGAAGAGCAAAAAAACCCTATTTAGCAGAAGGAAAGAAATCATAAAGATCAGATCAGAAATAAATGAAAAAGAAATGAAGGAAACAATAGCAAAAATCAATGAAACTAAAAGCTGGTTCTTCGAGAAGATAAACAAAATTGATAAACCATTAGCCAGGCTCATCAAGAGAAGAAGGGAGAAGACTCAAATCAATAGAATTAGAAATGAAAAAGGAGCAGTAACCACTGACACTGCAGAAATACAAACAATCATGAGAGATTACTACAAGCAACTCTATGCCAATAAAATGGACAACATGGAAGAAATGGACAGATTCTTAGAAATGCACAACCTACCGAGACTTAACCAGGAAGAAATAGAAAATATGAACAGACCAATCACAAGCACTGAAATTGAAACTGATTAAAAATCTTCCAACAAACAAAAGCCCAGGACCAGATGGCTTCACTGGCGAATTCTATCAAACATTTAGAGAAGAGCTAACACCTATCCTTCTCAAACTCTTCCAAAATATTGCAGAGGGAGGAACACTCCCCAACTCATTCTACGAGGCCACCATCACCCTGATACCAAAACCAGACAAAGATGTCACAAAGAAAGAAAACTACAGGTCAATATCACTGATGAATATAGATGCAAAAATCCTCAACAAAATACTAGCAAACAGAATCCAACAGCACATTAAAAGGATTATACACCATGATCAAGTGGGGTTTATTCCAGGAATGCAAGGATTCTTCAATATATGCAAATCAATCAACGTGATACACCATATTAACAAACTGAAGGAGAAAAACCATATGATCATCTCAATAGATGCAGAGAAAGCTTTTGACAAAATTCAACACCCATTTATGATAAAAGCCCTGCAGAAAGTAGGCATAGAGGGAACTTTCCTCAACATAATAAAGGCCATATATGACAAACCCACAGCCAACATTGTCCTCAATGGTGAAAAACTGAAACCATTTCCACTAAGATCAGGAACAAGACAAGGTTGCCCAATCTCACCACTATTATTCAACATAGTTTTGGAAGTGTTAGCCACAACAATCAGAGAAGAAAAAGAAATAAAAGGAATCCAAATCGGAAAAGAAGAAGTAAAGCTGTCACTGTTTGCAGATGACATGATACTATACATAGAGAATCCTAAAACTGCCACCAGAAAACTCCTAGAGCTAATCAATGAATTTGGTAAAGTAGCAGGATACAAAATTAATGCACAGAAATCTCTTGCATTCCTATATACTAACGATGAACAATCTGAAAGTGAAATTAAGAAAACACTCCCGTTTACCATTGCAACAAAAAGAATAAAATATCTAGGAATAAATCTACATAAGGACACAAAAGACCTGTATGCAGAAAATTATAGGACACTGATGAAAGAAATTAAAGATGATACAAATAGATGGAGAGATATACCATGTTCTTGGATTGGAAGAATCAATATTGTGAAAATGACTCTACTACCCAAAGCAATCTACAGATTCAATGCAATCCCTATCAAACTACCACAGGCATTTTTCACAGAACTAGAACAAAAAATTTCACAATTTGTATGGAGACACAAAAGACCCCGAATAGCCAAAGCAATCTTGAGAACGAAAAATGGAGCTGGAGGAATCAGGCTCCCTGACTTCAGACTATATTACAAAGCTTCAGTAATCAAGACAGTTTGGTACTGGCACAAAAACAGAAATATAGATCAATGGAACAGGATAGAAAGTCCAGAGATAAACCCACACACATATGGTCACCTTATCTTTGATAAAGGAGGCAAGCATATACAGTGGAGAAAAGACAGTCTCTTCAATAAGTGGTCCTGGGAAAATTGGACAGGTACATGTAAAAGTTTGAAATTAGAACACTCCCTGACACCATACAGAAAAATAAACTCAAAATGGATTAAAGACCTAAGTGTAAAGCCAGACACTATCAGACTCTTAGAGGAAAACATAGGCAGAACACTCTATGACATAAATCGCAGCAAGATCTTTTTTGACCCAGCTCCTAGAGAAATGGAAATAAAAACACAAATAAACAAATGGGACCTAATGAAACTTAAAAGCTTTTGCACAGCAAAGGAAACCATAAACAAGACCAAAAGACAACCCTCAGAATGGGAGAAAATATTTGCAAATGAAGCAACTGACAAAGGATTAATCTCCAAGATTTACAAGCAGCTCATGCAGCTCAATAACAAAAAAACAAAAAACCCAATCCAAAAATGGGCAGAAGACCTAAATAGACATTTCTCCAAAGAAGATGTACATATGGCCAACAGACACATGAAAGAATGCTCAACATCATTAATCATTAGAGAAATGCAAATCAAAACTACAATAAAGTATCATCTCACACCGGTCAGAATGGCCATCATCAAAAAATTTACAAACAATAAATGCTGGAGAGGGTGTGCAGAAAAGGGAACACTCTTGCACTGTTGGTGGGAATGTAAATTGATACAGCCACTATGGAGAACAGTATGGAGGTTCCTTAAAAAACTACAAATAGAACTACCATACGACCCAGCAATCCCACTACTGGGCATATACCCTGAGAAAACCATAATTCAAAAAGAGTCATGTACCAAAATGTTCATTGCAGCTCTATTTACAATAGCCAGGACATGGAAGCAACCAAAGTGTCCATCATTGGATGAATGGATAAAGAAGATGTGGCACATATATACAATGGAATATTACTCAGCCATAAAAAGAAATGAAATGGAGGTATTTGTAATGAGGTGGGTGGAGTTAGAGTCTGTCATACAGAGTGAAGTAAGTCAGAAAGAGAAAAACAAATACAGTGTGCTAACACATATATATGGAATCTAAGGAAAAAAAAAAAAAAGGTCATGAAGAACCTAGTGGCAAGATGGGAATAAAGACACAGACCTACTAAAGAATGGACTTGAGGATATGGGGAGGGGGAGGGGTGAGATGTGACAGGGTGAGAGAGTGTCGTGGACATATATACACTACCAAAGGTAAAATAGATAGCTAGTGGGAAGCAGCCGCATAGCACAGGGAGATCAGCTCGGTGCTTTGTGACCACCTAGAGGGGTGGGATAGGGAGGGTGGGAGGGAGGGAGATGCAAGAGGGAAGAGATATGGGAACATATGTATATGTATAACTGATTCCCTTTGTTTTAAAGCAGAAACTAACACACCATTGTAAAGCAATTATACTTCAATAAAGATGTTAAAAAAAAAAAAAAGAATGAAATTGGGCCCCTATCTTACACCACCCACAGAAATTAACTTGAAATGGATTCAAGAGGTAAACATAAGACCTGAAACCATAAAACTCCTAGAAGAAAATATAGGGGGTAAACTCCTTTACATCAGTCTTGGCAATGATTTTTTGGCTTGGACACAAAAAGCACAATCAAAAATAAACAAGTGGGATTACACCAAACTAAAAAGCTCTTGCACACTCAAAGAAGTAATCAACAAAATAGAAAGGAAATCTATGAATGGGAAAATTATTTGCAAACCATATATCTGATAAGTGGTTCGTATCTAAAATACATTAAGAACTCATAAAACTCAATAGCAAAAAAACCCCCAAAAAACTGCCTGATTAAAAAATAGGCAGAGGAACTGAACAAACATTTTTTCAAAGAAGGCATACAAATTGCCAATAGGTACATGAAAAGATGCTCAACATCACTAATCATCAGGGAAATGCAAATTAAAACCAGAATGAGACATCACCTCACACCTGTCAGAATGGCTATCATCAAATAACAAGTATTGGTGAAGATGTGGAGAGAAGGGAATATTTGTGCTCTGTTGGTGGAATTGTAAATTGATATAGCCACTACGGAAAATCATATGGAGATCCCTCAAGATATTAAAAATAGAACTATCAAATGATCAAGCATTCCTGATTTGGCTATATATCCAAAGAAATGAAGACAAAATCTCGCAGAGATATCTGTACTCCCATGTTCATTGCATCATTATTCAAAATAGTCTATGTACACACAATGGAATATTGTTAGCCATGAAAAAGAAGGAAATCTTACCATTTGCAACAACATGGATGGACCTTGAGGGTATTATGCTAAGTGAAATAAGTCAGAGAGAGCAAGACAAATACTGTATGATAGCACTCATATGTGGAATCTAAAAAAATTGAACTTATAGAAACAGATAATAGAATGGTGGTTACCAGAGGCTTGGGAGAGGAGGATATGGGGAGATGTTTGTCAAAGGGTACAAACTTCAAGTTAGAAGATAAATTACGTTCTGGGAGTCTAATGTACAGCATGATGATTATAGTTGATAATACTGTATTATATACTTGAAATTTGCTAAGAAAGTAGATCTTAAATATTCTCACCACACACAAAAAAATGGTAATTATGAGACGTGGTGGAGGTGTAGATAACACCATGGTGGTAATCATTTTGCAATATATATGTGTATCAAATCAACACATTGTACAATTTAAACTTATACAATGTTATATATCAACTACATCTCAATTTTTAAAAAACAGTAATGGTTCAGGATAGAATAATTTAGTGTGACAGTCTGTTGAGAATTTTTTTTTATTTTTTTTAAATTAATTTTTATAGAAGTACAGTTGATCTACAATGTTGTGTTAGTTTCTGCTGTACAGCAAAGTGATTCAGTTATACATATACATGTATCCACTCTTTTTTAGATTCTTTTCCCATATAGGTCATTACAGCATATTGAGAATAGTTCTCTGTGCTATACAGTAGGTTCTTATTATCTATTCTATATATAGTAGTGTGTATATGTCAATCCCAATCTCCCAATTTATCCCTCCGCACCCCCCCCCTCCCACCGCTCCCTTGGTAACCTTAAGTTTGTTTTCTACACCTGTGACTCTATTTCTGTTTTGTAAATAAGTTCATTTGTACCACTTTTTTTAGATTCCACATATAAGCAATATCGTACAATATTTGTCTTTCTCTGTCTGACTTACTTCTCTCAGTATGACAATCTCTAGGTCCATCAGTTGAGTACCTGAAAGCCCTTGGGACAAGGTCCTTTCCTTGAGATATGGAAAGAAAGAAAGAAGGAAAGAAGAAAGAAAGAAAAAGAAAGAAAGAAAGAAAGAAAGAAAGAAAGAAAGAAAGAAAGAAAGAAAGAAAGAAAGAAAAAAAGGAAAGAAGGAAGGAGGAAAGAAAGAGGGAGGGAGAGAGAGAGGGAGGGAGGGAGGGAGGAAGGAAGGAAGGAAGGAAAGAAAGGAAGAAAGAAAAAGAAGCACTGATTTGGTATTACTACCTACAGGAAGTGGAACTTGCTACATGGAAAAGAGTAGAGTAATTGATGAAGATTTTCAGAAAGGGAAAGATTAGAAGAGCATTTAATTAATCTGCATAGTCTCTTAGTAAAACGTTAGGTTTAAAAATGGGTCTCAATGTTACTATTCAAAGGAAAAAGTCATAGCTTGATTTGAAATGCTGAGATCCTTCTGGTGAGTGAGGTAGTCAAGCTAATGTGACTTTAATCCTCTCTCTAACTTCTGAGACACTCGAGATATTCCCTGTGTGATCTCAAATCACTTAATCCATTGCATCCCAGGGATTTAACAACAAGAAAAGTAACTGCTATTTTCCTCCTGGAAGAGGAAAATATTATGTACACAGCCTGGAGTTATTCTAGATATGGAGTTAAAAATCTGGAAATGTTTATTTGGAACACCAAACTTTAATGTGTTGCAGCTTTAAATTTCAGAACACCAGAAAGAAATTTCTCAGTGCCATTACCTGTTGATGGATTTTTCATAATATATTGATTATAAAATTTCATAATTACTATTATTATTCAGAGACATTTTACAGAAATAACTGAAATGTATATTTGTATCACAGAAATTCATGTATTAATGACCAAGGATTTCTCTTGAAACCCAGGAGAACAATGTTACATCTAACAAAATAGATTGGTGTGAAGTTGCTCTCATGCCAGGACAAGGCAATATTACAGGAGCTCTTTTGAATCAGAAGATGAGGAACTAGGATCAAGGCAGAAAAGTCTTGCTAGCATTAAGTACTTAAACTGAACTCTAACATTACTTGACACATTCAACTGATGATATGGAATGGAAAGATATGTAATTGTACAGTTCAGCAAATGGAGCCCTTGCTGGGTTCAGTGTTTAGTCATAGGCTCAGTAGGAATGCAGTGGTTAATTGGAGTGGATTCTGGCTGAAAACCAAGCTACCAAGTCTTATTTTTTTTTTGGTTCTTATGTTAACCATGGGCAAAAGCTCAACCTCTCTGAGGCCAGTTTCCCCACCTGCAAATAGTGCTTGGTTTTAATTGATCTCTAGGACTCTTTTCAGCTCGAAGATCTGTGATTGTGTCTTTTCTAGGTCAGCTACAACAACATTCCCTGGAGTGTGCTTAATAACTTAGAGGTATTCACAAGCAGAAGATCATCTCTTGCCTGCTGAAAATAGAGTTCAAGTAGGGCTTAATTTCATGATTTTAAAGAGACCCAAGGAAACATATTTCCTCCATGTGGTTTTGGTTATAGGAAAATGTATAAAGTACATCTCTGACTCAACTTGTGGGTGGTCAAGTAGGGGGAAAGTAAACAAAGACTGGATCTGTAATATGTTAGGTCACTGCAATTTTGTGTTTGTAGTAGCTGCCTGAGAAAAGATAAACAAAAAAATGCTCAAATCAAGTGAAAAAAGAAAAGTTTTTGTTATATGTAGCTAAAATCACACAGCCCATACTGCTTCTTAAAATGGAGAAAGCTAAAGATGTCAACCTTTAATCATTTTATTATTCACTTTTACTCCCACATAGACACAAGGAAACACACAAAGAACCCTCTGTAAAATTATCTTTGAAGCATTAATAAACTGCAGGTTAACTTCAAGTAAACCAAAACTGCATTTTATAATTTTTCTTTGCAGTATATATATATATATATACACACACACACACACACATATATATCTGTATATATATTTTTATAATAAAAATTTTTAAATAAATGAAGTTTTACTATAGCATGATATAATAGAGGCCCACATAGAACCAACATGCTTTCTTCACAAGAAGTCACAGCATTATGGAGTTCAAGCTTGTCTGAAGAAAATGTCACTGAAAATTTTGGAAATATATTGTGGAAGTTTTCCTATTAGTTAAATAAACCCTATGTTCTTTGAGTTTTAAACACTTTGAGTCATTTTTCTTGGTTCTTTGCTCTTTGCACGTGTAGTATAGACATACATACTCATCTGTGTGTGTTGATGAGGGCTAAAGCTACAACAGGAACTGATATAACAATACTCAAACCACAGCTATTAAGCCATATGTAGTTCTTTTCTGTGTTGAGAAAATGTAATCCAAAACTTTCAATTTTTATTTCACAGTTAAAAAAAAATAGCAACCTGAATTATTTAAAAACCTAAATACATATGAGTAAAGGTAAGGTAACATCAACCTTCAATCTTTTGACTTATTAATACTGTTTTATTCAGTTACTATGCAAAAGGACAATGTGATTTCTACTTAACTTCAAAGAATTTTTTTTAATTTTTTTAATTGGACTTTTTTTGAAATTAAGAAATTTTGACTTGAAGTTTTTTTAAATCATTAGTTAGTCAATTCATTTCCTTGTCAAAGAGCAGAAAGTAGGGTGTAAGGAGTAGATTTCCAACACACACACACACTTCATGGTAAAGGGTCTCTGACACCTGGTTAACAATTTCTTTGAAAACTTCTTTTGTAATTTGCTTTATTTATTTATTTATTTTTAGTGCTGTATCAGTGCTGGAGGTGGTTGTTTTATTTTATTTTATTTTATTTTATTTTACTCTTTGAAATTGACTGTCTAAATAGTTCTGAGCTTTAATAAGTTCTAAAAATGAAAAAAATTACCATTTTAACATTTGGTTGCTTGTTAGTCTTTTTATTTCAGGTAAGATGATAAAATGTAGAATGAATGGATTCGTTTTCCCTGAATGACTTGGAACCATGTGTGGTCTATCTGTGTGTGACTATGAATCATGCAGTTTTACAAAGCGAAGGACAAGTCAAGCCCAAAATTCTATAATGAGAAGTTTAATTTTTCCTAAAAACCCCTGTCATTATACGGAAATTCTCCATATTGGAAAAAAAAATTTCCTAAGACCGTGGAATATATGTGTAGGTTTCATGTTCTTTGCATTTAATTTCTGCCTGTATTTGAAGTAAACAGAACAATCTCCAGGATTTCTCAGCTATGGCAGAACATGCACTCATTTCACTCACAATTATTTACTGAGTGCTTATTACCTGCTAGTAACTATTATATATTAGCAAAACAGGCATAAGAAAATGAAATATTATCTCTCTCCCCAAGAACCCATAAGTCAACATGTGCTATTTGAAGGCATGGAATTGGTTGAGATCACCAAGAGAGATATTCAAGATTGAGAATAGAAGACAGGAAGGACAAAACACAGGTGACACCAACATTTTTTTTTCCGGTTCTATTGAAATGTAATTGACATAGAGCACTGTATAAGTTTAAGGTGTACAGCATAATGATTTGACTTACATACATTATGAAATGATAACCACAATAAGTTTAGTGAGCATGCATCATCTCATATGGACACAAAAGAAAAAGAAAAAATGTTTTCCTTGTGTTGAGAACTCTTAGGACTTACTCTCTCAACAGCTTTCATATATAACATACAGCAGTGTTAATTATATTAATCATGTTGTAAATTATGCCTCTAGAACTTATTTACCTTATAACAGGAAGTTTGTACCCTTTGACCACCTTCATCCAATTACCCCTGTCCCCACTCCTTGCCTCTGGTAAGCACAAATCTGATCTCTTTTTCTAGTTATTTGTTGAAGTGTAATTGACCTACAACACTATGTTAGTTCCTGGTGTACAACATAGCGATTCAGTATTTTGGCACATTACAAAATAATCACCACAATAAGTCTAGTTACCATCTGTCACCATACGAAGATATTATATTATTCTTGACTATGTTCCCCATGCTGTACATTTCTTCCCCATTACTCAGTTATTTTGTAACTGGAAGTTTGTACCTCTTAATTTTCCTTACCTATCTCACTCATTCCCCCAGTCCTCTCCCCTCTGGTAACCACCTGTTTGTTCTCTGTATCTGTGACTCTGTTTCTGTTTTGTTATGTTTGTTTTTGTTCCTTTTTTTTTTCCTTTTTAGATTCCATATACAAGTGAAATCATACAGTATTTGTCATTCTCTGCCTGACTTATTTTACTTAACATAATATCCTCTAGGTCCATCCATGTTGTTGCTAGTGGCAAGATTTCACTTTTTTTTATGGCTGAGTAATAGTCCATTGTATGTATACATACCACATCTTCTTTACCCATTCACCTCTCAGTGGGCACTTAGGTTGCTTCCATATCTTGGCTACTGTGAATAATGCTTCAATGAACATAGGGGTGCCTATATCTTTTCAAATTAGTGTTTTTGTTTTCTATGGAAAAATACCCAGAAATGGAATTGCTGGATCTTATGGTAGTTCTATATTTCGTTTTTTGAGGAAACACTATACTGTTTTCCACAGTGGCCTCACCAATTTATTTGTGGTGTCTTTGATGATATGCATTCTGACAGGTGTGAGGTGATATCTCATGGTGGTTTTGATTTGCATTTCCAAGGTGACAGCAGCATTTAATAGACTGGTAGAAGATTATCCCCCAAAATGTTGAGGAGTGGCCATGGGAGAAGAAGAGGAAAGAGTGGTGTCAGAAAAGAGGGGCAAGAGAATTTCATGAAGTATATTGGCTAGATTTCACCAAGATGTGTTTTACTTTTTTTTTTCCTTTGTGTAACAAGAATAATATTTTTAAAATAATCCCCAATTTACTTTATTGAAAATGAGTTTTTCTCTCCCCACACTCCATCTGATATTTCTGTTTCAATGAAGTAGATAGAGAAAATGTCAACTCAGGGAATCAGAGAAAACCATGGAGTATAACCAACTACTTCCTGTCTCAGGAATTGTGATAAAACAAAGGAGACAGTGAAGGGATAGCTGGTGGGTGAGCTGTATGGGTCCAAGCCTCCCCTCTCTGGACATTGGCCTGGAATGTGACAAATGTGTTAGATAAACTGAGGAGAATGCCAAAGGAATGAGGCTTTTGGAGAAGTAACTGATCTACAATATGATTTCATGCCAAAAAAAAGTCCTTGGCCAGTAAAACTATGAGGGAGGCATGGTGTAATCAAGGAGGGAAAAAGTCTAGTTCTCATTTTATAAGGATCATGGATACCAAATTTAGAGCCAGCAGATCTGTCATGGGGCCTGGCATGCTGTGGCAAAGTGAGAGATCAGAGAGCCAGAGAACGCTGGAGAGTGAGAGGTGTATAGAACTAGCTGGAGTCCAAGGGAGTTGACAAGTCAGCAAGGAAGGAAACCCCAGGGCTGAGCAAACCAAGAATGAATAGGCCACAACTTAATCAACAATCCCCAACAGAATGACCATGGGCAAGTCAGGTCACGCATATTTCAAGGGAGAGCCCCAGCATATACCTAATTATTAGCATCAAGCTAGGGAATTCTTTTTCTCCTGTCATCAAATAGTCACAAGTGTCTCTCTCTCACATCTTAGGGGAGGAATCTGAAAGGTCTGGGCTCTTATTCAAAATGATTGAGTTAAATCTAAAGAGAGTCTTCAAATTATATATTCTAAATGTTTAACTAAATTGATCTGTATTTAATATTCCCCCCACTGCCTACCTTGCAACTACTTAGTGGATGAAGGTGATAAGGGAGAGCAAATCAGTTTTAGAAAATAAGGAAATTGTATAGTTTTTCTGCACATGCAGTACAAAATGAGTATTTTTCAATGAAACACTTGTGCATCATTTGTTTTGGTTTCTCATCTTTTGATAGAATTTTTTTTTTGCAAGATTGACCCTTTATTTGAAAAGAAGAGATAAGTGGAGTGAACAGATGAAGTCAGAGCTCTCCATTGTCCCAGAAACTTTCTGTCCTCAAGCACACACATACTTTTTGGATTACTAGGCATCTAAAATATTTGATTAATGACTGATGCCTTTTGTCAAAAGACTACAAGCCAATCACAAAATGGGCAGAAGATCTAAATAGACATTTCTCCAAAAAAGACATACAGATGGCCAAGAGGCACATGAAAAGATGCTCAACATCACTAATTATTACAAATGCAAATCAAAACTCCAATGAAGTATCACCTCACTCCAGTCAGAATGGCCATCATCAAAAAGTCTACAAACAGTAAATGCTGGAGAGGGTGTGGAGAAAAGGGAACCCTCTTACACTGTTGGTGAGAATGTAAATCAGTACAGCCACTATGGAGAACAGTATGGAGGTTCCTTAAAAAACTAAAAATAGAGCTACCATATGAGCCAGCAATTCCACTCCTGGGCATATATCTGGAGAAACCATAATTCGAAAAGATACATGAACCCCAGTGTTCATTGCAGCACTATTTGCAACAGCCAGGACATGGAAGCAACCTAAATGTCCATCAACAAAGGAATGGATAAAGAAGATGTGGTACAATGGAATATTACTCAGCCATAAAAAGAACAAAATGATGTCATTTGCAGTGACATGGATGGACCTAGAGACTGTCATAATGAGTAAAGTAAGTCAGACAGAGAAAGGCAAATATCATATGATGTCGCTTATATGCAGAATCTAAAAAAATGGTACAAATGAACCTATTTACAAAACAGAAATAGAGTCACAGACGTAGAAAACAAACTTATGGTTACCAAGGGGGAAAAGGAGGAGAAGGGATAAATTGGGAGATTGGGATTGACATATACACACTACTATATATAAAATAGATAACTAATAAGAACCTATTGTATAGCACAGGAAACTCTACTCAATACTCTGTAATGACCTATATGGGAATAGAATCTAAAAAAGACAAGAGGAGTGGGATAGGGAGGGTGGGAGGGAGACGCAAGAGGGAGGAGATATGGGGATATATGTATATGTATAGCTGATTCACTTTGTTATAAAGCAGAAACTAACACACCATTGTAAAACAATTATACTCCAATAAAGATATTTTTTTTTAAAAAGTGGATAAATGTCTATGTATAACTGATTCACTTTGCTGTACAGCAGAAACTAACACAACATTGTAAATCAACTACACTCTAATAAAAATTAATAAAAAGACTCAGCAAAAGGATGCAATTGGTAGCTATTAGCAATTGAGTATGTATTGCTTATTTGTTATATGGTAATTAGTACCAGATAAAACTTGGAAGACATAACATGCACAAAAGGAGGAAGGAGACCTGATATATGGGTATTCCTAGGAAAAGTGAATATAGATGGAGTATTGGGCTAAGAACTTCTAGTTGAAGCATTAGAGCATTGGGCTATTCAGCTAGGGAGAAACTCCAAAGCATAGGAGAAGATATTTAAATTAAGGGGAAGAGAAACTGAAGGGTAGTCCCATTAACATTTATTTTTATTCAAAATGCACGAAATTTTTAATCATATATAATATCCTATTGAATCTTCATACCAACCTCAGGACATCTTATTATCTCTAGTTTATCAGTGAAGAGCCCAAGATTCCAAGTGGTAAAGTGATCTATCCAAGGTCATATCACATTAAGTGGCAGAATCAGACCTGGAATCCATGTCTCCTGACCCATGTCCATTTTTCTTCTGATTACAATCACAGCAGCAACTTTGCAAATTTCATAATTTTGCACATGTCCAGCTCTGTGTTTTTGAACAATCCAGAATAAGAATCGTCTAAAAAAACCAATGGCCCACCAACATCTAAGACTATAAACACTTTAGCTTATGAAATCCAATCTAATCTCTTCAGCTCTGTTTTTCATTAATATTTAGATTTGCTAACATGTGACTAAAATCTAGGACTAATTTTTTTAAATGTTTTTAATAAAAATGATTTCACTTTGTCTAATGCAAGAAAAAAGATGACATGGCATATGAGAGTTGCTTGCATTCCAGACTTGTCAGAATGAGAAGGACAAATGAAATATAATTAAGTACATGAATTGATAATGGCTCTTGGGAAACATTCAGTTGTATTTGAATCTGTAAAGATACAAGACACATTGTTGTATACTAGTAGCAGTAGATATTATTCCGTAGAGATGCTTGAAAATGACAAAACACATTTTTACAATTATAAAATGAAATACTTTTGCCTTCATGGTTCAAGAAAAAGAGGATTTTTATAGCTATTAAATGGAAATTTAATGATTAACATATTTTGGAAAAAATCCCAGATAATTTATTAAACATAGGGAAGATCCACTCAAAGGAAGAAGACACTGAATTAAGAAAGAAGGATAAAAATGAAAGCTATTCTCACCTGGCTGATTAATACGCTCATCACCATTTATGAATCTATCTTGAGAAGAGAGATGTCAAGTTACATATCTTTCTTTCACCTAGTGTTTTTATAAAATATTTTTTCATCTTCCAAATTTTAATTTTTCTGTATGTTCTGTTCTAGATGTATCTCTTCTATGTAGTTTATAATTAGATCATTGTTCATGTAGTCTGACAATCTTTGTCTTTTCACTTGAACACTTCTAGTGCACTTATCCTAAAAAACAATTAATATTGTTGCTGTAAAATGTTGAAAGTCAGCTGGCTGTCTAATTATCACTATTTTGAAGGAATTATGTCTCCTTTGGCTACACCTAAGTTTTCTCTTTGTCTTTGATTTTTATTTATTCATTCATTCATTCATTCATTCGAGGTTGATTAAATTTCTTGAAATTATGTATGGGTGTCCATGGCATGTTTTATTATATCCTGACAATTCTTCCTTTCCTACTTAAACATACCTTGGCTTACAATGAACAGAATAAATATCCTCATGTCACTGATAAAAGGCTTTTCCATATACTGTACTTTGGTCAGGAAAATGTAGAAGGAAGAGAGAGTGTGTCAGTACCTAGCCAAGTGTTAAATATCAAGTGTTTCCATTTGTCCCTCTTGTGCTATTGACAACCACCATCACAAAAGTATGTCCAAATTAGCTGCTGGTTCCAAAATGAGAGTCATGGAGAGCAGTATTGAATATGATCCTCAACCAATTTGAAGAATTGTGCACAAAAGTAAATGTGTTTTACTGTAGGCTACCGACATGCAGGGTTTGTTTGTTACACAGTATTATTGATGCCAGTTTCTGAGTACTGCAATATCTTTCATTGGTTTTGAAAAATTCTAAGTCATTATCTCTTTTTCTTTCTCTCTCTGTCTTCCAATTATGCATATGCTAAACCTTTTCACACTTTACTCTTTTAGTCACAGGTGAAAATTTCCATCTTTTGATAATTCTGTACCTCATATAATTTCTTCTAACCTATATTCCAGATCATAAATGTCCTCTATAAATTTGCTGAATCTGATTTTTAAAATATCTAAGGAGGTTTTCTCTATAATTTCAATTTGATTGTTTTCCACATATGATATGCCATTTTAATAGCATATCATTTTAATTCCTATCTTCAATCTTGTCTTTCATATTTTTTTCTCAAGTATAGTTAGGATAATGATTTCTTAGTCTGCATCTAACAATTTCATAATCTGAAGTCCTTACATTCAGCTTCCTTTTTATTTCTTCTAGTTCACCGTCATTTTCTTTATGACTGATTATCTTTTATTATTGGTTATAGTTTTAAAAATTTGAACCTATGGAAAAGGTTCCTTTTTTCAGACAAGATTTTTGCTCTTGTCTGACAGATGGCTAGGGACACTACCTGTCCAAGTCCACTTTAAACAATGCAATAGCTTCCAATTCCTTGGATCACCCACTTTACAATTCCTGGATTGTAATTCCATGCAAGGATTAGTTCTCCTCCAGTTTACATTCACCAAGAGGTTGTAGCCCATAGAGTCCAAACTGATGTGAGTATCTATTAGACTCTCCACCTTATGTATGCCCTCAGCTTTGAAATCTGTCCTCTTCATTACAGGCAGTTTTTAATTTTTTAGGTCAACAAATGCCAATAGGCAAAATTAGCTTCTATGCTTGCTTTCCTACTTGATTTCTAGTATTCCCTTTATTTTGTCACTGATAATTGTCTACAATTTTGTTATTTTCTTAAGTGTTTTAAAGAGGAGATTTTAAAAAATCTTTAAGTTTTAAATTGCTGTTAGCAGGATAAGTGGTCTGAATAACCTAGTCCATCATTATCAGAAACAGGAAGTTTCTCATAGTCTTTCTAGGCTTTTCATTATACAGCTTCATTTTTCTGTTTAATATCCTTTTCTTCCATCTGCTCTTTCCACTATCTTACATGTTTGCACTGGAATCAATCCTGACTCAAATTACAGTACATTTGCAAAATCTAAAACAGCAGAAGGTCAGTGTTACTGTTAGTCTGACTCTCATCTTTTGCTTTTACGAAGTTGGGAACAAACCCTTGCCTTGGGCCCCAATTTAGTCATCTTTTTTTTCCTCTTCTGTGCAAGAGATCTTGTCTAGAAAGTCTGGAAAACATTCTAGCATGGTATCAACGCCTTACATTTCCAAAGCTCCTTTTTCATTGCTGAAATCCTGTCTGGACTCTTTAAACCTCATGGCTAATGTTATGTTTGTTTAGAAAACACCATCTTGATGCGGATGTCTGACATTTATCTCTACATGTTATTTTCTACATAAATCAGTGTTGCAGTGTTTCATTGGCTTCATGGAAACCTCCATGCCATTTTCTGAACCTCTTTGGTACTGATTGCTAATGGACCTACCTCCTTTTAACCTATTCTCTGAATGCCAAGTTCTCCCTGCTGACTCACTTTACCCCATCTCTTACAGCTGCAAATACAGTATACCCACGGATGTCACCCTTCTCACAGACCAAACGTGGTTCCATATTCTAGCCCCTCTTTGATAATGCTATCTATCAGCTTCATGAACTATTTCATAAACTTCCATGTCACAAGACATGACCCTTCACCATTTGTCAGTGAGGGATAAAGAAAAAAGATGACAATTAATTAGCTTATTTAATTATTTGATTACAAGTTTTCTCAAAGGTGTAATATTTAAGGACGAATACACCAATTGAGTCAGCGGTATTTTAAAAAATAAAAGTTCCTACTAACAGTAGGAGCACCCTTACTTTCAGCCTTTGTAAGTTGATTACATTGACAGATTCGCTCTCAATGAAATTTATTAAATGTAGTTCTCTCAATATTTTTGGTTTGCTTTTGGAATCCAACTCATGGAGGAAAGGTATTAGACATAAAATCTGAGTTACAGCTGTGTTGTTTCAAAATGAATAACGTCTACTGGGTGAGACACTGAGTCAAGGGTTTAGTTTGCAGCATAAGGAAAATATTTGTGAAGGTTGCTGGAAAAGCTGACAACCTACCATATGCAGCCTCGCTTTTAGATAGAGAAGCATGGTAATGAGAGCAAATTGCTATTTTGGCTAGAAAACCAAATGCAACTTTTGTATCCAAGTCAGTTATATCCAGAAGAATCTCTGTTTGATTACAAGTAACCCTCATCTGCTTTTCCTTGTTTTAGAAAATAAAGTTTGAACTTCTGAAACATTAAAATAAACTTCTGGTCTTAAATTCAGTGGGAAAAGATTTCCTGGAAGAATGCAGGGAAAACATTCTTATTGCTCAACACAGAACGTTATCTAAAAGAGATAATAGGCTTAAAATTGAGTTCACTAGCCTTTGCTTCCACAAGTATAAGCAAGTGATATGATTGTTGTGTTGACTTAGGCAAAATGCAAATTAGGTGAGGCTATATTTTCTGACTATTGATTTATTATTCAGATAACATTTTAAAATTTCTTTATTGAAAATATGGGTTCTTCATTTGGATAAGTTCTCCACATTGATCAGTTTCACCAGGCAGTTAATACTAAAACTTAGAGAAAGTAGTAATGACTTTTCAGGAAGAACGGATTTTAAAATACTCATCTATATGTATTTTTAACTCAATTTTTTAAAACTTGAGCTAAATTAAACCTACTGGAAAGAAGTTGGCAGGTTTTAAGTTGAAGAGAAAGCTCAGTTCATTGAGTCTACAGGGTATTCATTTGCTCTCATTTCTGAACTAGAGTTGTGCTAATATGTGAGCATACAGGAGGATATAACTTGGTTATTTATGTTCTTTGATGGGATTAAGAGAATACTGTAGTAGAAGTCAGAGCAATGCATTTCTAGCACCACCATAAACTAGCTGTGTAACTCTGAAGAAAGAGCAAAACCCCTCTTTTCATGTAAAAATTCTTTGAAAGCACTAAAAATATAATAGCATGGTGAATAGGCCATTGAACGGACAGACCAAACTTTTCCATAAATCCAAGTATTTTACAGAGTTAATCGTCACATGGCATGACCTTGTCTCCAGTAGTTCATCTCCTTCCAGAGACAACACTGATAGACAAGCAGAAGTCTAGGATAGATGACCTGGAAAGTCATCTTCTGTCTTTACTTTCTCTGGTAATTCAAGGCCAGACTGAGTGCTCTGCCTGAAATAAGACTTCAGCATTAGCAAATTTAGGAGAGGTGTGCAGTGCATGCGGAGTTAATTGAAGGAAAATGAGCTAATGAACTCTAGGGAGGCAACCATATTGCACTATAAAACATTTCCTTGGCTTCTAAACTAAGAATTGATTTAATAATGCAATAAATGAACTAATGTTAAAACAAAGAGCCAATATCAGTCAAAACCTGTTAGCAAGTTGATGAACCTGACCTCATTTTTAAAAAGCCATTTGTATGGGCAAATAAGTACCATCGTTAACAAAGTAAATACAATACAAAGATGTTTAAGTTTAACAGGTAAATTTTAGGAATAAATTGAAATCATTATTAAGCATGATTGGATTTTTACACAACTTAAAAAAGGTCAAAAGTTGTGGTTGGTCTGTTTATACAAAAAGCCTCAGTGGTCAGTTTTGACCATTGCAGTCAACTAGATCCATTATCATACTGTCATTTATTAACGGAGCCTAATGTTCATGTTCAAAATCAGTTATGTCATTTAGAAGTGATCTGAAGAAGTGTTTAAGTCAATGCACCTGGGACAATATAAGAGATCTGAGAGAAGAAAGCGAGAAAAACACAGAGAAGGGAAAGGAAATATCTTCTCTGATGATTCAACTAAAACTAGTTAAATCCTCCTGGGATTACCAACAAAAAGTACTTTAGTCTTGTTGAAAAAGCTGCTTTTTGAATTTGTCAGACATGTGTGAATTTAATTAAAACAATGATGAAATTAGGTAATACTGCCAGTAAACTTGTCCACTGCCTTCCCTCAACCCCCAGCTTGTCTAAGGAAAAATGAAATAAGCTTCTAGAGTTGAAAAACAACTCTTTATTGTACTGTACCAATACGGCAAATTGGCTAAGAAATTAGAAATACATGTAAATACAGCCTTCCCCTTTTCCTTCACCTAAGGAAATAAAAAAAGAGTTTTATGAAATAGGATGTCAACAGATTAATATAATTGCTTTGCAATGTTGGAAATTCAAAACACTAAATTTAGAGTCCCTTGCCAGTATACATCATTTTGTTAGCCATTATTATTACAAAACATTCTTGAATAATTTTAAGTCATTAACCTTACTGTTTAAAACAGAATGTGGTACAAAAATAAAATTTCTGAGATATTTGAGAATTTATGAAATTAGTTATTATATGTATGGACTAATGCTGATATGGCTGACTTTCTTCTACCTTGGTTTACTTCAGAATTATTAAGTTGTTGAATAAAGCAATATCTCGTGTAATAATAAAAGAGAAAACTATTGATACTAATACCTAAGACAGGCTTGAAATCATTATTTAATTCATCCATGCATTAAATTGGCAAATAATTTTTTTAGTAGAAGACAATTATTTTCAGTCTGCATATCAAGAAAAAGAAAATATGAGTTTTTTACAAAGCAGCAAGTCATTTTAACTATAAAAATTAAAAAAGGAAACAAAACTGCTGTACTAGTAGATATCCTCCATACTTCTACCAAATAATACATAGGCTGTAGAGTTTGTTGCCTCAAGAAAAATTTGGTACTAGTGGACAATACTAAAAGATTGTTGTATGTAACATACTGTATTTAATGGTTTGTTTCCTTTAATTTAAAAAGCCTGGCTAAAAATATTTTTATCTCCTTTATAAGCTTTAAGTAATTTTTTTAAAGAGGAAAAAACAAGGAAGAGGGAGAGAAGGAAGGAAGAAAAGAAGGAAAGAAACTCAAATCTATTAAATATGTTATTTTTCAGCAGAAGTTATTGCTCATCTACCCACTCAATGTGTTTCCACCTTTAAATGATCTTATCTCTGAAAAGTATGTACATAATACAAAAATTTAATAGAAAACTAATTTTCGTAGTCCAGTGATTTCAAAATGTTATTGAACTAATGAATTAACTAAATCATTGTCATGTCTCATAACTTCATGCAAGCCCCCAAGTGCCAATAGGGGGACCCATTAAATTATGTCTTTTCCTTCTCACGGATGCAGAATCAAATTAATATTGACACATTAATCCAAAAAATAAACATTTTGTATTTTTTGTATGAGTCTCTACTGAACATTGTCATTCTTACTGATATCACATCTTGATATGCTCTTGTTCTTTTCTTCTGATAGTGAGCATCTGCTTCACAACACATTAGTAAAGACATGTAGTAAATTATAGACTACCAAGTCCATATTCCTTCTGCCTTAGTTGAGCCAGTAGCCAATCTGATACTTTGGTTCAAGATTTGGAATCAAGGGTCTTAGGGAAAACAACCACTGAGTCACATTAATAGTGAAACTTTAGAAGGACAGTCCTTCAAACACTCAAATGCCATTGCTCATGTCCCCAGACCAGTCATGCTCCCTGGCTGGAATCACCAGTGCTCATGTCACCAGATTTCCCTGGCTTTCTTCCTGATTATTCAAATTTTGCTCAAAGTCTGTAAAATGCTTAAGTACTTTCCCAATAAATTTCATTTTATCCTTAAACTAGACTAAGTTTGTTACTTGCACATTTGAAGAAAATTATAGCATGCAGTTTGTGTGCAAGTGAATGCACTAATCCATATAGAGTATACATATTGCTAAAAACCACTTTTCCTGATTTGAAAGAGGGGACTTAAACATAAACATGAAGGAAACTGGTAAATACATTTTTTTTGAAACCTAAAAGAGACTCTGAGAAACTCTGTTATACAGATCTTCATATTTTCTCTTATAATCTAGGCCTGGCTATGTATTTAGAACAAAGTTTATTTTCATCCATTGCATACATTTTGCTGAGAGAGTAAAACACCACTATATTTTTCTGTAAATTTTTTTGAATTTTTAGTCTATATAAATGTATATTTCTTTCTCACTAATGCTTTTATTTTGACTAATAATTGATACAGATATAAATTTTCAAATCTAATGTTATAATGGAGTTTTTACTAAGTTCCAGAAAATAAAACAAGACATAGAAATATATGGAAAAGTATTTAGAGTGCATTACAGAGCCATTCTCTGTGGGCACTTTACTTCCCACAGCCTCTAACAATCAGGCAGGGTAAATGGTTTTAAAGTAGCATCATGCTTAAATAAATACATTCTCAGCCACCCAAACCATCTACTGACTTCTGAAGGTTCAGAAACATTGGTGAATGTTTTGCATTTCTGGTTTCTGACCTGGATTGAACTGGACACACTGAAATATTGTGAGAAAGGCTGTTTTTTGGCTTGAACTGGAAATAAATCTGCCAGCATTCCAGTGAGCATGCCTTTCTTCTGTCCAGTTTTGACTGTTTGAAAAGTCAAGTTATGTTAGACCCAGCCATTAATCTGAACTACAGCTAGACTGTGAAACTTTTTAAAGAATGATAGAAATGCCCAACCAAAATTTGGGAGGGCAGAGCTTTTAGGAGGGGTGATATTGCCAAAAGTAGAAAACATTTGGTAAGTGAGAGAAATGGATTGTCAAAACATGCGTCGGTGGATATGTTGTCCCCATGCAGGCGAGGTGACCTAAGAGTAGCTTCTCGCCTAGTATGTGACCAAAACTACTCCAGATAGAGCATCCTAGCTGAGGTTTTTGAGATATTTTAGTAATAGCCTCTCATCCACGTTCAGTGAGAAGAGGGCATGCCAATAGTTAAAGGTCCATTTAAGCTTTAGCGGCATACCAACCTCATATTTTACTAGTAGGATATTTGTGATGGTATAATTTTGTAATTTATAAGTAACTTTAAACTTTATTAATCTTCAAATTGATCTCCTTCCACCAAACATTGTTTTTTACCTTTAGGATTATGAATTTTCCGTAAGGAACAAAGAGTATGACTTATCTGAGGCTCTGTGTTACTGTTACAAGATTCTGATAGGTTTTTTTCTCCTACTTATTCTTTTATCTTATTCAAACATAACTTGGTTCTTTTAAAATCGTGAAATAGAGTTGAAACTCTCTCCTTCAAAGGTTAAAACAACCCCATATATTCTTTTGTGGAAACTTTGCCTAAGCCTGTGTCCACAGGACAGTCACAGATGGAGCTCATTTTTGCCTTTTCAGTCACCAGTGAAGAAGGAGAACAGCTGGCTCCTTTCCTTTGTATATTCATCTTTTATATACTTAGAGATCAGGCGCATCTCTCAGTGTTTAACCAAAACTAAACAATAAGGATCCTTTGGACTTTACTTATCAAATTTATTCCCAGCTCATTAATAATCATGGGGTTGACCCCTGAAACTTTCCTAACTTTTTTCCCCTCTTAAATTGTAGGATTAGAAGCAACAGTAGTCTTGAAAGGACGTTATGTTGAAAGAATTTCTTCATGGTTCTTAAAGATTTTTGCACATTACCTTACTTCTATAGTAAGTATGACACATAGTTGACACATGTGCTCAAACTGAGTTTGTTATTTCACCCATTTCCAGCAGTGTTTTGTGAGCGTGCTGATGGCATATATTTTCTTCCCATGTCTGCTATTTTCAGCCCAGCTCCAATCAAGAAGCTAAAGATTTACATTTTTTTAAAAAAGTTTATTTACCTTTGGCTGCATTGGGTCTTCGTTGCTGCACGTGGGCTTTCTCTAGTTGCGGCGAGTGGGGGCTACTCTTCATGGGGATGCACCAGCTTCTCATTGCGGTGGCTTCTCTTGTTGCAGAACACGGATTCTAGGCACACGGGCTTCAGTAGATGCAGCACGCGGGCTCAGTAGCTGAGGCCTGTGGGCCCTAGAACGCGTGGGCTTCAGTAGTTACAGTGTTTGGGCTCAATAGTTGTGGCGCATGGGCTCTAGGGAGCATGGGCTTCAGTAGTTGTGGTGTGCGGGCTCAGTAGTTGTGGCTTGCGGGCTTTAAAGCACAGGCTCAGTAGTTGTGGCACACGGGACTAGTTGCTCCGTGGCATGTGGGAACCTCCTGGACCAGGGATCAAACTCGTGTCTCCTGCATTGGCAGACAGATTCTTAACCACTGTGCCACCAGGGAAGTCCCTAAAAGTTTACATTTGAGTTTGACAAATAACCAATCCAATGTCTACAGCCATCTGATGCTACATGCCTGTCTATATATGAGGGGCGTTAAAACTTTACCACCACCCATGGCAAAGATTCCAAAAGCATCTAAATTCACCTTAATAATTAAATAGAAGAAAGAAATTTTTAAATAGGAAAAGCACATTTCAGAATCAAATAGGCAAGAATGAATTACCCTGTGACTATTGCTCCAAATCAAGTTGGAATTAGACTTCCTAGTGGGATGTCATCAAAGAACCAGGCTTTTTCTCTCCTTCTATTTTGCCATATTTTCATATTGCCCATTTGTCTTCTGATTGATAGGTGTCTGCCATTGCTCAAGACATCATAATGTCCATCTTCAGAGTAGGAAGAAGAGGAAAGAAGAGGCTGATCTAACATTAGTCTCAGATTTGTTTCTTCTATTGGGAAATTAATTTTTTTTTCCAGAATCACCTCCTTCTAGGAGAATTTCTCTCTAATCACTCAGTCACTCCCATCTGCAAGAAGTCTGAAAAACCGAGTTGCTATCAAATTAGAATAAAATTATGATGATTAAAATAAACCAATCACAATTCATTTCCTAGGTTTGGCAGATTTCCTTATTTTCTGGAAGTCAAGACCTCTCAGTCCACCACTTAAACAAACTGGACTTCAGTTAGTAAAAATGTAAAGTTTAGGAGCAGCTGTTGGTAGGCAGCCAAAAGAGTCTACCACAGTAGCTATCCTTTCTGAGCTTTTATGTACTTAAACAAGCACCACTGAAACCAAACATGTTTTGGCAAAGATATGCTTCAGGAAATAACATCAGACAGTTTTATGTAAAAGGATAATCTGAAAAAAGGCTGGAATGTAGAAATTGAAGGGCTCACTGTGTCTCCAGGGCCCGCATCATTGTTTCACCTGAGGTGAGGGTTACTGGGATCTCTGGATGGCTGGGCAGATGCTGAGAAAGCCCCTGACATTCCTAATGTCCCTTTCCCTACAGTGATCATGTTCTCCCCACAGTCAGTTCTGGCCTTCCTTCCTTCTGGAACCCCCCTCTTCTCAATCCAACAAGTTCCATATATGAGCAAGACTCATCCCAACCCAGCCTCAGGGAGACTCAGCCAGCTGGTGGAGATATTAAGGACAGAGTACACTGTGTTGAGAGCTGTAACAAGACATGGATCTCTCTAAGCTTCACTTACCTCATCTGTAAAATGGAGATAATAATAGTAGCCACTTCACTGGGTTGCTGTAAGGATTAAATAAGACAGTTACACATGATAAAGCCAAATCAACATTGTAGTATGACTATAAAAAGATTAGATTTGTGTATGAAATTAATGGTAAATGACCACTGCTTAGATACCCCTGGTGAAATATTTGAGGTCCAAAGGTAAATCATATCAGAGACTTCTCTAAAAAGTTACAGTAAATGTGATCTACACAAATGGAAAAATGAGAATCATCTCATCTTCCTCCTCTACCATATTAAATGTTGGAAGACACTAGCATAACATCTACTGAGTTTTCAACTGCAAAGTTTAAGACCCAAGACATTCTTACTCACACAATACAAGCAATAGAAAGAGTTTCAAATACACAGGGACTCAGAGTGTAGCCCACATAGTCTTCATGGAAAAAAAAAATTATTCAAAACATACTTCATCCAAAAATAGCAGCCAGTGTCATCCTTTTAAAATGTAGGTCAGATCATGTCATTGTTCTGTTCAAAACTCTCTACTCCCTCCCTATTCACCTTAGGGTGTGATGGCAATGGTCAAAAAGAACCAAGAAACTCTGGCCCCGTTATTTTTCTTATCGAATGTCTGACTATTCTCACCGTTGGTCACTCAGCTCTAGTCGCAGTAACTTTCTTGCTGGCCCTCAAATATGCATGCAAATTCCCACATCTGGGCCTTCACAGAGACAGTCCTCTCTGCCTAGAATGCAAGAATTATTCTCTCGTTTTCTTGCTCAAATATCCCTTTTCCCTGTGGCCTCCTCGCACCAAATATTCACTTAATTATCCTTATTCTTATTCCATTTTCTCTGTTCTTGCCATCTGTAATATGTGCTGGAAAGTGGGTTCTCTGTGTCTCTCATAACTATTAACTTTTTCCCATCTTTTTTCTCTTTTTGCTAAGGTCTGAGCATTTTGCTCAACTTTATTTCCAACTTTCTAGAATTTTTTTAATTAGCTCTATATTATTTAAATTCTTTCTGCATATTTTTAATTTTTACAACTTCTACTTGGTCTATAATTACTCCTATACCCTAATAACTTGGTTTTGCTTTATGGATGATATAGTCTCTCAAATATCTCTAAGGATACACATTAGAATTTTTAAATTCTCTACTATTTCTTGCACTATTTCTACACCTGGGATCTGTCGATCTGTTTGTCTTTCTTGGTCTTCCTCTCCCAGGCTGTTTAAGTATTCCCCAAAGGTCTAATAATCCTTCATTAGCAATTGATATTTGTGAACAAAATCTGATTTGACTCAGTATAAATTGCTATCCTTTTCAGTAGTGTATATCAGTGTATCTATGTAGGAAGGGCTGACTGAGGATCCCCTTGTAAGTTGATGGTTCCTGTTGAAAACAAGCTTTCCTTTACGTTGCATACCTGGGAGTAGGAAGGCTAGCTCAAGAACTCCACAGACACCAAAGTGAGACATATGTTAGTTTGGAAGTAGAAAACTTTTCCACAATACACTTCTGACAGGCACTGTCTCTTCCTATAATGTTGTGGAAATACGTTGTCCTTTCAGGTTCTTTGTTATATCTTTCACCTCATTACACAGACTATGATCGACCCCTCCCCAAATCTATTACTCTATATAGAAGGTAAGTCTTGGATTTCCGTCTGTGAACAAACGTTCTAGAATGCTGCTCCAAAAATGTATGGGAGGATGAGGAGCCAAATTAGACCATATACATTTCATTGACTCTTCCCAATCCTGCTTCTTCATTGTCCACCAACTCCAAACTTAGGATTTCTCTGTAACTCAGCTAGGAAGATCTTCTCCCTTATCTGTACCATCTTCCTCCTGCATCTCTTCCAATGTGGGACTTTTTTTCACCCATCTGCTTTATCTACTATATAATCCCTTCCACTTTCAGAATTCCCAAAGTTTGTCAGATCTCTGGTTTGCTGGAGGAATCCTCTCTGGTTTACAGTATTACCAGGAACTCATTATGTTGTATATCTTTACCGCCATTCAGTGAGATCTATGGATGGAGGAGAAGTTCAAGTGTGTGCCGAGTTTGCCACCATAGACTGAAAAACAGGGTGAAAGGGTTAACTATACAGTGGCCAGAAACAAATTTCAGATGATGAAATTAGAATAATAGGAGTAGGAATGTGAATTAGGGATTTTGCTAAGAAAAACCACCATGCCATTCCCTATTACCCAGTTTGTAACCCCCAATGAAAGAAACTTCACTATGTTTTCATATCCTTATGACTTACCTCTCTTTGCTTCTCGAGGCTTCACATGAAATGTAGTATAATGGCCTGCTGCAGCCAACACCTATCTTTTCAGTCTATATCTAGGAATTTCAGAAAAGGTAAATGTGGAAGGCAGCCAGATGTCCAGGCTCTGATCATAAGTCTTACAGCAAAGATGGCAATAAACTTCACTAAAAAAAAGGCTGACCCAGGTTCCAAACAAATTTTTTGAATATGATATTAATTTTATAGAAAACAATATATAAAATGTCATGGATGAAACTTCTTTCAAACTTATTTTAATATATCCTTACTCTGACTTTTCTGTCTTTGCTGATTTTTTTAATTTGGCCCTTTGATTTGTTCTTTGTTCTTTTCGTTTCTACCTCCTCAAAATCCTGTAAGAAAATAATTCAAGATGATAGACAAAGCAACATCTTAACTTCATTATGGTTTTCCATCCCTTAACAATTATCATGACTAGAGAATGACTGATGCAATTGGCCCAGGAGCCTAATACTAAAACTGAGTTTTGAGAACAAATGTGAAGACATCAAAGCCAGCAGGACAAATGAGGGAGTCACAAACCCCCTACGTTCTCTAATTTAAAACAAAGGAAGGAAAAGCCATTTTTATTTTAAATTGATGACTCAAATTAGGGCAAGAGAAAGTGAGATATAATAAGATTGTTCAGTTTGATGCAAATGGTAATTTACCATTGTTTTCATATTTGCCTTAATGACTGCTGAAATGTGCATATGTTTATAATGGCTGTCACTTATGTCTGAAGTTTCATTAGATGATGGAAAATCTCCCTTGGGAGGCTTTATAATTAGCGTAGCCAACCATCATCTGTTTTGGATGATTTTGGAGACAGAATTTTTAGGTCCCTTCCAGCTCTGAGCCTGTGTCTGGATCTAAACAAAATGAAACATTTCCAAACAATTTTCCCAAATGCATACATCAGCACTTCCTGGTGATGCCTTGTCTCAACTATGAGAGTGAATTTGGAAACAACCATTCACCACCCTTTATCTCAATACCACTCACCCCCAAACACACTTCTGACTGCGGTCTTCCGAGTATGCGCCAATCCCACTTGGCCACATCTGCTTCCCCTTTGCTCCCCTACTTCACTCACACACTCTGCTCAAGTACACACACCTGCTTATGCTCTCTAGCTCATCAGCTAATCCCTCATTTCCCCTCCGTCAGGCTGCCCAGCTGCAAAGAACATCAATAAATCATAGTTTGTATGTTCTCCTTCCTGCTCCGATGTGAAGTAAATCAGTTTCAAAAGGTGTTTTCTCTGGAAAATTCCTTTCTGTTTTCAAAGAGCCAAGTTTTAACACAAATAAGGTAATTAAAACGTTTGGCCTTTGTAAGTAAACAGGTGTCACACCTGCAAGCAATGATCCACCACTGAGCAATACTATTTATCAAGCTCAAGATTATCCATTTTTGGTTTATGTTATAGTATTAATCCATCTCTGATATGTATATATCATTACAAAACTTCTAAATAAAAGTAGTGTATCTAAAAAAAATACTTTAGAGTCAAGTAGGTTTATGAATTCTAATTTTCCATTGACTTCCATTATAAAATAAGAGCAGGAAAAAATGGAAATAATAATAATAATAGCTAATGTTTCTTGAGCTCTTACCATGTGCCAGATACTATTCTCAGCACTCCCAATAGAATAATTTATTTAATTCTCACAACATCCTTATAGAGTGGGTGTTATTTCTATCCAAATTTTTGTGCATAAGAAAATGAGATACAGAGATTTTTATATACCCCACCCAAGATCACTGCTACTAAGTAGCAAAGTCAGGATTCAGGTCTATAGCCTAGTTCCAGAATCCATGGTCTTAACCAACATGCTATAATGCCTCAATATAATAAAATAGTGCTAAGTAGTTCTAAGGCCTTGAAAAATTATTTAATAAAAATAAAACTGATGGAGCACCAATGATGACATCGAACATTTTAATAATAATGTAGATACATGCTGGGAAATTTTAACAAAATGGGTTAAAATAAACAGTTGCTTACAAGGAAGAATAAAGAAAACCCAAAGCCTTTTAAAATTATACTGTGCACATGCTACATTCACATACTCCCTCAGGACTATTGCGAAATGCCAGATAAGTACACAAAATGCAACATGACCAGAACTGAAGTTATGCCTGCCTGTATCACATGATTACGAGTTTCCTAGTACCTACTGTGCAAAGGACACTTGGCACGTTAAATGTTTGTTGAATTGGACGAATGTTTATTGGTAACACCAAAGGGAATTATAAGGTATAAAATACCCAACTGCCTTTTTCAAATTAAATTGAATTCTATTAGGATTTATAAACTTTGTAAGTAACATTTTTTTCAAAAGTCTTCAAAAATATACAAGCAGATAAATGTTTTGTCCATAGGCTATAAGAATGCTAAATCAGTGCCATTAGAAACTTTCTAGTCTAATCCTTTCATTTACAATAGAGAGAAATGGGCCTAGAAAGGTTCACTGAGTTGCCCAAGCAGCCAGTTCATAGCAAAGTGTGACTAAAACCCAGGTCCCCTGATGCCTGAGTTGACTTGAGAGGTACACATATGTATATAAATACTGTATGCACAAATTCCATCTGGCTTCAACTGTTTCTCATCAGTATGCCACAGTACTGAAATCCTAGCATTAAAAGATATGATTATACATATTTGTCTTCCCTGCCTACAATATTTCTGCCAAAACTACCCTCCATGGATTTATAAAATACCTTATCCACCATTATGGTATTCCACACAGCATTGCTTCTGATCAAGGAACTCACTTCACAGCAAAATAAGAACTGCAATGGGCCCATGCTCATAGAATTCACTAGTCTTGTCATCTTCCTCACTATTCTCAAGCTTGATAGAATGGTGGAATGTCTTTTTGAAAGGGGGGAGGGAAGCAACACCTTGCAGGGTTGGTGAAACGTTCTCCAGAAGGCTGTATATGCTCTGAATTAGTGTCCAATATATGGTGCTGTTTATCCAGTAACCAGGATTCATGGGTCCAAGAGTCAGGAGGTAGAAATGGGAACAGCACCACACACTATTACCCCTACTGATGCATTAGCAAAATTTTTGTTTCCTGTTCCCATGATTTTCCAGAGGGAAGAATCCTCCCACCAGGAGATACAACAATGATTCCACTGAACCAAAGTTAAGACTGTCACCCAGCCACTTTGGGCTACTTATTCCTCTGAGCCAACAGGCAAAGAAGAGAGTTACAGTAGTGGCTGGGGTGATTGATTCTGACTACTCAGGGGAAATTAGACTACAACTCCACAATGGAGGCAAGGAAGAGTATGTCTGGAATATAGGAGATCCCTTCAAGTGTCTATTGGGTCACTTGCTGAAAGCAAACAGAATATAGATGAGAATCGAAAGGCGGTGGTTATAAACACTAGCTATGGCCATGTGACAAATTACAGAAATGAGGACTATAATTGTCATCAACATTTCCTCCTCATTTTACTATGAATACGTGTGTGTGTACAGGATATATATGTTTTCTTTATTTCCTTTTTTTCTTATCATATAACATGAGATGCATTGATTTTATATCATAGTATTTAAATGTGGTTAATTTTACATCATATTACTTAAGTTAATAGGACATCAAGAAGAAGAGTAAATATTGTTCAAGGACTTTACCTCCTCTTCCAGGGTAGGGGTTAGTCTGTTTTTGGTTGTAGGATAGTTGTATCATGTTAGGTGGTATTATGACCTTGTTATTGTCTTTATTTGAAGATTAAGTATGATTTAAGGATATGTGTGTGGGTACCAATTTGACAAGGGGTTGATGTGGTGGTTAATTTTATGTGTCAGATTGAGTGGGCTATAAGAGAAAACATTGTTTCTGGGTGTGTTTATGGCAGTGTTTCTGGATGAGATTAGCATTTGAATCGGGGACTCAGTAAAGTCGGCTGCCCTCCCCAATGTGGTTAGGCAGCATCTAACCCATTGAGGTTCTGAATAGAACAAAAGAAGGAGGTAGGAAGAATTCAGCCCTATTTTCCTGCCTCACTGCTGGAGTTAGGGCATCTTATTTCATCTTCTCTTTGCCCTCAGACTGGGATATCCGTCATTGGCTCCCTTGGTTCTCAGACCTTTGGACTCAAATTGAATTACATCACCAACTTTCCTGAGTCTCTAGCTTGCAATTGGCAGATGGTGGGACTCCTCAGCCTCCACAATCATGTGAGCCAATACCTCATAATAAATCTCCTTTCAAGGTACAAACTATTGGGTGTAAGATAGGTTACAGGGATGTATTGTACAACACGGGGAACATAGCCAATATTTTGTAATAACTGTAAATGGAGTGTAACCTTTAAAAATTGTATTAAAATTTTTTTTAATTTTAAAAGAATATGGCATAGACTTGTTCCAAGTGTTTGTGAATTTAAATGCAGAAACATTACTTAGAAAAGCAGAAAATGTGTCTGGGGGACTAAAGCACTCCTGCTAACTTACTGCCTTTTACATTTTGGAAAACTGCCTATAGATTTAATTATAGTCTAAATGGGATCAAATAAAAAAAAACTCCTTTCATATCCTATTGGTTCTGATTCTCTGGAGAACTCTAATACAGATATTATTTTTAATTATGTAAATAAACTGAGTCAGCTGCTACCAAAGATTTTAAAAGATGGAAAAAGAACAATGACCTGATTTCTTACACTTTTTATGAGTTGGTACTGCTGATGGTGTTTTGGTTGCCAGGCAACTGCTAATTGTGTGCTTTCTGCAGTCCCATTGGTAGGCAACACTTTGTCATGCATTTGGAGAATGATCTCAGCAGACATCTGGAACTTGTCTTTCTGTAGCATTTTTATTTCTCATCTTAATCTTCTTTTTCCTAAAGTGATATCCACCTATCCAAGCCTAAGAGAATGTCGGTGCTAAGTATATAGTGGGAAGCATAATCTAACTGCCATCTCTTGGCTGTCTTGCCCACTTAGCAGCTCTTGGATATAAAAAGAATATCAGAAAACTGAATATCTACCACACCATGTGAGCGGAATCATCTATTAACTCCTTACGACCTTATTTATCCATATATTTACTAGTATAGATTAATTACAAATTTAACTGGTATAATATCTGTGGTTAACACCCCAAAATTTAGCTTACTTAGCACCAACAAGTAGTATCAATACAATTTTGTGACCAAGGTTTCACCCTGATTTTTTGAAGATACTCCTGATAAGCTCATCCCTTTTGCCAGTGATTGTATTAAAGGATGAGTCCCTTAATCAACTTGATCCGATGAGCATAAGAGAATGTATTCAAAGGGCTTCTACGAAGTTCCTTCACTCTCAAAAACAAGTTACAGAAAAAAAGTCAATCCTCTTTTCCCTTCCCTTCCTGGATATAAGTAAACAGGTAGCCCTTATTGCTACTGAAACAATTATTCAATGAACTATCTGGGCTACTTGGACCAGATAATTTTTATTTGGGGGGACTGTAGAACATTTAACAGCATCCCTGGCCTCTAAAACTAGATGTTAGTAGAAACCTTCCAGCTGTGACAAAATGTTTTAGATATTTTCAAATGTCCCCTTGGGGGTAAAATCTCTCCCAGTTGAGAAATACTGACTTAGAAGAAGCTGGAGGAATAGACAGCAGCAGGGAGAGACCAAAATAAACTAGATTTACGATTACATCATTGAGTCTCTATGTCAACTAATTCTGAAACCCTCTTCACATCTGAACTATTATGCAAACTAATAAATTCTTTTATCTCTTGACCAGCATAAGTTGATCTGTCACCTGCAGTGTGCAGCTTAATGGGTACTGGGCAAAACATGATTGCATAGCACCTTTGCTCTCCCACTCCCCTAAATGACTTCACATATGCAATCTCCTCAAACCAACATCTCCCTACCTTCACTGTTAGCCAGTGACATTGCTCCCTTCTTCACTGAGAAAATTTTAAAAAGTAGATGAAAATTTCAGACTCCCACATCCAAATATATTTACCAACCAGCACTTGCATCCATATACTGTTCTTTGCCATCTGTTACTATAAATAAACCATTCCAATCTCTTCATTTTTGCAGTAAATCTCATTCCTTTTTTTCCTACTAAAACTTATAACCCCACAAATTTTCCCCTTCTCTCTTTCTTGTATTATTCCAATTAGTTTACAAGCATGCTACAATTTCTCCCACTTTGTATTAGTCTGGGCTCTCCAGAGAAACAGAATTAATAGGATATCTATATCTGTATCTATATCTATATCTTTGTCTATATCTTTATACCTATATCTATGTCTATATCTATATGTGTCTGTGTCTGTATCTATCTATATCTCTATCTCTATTTATCTATCTATCTATCTATCCATCTATCTATCTAGAAAGTTATTATAAGGCATTGTCTCACACAGCTATAGAGACCAAGAAGTCCCAAGATTGGCAGTTGACAAGCTAGAGACCCAGGAGAACCAATGGTGTACGTTCCAGTCTGAGTCCAAAGGCAGGAGAAAATCAAAGTCCCAGCTCAAACACAGTCAGGCAGAGAAAGCACATTCTCCCTGGCTTAGCACTTTTGATCTATTCAGACCTACAGTGGATTGGATGAGGCCTGCCCACAATGGGCGGGGCAATCTGCTTTACTCAGTCTATTGATTCAAAGGTTAATCTCATCCAGAAACAACTGTACAGACACAGCCAGAATAATATATAATCAAATATCTGGGCACTCTGGATATATACCCAGGACAAAAAGATACATACACCCCTATTTCATAGCAGCACTATTTACAACAGCCAAGACATGGAAACAACTTAAATGTCCATCGACAGGTGAATGGATAAAGAAAATGTGGTATATTACTTAGCCATAAAAAAGAATGAAATAATGCCATTTGCAGCAACATGGATGGATCTAGAGATTTTCATACTAAGAGAGGTAAGTCAGAAAGAGAAAGACAAATACCGTATGATATCATTTATATGTGGAATCTAAAATACGATACAAATGAACTTATCTATAAGACAGAAACAGACTCATAGATATAGAGAATAGACTTATGGTTGCCAAGGGAGAGGAGAGTGGGGGAGGGAAGGATTGGGAGTTTGGGATTAGAAGATGCAAACCATTTTATATAGGATGGGTAAACAACAAGGTCCTACTGTATAGCATAGGGAACTATATTCAATATCCTGTGATAAACCATAATGAAAAAGAACATGACCATAAACAAGACGAAAAGACGGGCCTCAGAATGGAGAAAATATTTGCAAATGAAGCAACTGACAAAGGATTAATCTCCAAAATATACAAACAGCTCATACAGGTCAATATCAAAAAAACAAACAACCCAATCAAAAAATGGGTAGAAGACCTAAATAGACATTTCTCCAAAGAATACGTACAGATGGCCAACAAACACATGAAAAGATGCTCAACATCACCAATTATCAGAGAAATGCAAATCAAAACTACAATGAAGTATCACCTCACACCAGTCAGAATGGCCATCATCAAAAAATCTACAAACAATAAATGCTGGAGAGGGTGTGGAGAAAAGGGAACCCTCTTGCACTGTTGGTGGGAATGTAAATTAATACAGCCACTATGGAGAACAATATGGAGGCTCCTTAAAAAACTAAAATTAGAACTACCATATGACCCAGCAATCCCACTCCTGGGCATATACCCAGAGAAAACCATAATTCAAAAAGAGTCATGGACCACAATGTTCATTGCAGCTCTCTTTACAATAGCCAGGACGTGGAAGCAACCTAAGTGTCCATCAACAGATGAATGGATAAAGAAGATGTGGTACATGTATACAATGGAATATTACTCAGCCATAAATAAGAACAAAATAATGGCATTTGCAGCAACATGGATGGACCTAGAGACTGTCATACAGAGTGAAGTGAGTCATAAAGAGAAAAACAAATATTGTACTATTAATGCATATATATGGAATCTATAAAAATGATATAGATGACCTTATGTGCAAAGCAGAAATAGAGACACAGACATAGAGAACAAATGTATGGATACCAAGGGGGAAAAGGGTGGGTGAGATGAACTGGGAGGTTGGGATTGACATATTTACACTATTATGTATAAAATAGATAACTAATCAGAACCTACTGTATAGCACAGGGAACTCTACTTGGTGCTCTGTGGTGACCTAAATGGGAAGGAAACCCCCCAAAAAGAGGATATATAAATATGTATGGCTGATTCACTTTGCTGTACGGGAGAAACTGACACAGCAGTGTAAAGCAACTACACTCCAATAAAAAAAAGAACATGAAAAAGAACATAAACATATGTATAACTGAAGCACTTTGCTGTACAGCAGTAATTAACACAACATTATAAATCAACTATACTTCAATAAAATTTTTTAAAATATCTGGGCACTCCATGGTGTAGTCAAGTTGACACATGAAGTTAATCATCACACACTTTAAATTTAAAAAATAAACTTTTCACCAACTCACTTTCCCTGCCAGCAACAGCCCTATTCATCTAATTTCTTTTCCAGCAATTTCTCAAGACTTATCCTCAATAGAGCCATCTCGACTCATCTCCAACTTTCCTCCCACTATACTTTTTTTTTTCCACTATACTTTTTTAACGTCTCTCCAGTCAAACTTTTACTCCCAATTCTCCACCAAAGATGCCTTTATCAAGATTAGTAATGAACTCAATGTTGTTACATTCAATTAATTCACAACCCTTATTTAAAATTAATGATCAGAAGCATTGTACAAAGCTGATCACCCTCTCCTCCTTGATATATTTTCTTCATTGACTTCCTGCCTCACTACCATCCTCAGGTTATTTTACTGCGTCCTCCTCATCTCATTTATCTCAATCCTGAGCCCAGTGTCTCAGTTCTTGATTCTATTATTTTCTCTGCTTAAACTCACTACTTTGGTGATTTTATCCAATCATAGTTATAGATTGATATGCTGATATCTTCCAGTTTTATATTTCCAACCCAGATCTCTTTCTTGAATCTGAAACCTGTATATGCAACTATCTACTTGATATATTGTCTTGATGGTCTAATAGATATCTCAAACATACTAAGTCCAAAATTATACTCTTGACTTCCTCCTACCCAAACCTGATCCACCCAAAGTCTACCCTTTGTAAGTTGAAGACAACACTATCCTTTTAGCTTTCAGACCCAAAGCTTTGCAAACATTTAAGACTTCTCTCTTTCCCTCACTCTCCAGATTCAATGGGTCAGTAAATCCAGGTGGACCTATCGTCAGAATATATCAAGAATCTGACCCTTTCTTATCAGCTCTGATGGCACACTCTACCGTATATCTTGCCTGAGTTACTACATAACTTCTAACCGATTTTCCTGTTAATGCTCTCTCCCAACCATAATATATTCTCAATATAGATGCCAGAGTAATACCTTTACAAGAGCAATGTTACTCCTCTGATAAAATCCTCCAAGGGTTCTCCACCTAAACTTTACCACCCAAACTTCTCTTTAAAATCCTGGATACTCCTATATGATGTGACCTCTCTAACTTCTTCTCCTGCATTCCCTTTTACTCACTGTTCCAGTTGTCCAGGCTTCCTTCTTGTTCTGCAAACATGCTAGATATGCTCCTACCTTAGGGAATTGTGTACTGACTCTCCCTTCTGCCTGGAATGCTTTATCTCCAGACATCAACATGGCTGAGTTCTTTAATATTTCATGGAGATAGAGATGCGGATGTTGAAGAAAATGGCCCCAAAATTCCCAAATATGGTTAAAAAAGAGATATAATTATACAGATCCAAAAAACTCTATGAACCACATGTCATATAAATACGAAGGAAACCCCACCTAGATACATCATAACCAAACTGATGATAAAGCAAACTGATGATTTTTTTTTAATTTTAATCTTGAAAATAGCTAGAAGAAAATGACATTACATTTGGGGAAAAATAATGATATGGATAAACGTTGAACTTCATCCCACTAGAATTGTCTCCTTAAATTCTGAAACAACAAAAATATCAATGACCACAAATACAATATCCAGTAAAAATATATTTTAGGTATGAAAGCAAAAATTATGAAGTTTTCAGGTACAAATGGAGAAAATGTATTTCCAGTAGTTCTGCAATGAAAGAAAAACTAAAAAAAAAAGAATTCTTCTGGCTGAAAAGAACAGAAACCAGGTGAGTACTGGATCTATAGGAAAGAGTAGGGAGAACTAGAAATGGTAAATATGTCGATAAAAATTAAAGAATGCAACAGAATTAAAGAATATGCAAAGAATATTTTATCATTACTTCTTTAAAAATGTGTGACTGAATGAAAATAACAGCACTGTCATGGGACTCATAAGTAGCTGTAATAAACATGACAAGAACAACAGTAACCAGATAAAAGGAATTGTACTGTTGCAAAGTTATTACCTTTTACATAAAGTGGTACAATATTAATTCTAAAATAAAGAATACATATTACAATCCTTAGAACAATCACTTAAAATAATGTAAGTAGTTATAGCTGAAAAACTAATAGAGGACTGAATTAGAAATCAGTAAGTATAAGATATATACAAAAGCCCCAATTATTTCAAAATTTGACGCACTGCTAGGTAACTCACGGCTCAAAAAAAAATTACAAGGGAAATTAGAAGTTATCACAAGAGAATTATAGTAAAAATATATCACAACAAAATTTGCAGGATCAATTTAAAGCTGTGTTTTGGGGGAAATGTGTAGCCTGAGAAGTTCCTATTAAAGAATAATGTTCTTAAAATCTGTTACCAAGTTTTTCCATTAAGAGGCTAGGAAAAAAAAAAAAAAAGAACAGCTTAGACTTAAGTAGAATAAAGAAAATCATAGTGATAGAGCAAAAACCAATAATGTAGTGTGAGGAAAAAAAGACAAAATTAACGAAGCTAAAATCTGGTTCCTTGAAAAGGTAAATAAAATTGATAAACACCTACACCTAGCATGACTGATCAGAGAGAGAGACAGAGAAAGAGAGATAAATGGAAAGAGAGAGAGAAATGGAGAAAGGAAAGAGAATATTCGGAGAAAAATAATAAAGCAAATTGGGGAGAAACATAAACAACTGCTGAAGAACATGTGGAAGGTCTTTGTACTTTTCCTGCAAAAGAGTTTGAAAATAAATCAAAAAAAGTTTTTTTAATAGATCTTTATTGGAGTATGATTGCTTCACAATACTGTGTTAGTTTCTGTTGTACAAAAAGTAACTCAGCCATATGCATACATATATCCCCATATCCCCTCCCTCTTGAGCCTCCCTCCCACCCTCCCTAACCCACCCCTCTAGGTCATCGCAAAGCACTGAGCTCATCTCCCTGTGCTATACTGCTGCTTTCCACTAGCTATTTTACATTCGGTAGTGTATATATGTCGATGCAACTCTCACTTCGCCCCAGCTTCCTCCTCCCACTCCGTGTCCTCAAGTCCATGCCCTAGGTCTACGTCTTTAGTCCTGCGCTGCCACTAGGTTCACCAGTACCATTTTTTTTTTTTTTTTTTTTTTTTAGATTCCATACATATGCGCTAGCATACGGTATTTGCTTTTCTCTTTCTGACTTACTTCACTCTGTATGACAGACTCTAGGTCCATCCACCTCGCTACAGATAACTCAATTTGCTTTCTTTTTAAGGCTGAGTAATATTCCATTGTATACATGCACCACATCTTCATTATCCATTCATCTGTCGATGGACACTTAGGTTGCTTCCATGTCCTGGCTACTGTAAATAGTGCTGCAATGAACATTGTGGTACATGACTCTTTTTGAATTATGGTTTTCTCAGGGTAAGAATGGCCATTATCAAAAAATCTAGAAACAATAAATGCTGGAAAGGGTGTGGTGAAAATTTTTTTAATTATTTTTTAAAAATCTCTAAGTATTACTTGAAATCAGAGTAATATCTGAATAGGCTAAGATGAACTTTTCTCCCTTTTAAAGTATTTTTCTACCTCCCTTTTGCAAATCTGGCACTGGGTCCTGAAGCTGGTTCATACCAGCTTTCACTGGCCATTGATGGGAGTATTTACACTATGGAAATCAGCACATGCTACAAATCAGGGTTTGCTTTATTGTTTTGCCGATTGACTATACTTAAGAAAATGATTGAGAAAATGTTAATAATGCAGATTAAACTTAAAAGTAGGTCAGATATGTAACCTTTATATTTTGAATAGCACAAAAACAATTAAAGTAATATTCTGCCAGCATTCAAAAGCTATTCTGGGATTCAGTAAAGAAGTTGCTCGTAGTATTGATTAATGAATAAAGTTCCAATATGTGGCTTTGCTATTTCACTTCATCTTACTCATTAATGTAAATGAAAATGTCAAACCGTGTTCACATCCAAATTACATTTTTCCATCATTTACAATCACAGATGTATGGATGCTGAGTTCAGCAAAAATCAGAGGGTATCCTGTGAGACTCAACTGGTTACATGGATTTACAATAGAGTATTTTACATTTTATTATTATTTGTAAATTGTGTGCTACACATCTTTAACGTAAGTAAAAATTATAGTAAGGTTATGTGTGTACATAAATTTATCTTTGCATATAGTTAACATATGTGTGAGTACATAGGCATATATTTATTTTTCCTCAAAGCTGGTAGTTAAACATTTAGCATCACATCACTGAACTCTGGGCACATCCCTTAACTCTGGAAATGTCTTAGACACAGTTTCACCTCTGAAAATTAATGTGACCAAGAATTACCTCATATGTTCAATGTGAAAATTAATGATATAAACTAAAAACTGCCCATCCTGGTGCCTAATAAGAAGAGGCAGCTACTATGGCAAGGATTATGATCTCTGTTATTAGTACTCTTACTACTCCTAGATGATCACGGCTGGTCCCTGCTACTCTAGTGCCTTCATACTGTTCCCTACCTTCCTTATGTGGAGAGAAGCTTATCTGAAACACACTTGTCCCATGTATGAATCCCTCAGGGTTTTTTGTGGGTTTTGTTCCTGTTCTAGTTTGCTAACCTCAAAACAAGAGGCAAAGTCTATATTTCTTTCTAGGCTTCAATGTTCTCATCAGTGAATGAGGGCTTACCTAATGTCACACAGTGTAAACATGTCTTTTTGTGAGTGACTGAATGTATCCACTGAACACCAATTCCAGTTCTGACATTTTATGATATTTGGAAATTGAAAATTCTCCTAACATTTAAAAAAATTTATTCTTTATTTTTCCTTGAAAAATACTGGAAAACACTGTAAGGTAAAAATGTCCTCTAAGTCTACAGACACTTAAAAAAAAAAACCTACCTGAGATTGAAAGTAAAAGCCTCATTTACATTGTCCTGCCCATACAGACCCAGTCTGTGAAATCCTGTCTCCTGAAGACAGCAACTTACAGTTTGGAGTTTATTTTTCCCGGCTTCTTCATGAGAAAATTTTTTAAGGAAAAATTTTATAAAGACATGAATATAACAATAAACATGTATTACTGATATGTACTATTCTAAGTTCTCTATAGTTTTTGACTTGTCAAGATTTCTGCTCACATACACACACACATGCAGACACACATAAATACCCACATAGAGATATAATGTCAAGGGTTTCATATAAAATATGCACCTATAGAAATATATATTATACATATAAATATATAATATGAAAGCTATCTTTCCCATAAAAATGAGTAATGTACTCATTAGTCTTATCATGTCATGAACATCATTTAAAACTAAGTACATTTATATCTATTATTTTTATAATTACATATTATTATATTAAGAAAATTTACTATAATGAGTTAATCACTCTCCTATTGTTGACAATTTGTGTCCTGTTATCCTAGAAACTCCATTCTACAAGGAATATCTTTCTTTTTTTCCATTTTTATATGTTGGTATTTTTGACTCTGTTTTTGTGAATGAGATCTTTTTTATTTTAATTTATAACTCACTTTTAGTATTAAGGAAAACTATTATTTAGTTTGTCATATCTAGTTGGCTTATAACAATTTTTATTAGATTTAATAGCTTCTTACTTAAATACCTCAAATTTTTATGATATTATCCTTTCCTTTGTGATATTTTGTATGATTAATTCTGCTTGATATATTACATTTCATAGAAATTCCAAAAATTATTTGAGAAACAGTGATAATAAAAATTTTCCCAATTTCTTACCAAAATATTTGTAGAATACAACTATTTAAAAATATGTAAAAAAATTGACTGCTAATAATTTTTAATTATGTTTAAGAAAGTTTCATCTATTATTGTTTTGTTGTTGTTGTTTTTTACCAAGAATAGATCCTGCTGATGTTTATCAGATACTTTTTTGGAGGGTAGCATTTCCTGATGTAATAGTTTGATTTTTCTCCTTTAATTTGTTAATGACAAATATTATTACGGTAAACTTCCTTATATTGAATCACCTTTTCATTCCTGAAATAAGCCTGTTTAGGCATTGGATAATATGCACTGATTTATTCACTTTGTTTTACACTTGGGTTTTCTTTAAAGGCTGGAACATGTATTACTAGTGCCTATTTGGCCAATGTTCATAATGGGATAATCATAAAATTTCAACTCTCAGGGAACTGGAATCAAATTCTGACCTCACAACTTAGTAGCTGTGACTTAGGCAAATTAGCATCTCTGCGTCTTAATGTTTTCATCTTTATGCAGAACTACTATGAGTTGCTGCATAGAAATTCTTAAAGGATAAAATGCAAGAAGATATATAAAACCCTAGCCAAGACCTCTGCTCTCAGTAAATATTAATTTACCTGTTCTGTGAGCTAACAAGTAAGGATAACAACATAACACATATATACCTTCAAGTGAATCAGTGTGGCTTTTCTCCTGAATTACAGTGGAAAAGTCCAACCGTGTATCCATAAATAGCAAGGGCAATATAAATATCACACTAAATAAAATATTTTGGCTATTACTGCTTTAATAATAACAGCCACTAGTGAGTGAATCTCCTGGCTGGGGTACCTTTCCAGCAGTTTGTCTTTTGCATAACAAGACTGTTTGATCCAAACATGTGTTCATGTTGAACCTTTCCCAGGACTTCTTATTTATAACTACACTGTGGCCAGTGTAGTTCTCCTTACATATAATCTCTAAAACATATTTGCCATTGAATAGTTATTTGCCATTTCCTTCTCTGAATTTCTTTCTAGGACACATGGAAAGGAGGAAGGCCACTGTTTGCATAGTCAAACATCCTCCGTGTCCAGAAATTTCCTTTGGCAGTCAGAGCAGTAGGTGTCTAAGTATGATGAGAATACACACTACATTATGAATTGTGAAAGCAGCTACAAGCACTATGCCTGGCATACCAGGTTTTAAATAAATGTTACATGAATGAATAATGAAAGGAAAAGTATCCAATTTTTTAAAAAAGAAATAATTTGTTTGGGAAATATCTTAGCACCTTAGAGAACTGCAGAAATATTTCAGTAGAAAATATAACTTATCAAACATTTAGAGAAGAGCTAACACCTATCCTTCTCAAACTCATCCAAAAAATTGCAGAGGAAGGAACACTCCCAAACTCATTCTACGAGGCCACCATCACCCTGATACCAAAACCAGACAAAGATACTACAAAAAAAGAAAATTACAGACCAATATCACTGATGAATATAGATTCAAGACTCCTCAACTAAATACTAGCAAACAGAATCCAACAAACATTAAAAGGATCATGCATCATGGTCAAATGGGATTTATCCCAGGGATGCAAGGATTCTTCAATATATGCAAATCAATCAATGTGATACACCATATTAACAAATTGAAGAAGAAAAACCATATGATCATCTCAATAGATGCAGAAAAAGCTTTTGACAAAATTCAACACCCATTTATGATAAAAACTCTCCAGAAAGTGGTCATAGAGGGAACCTACCTCAACAAAATAAAGGCTATATATGACAAACCCACAGCAAACATCATCCTCAATGGTGAAAAACTGAAACCATTTCCTCTAAGATCAGGAACAAGACAAGGATGTCCACTCGTGCCACTATTATTCAACATAGTTTTGGAAGTCCTAGCCATGGCAGTCAGAGAAGAAAAAGAAATAAAAGGAATACAAATTGGAAAAGAAGAAGTAAATCTGTCACTGTTTGCAGATGGCATGATACCATACATAGAGAATCCTAAAGATGCCACCAGAAAACTATTAGGGCTAATCAATGAATTTGGTAAAGTTGCAGGATACAAAATTAATGCACAGAAATCTCTTGCATTCCTATACACGAACAACGAAAGATCAGAAAGAGAAATTAAGGAAACAATTCCATTCACCACTGCAACAAAAAAATAAAATACCTAGGAATAAACCTACCTAAGGAGGTAAAACACCTGTACTCAGAAAACTATAAGACACTGATGAAAGAAATCAAAGATGACACAAACAGAGGGAGAGATATACCATGTTCTTGGATTGGAAGAATCAATATGGTGAAAATGACTACACTACCCAAAGCAATCTACAGATTCACTGCAATCCCTATGAAGTTACCAGTGGCATTTTTTACAGAACTAGAACTAAAAATCTTAAAATTTGTACGGAGACACAAAAGACCCTGAATAGCCAAAGCAGTCTTGAGGGAAAAAAATGGAGCTGGAGGAATCAGACTCCCTGACTTCAGACTATACTACAAAGCCACAGTAATCAAGACAATATGGTACTGGCACAAAAACAGATATATAGATCAATGGAACAGGATAGAAAGCCCAGAGATAAACCCATGCACCTATGGTCAACTAATCTATGATAAAGGAGGCAAGGATATAAAATAGAGAAAAGATAGTCTCTTCAATAAGTGGTGCTGGGAAAACTGGACAGCTACATGTAAAAGTATGAAACTAGAACACTCCCTAACACCATACACAAAAATAAACTCAAAATGGATTAGAAACCTTAATGTAAGACTAGACACTATAAAACTCTTAGAGGAAAACGTAGGAAGAACACTCTTTGACATAAATCACAGCAAGATCTTTTTTGATCCACCTCTTAGAGTAATGGAAATAAAAACAAAAATAAACAAATGGGACCTAATGAAACTTAAAAGCTTTTGCAAAGCAAAGGAAACTACAAACAAGACAAAAAGACAACCCTCAGAATGGGAGAAAATATTTGCAAATGAATCAAGGGACAAAGGATTAATCTGCAAAATATATAAACAGCTCATGCAACTCAATATTTAAAAAACAAACAACCCAATCAGAAAATGGGCAGAAGACCTAAATAGACATTTCTCCAAAGAAGACATACAGATGACCAAGAAGCACATGAAAAGCTGCTCAACATCACTAATTATTAGAGAAATGCAAATCAAAACTACAATGAGGTATCACCTCATGCCAGTTAGAATGGGTATCATCAGAAAATCTACAAACAACAAATGCTGGAGAGAGTGTGGAGAAAAGGGAACCCTCTTGCACTGTTGGTGGGAATGTAAATTGATACAGCCACTATGGAGAACAGTATGGAGGTTCCTTAAAAAACTAAAAATAGAATTACCATATGATCCAGCAATCCCACTACTGGGCATATACTCAGAGAAAACCATAATTCAAAAAGACACATGCACCCCAATGTTCATTGCAGCACTATTTACAATAGCCAGGTTATGGAAGCAACCTAAATGCCCATTGACAGACGAATGAATAAAGAAGATGTGGTACATATATGCAATGGAATATTACTCAGCCATAAAAAGGAACAAAATTGGGTCATTTGTAGAGATGTGGATGGAACTAGAGAGTGTCATACAGAGTGAAGTAAGTCAGAAAGAGAAAAACAAATATCGTCTATTAACACGTATATGTGGAACCTAGAAAAATGATAGAGATGAACCTGTTTGCAGGGCAGAAATAGAGACACAGATGTAGAGAACAAATGTATGGACACCAAGGGGGGAAAGTGGCGGGTGGGGTGGTGTGGTGGTGGTGGTGGTGGGATGAATTGGGAGATTGGGATTGACATGTATACACTAATATGTATAAAATAGATAACTAATAAGAACCTGCTGTATAAAAAAATAAATAAAAGAAAATTTAAAAAGAAAATATCTTATCCATCCACCCACTCATTCATTCAATAAATATTGACTGAGGGCTTGCTATTTTCCAGTCAAGTCACTGTGAATACTGTGCTCGGTATGACATGCTGGTCCACATCGAGAGATTGCAGTCTGCTGAGGAGATTAATATTGAATATAATTCCAAAATTATTGAGTGATGGAAAAGTCCAATTACACAAGCATACAATAGAGAATAGAAATACAGAGATTTCATGTTTTATCTATAAAATTATAGGACTCAGTGCATTGAACCTTCTTTAATCTACATTTGTACTGTTATTGTTCAAGAGTAACAATTGACTATATCAGGAGCAGGTTCTGAATACTGGATGATCCAAATTGTAGTTCAAGGTCTAATGTTAAATAAGCTTATTATAAACTCATCAACTACAAGATCAAGGGATGATGCATACTATCATAGGACCACATTGAAATTCAGCTGTTTGGAGGTGGGCTAGTTTCTTTCATGAGCTAAACATCTCTTTCCTGCCTGTTAGCAGCACAGCACCAAAAAATACTACTACCTGAAAACAAATAGCTAAATCTTTGAATGCTAATCTAGTATAACCCATAAAATCCTGACTGGATAGAAGTAACACAGAAGAGAAAGCAGAATATGCTTTAAAAATTGAAATATAATCAAAGTAAAAATTTACTTTGAAAAAAATAGGTAAAGAAAAATAACAGATGAACTTCACAGAAGACTGAAGGTCCTAGATAGATAATTAAGAAAAGAATGCTTTCAGACCAGTCTGAATCTACAAGCTGAACATGGGTAACTTTTGCTTCTGGTGAGATAAAGCAACAAGGAAACAATTAGCATGCAGTATGCTTATCCCTGGCAATAATTGTCAAATCCTTTACTGCCTTGTTCCCATAATTTTCTGGCAACAGTCATAGGACTGTGAAGATCTGTCAGCTCCTACCCACACAAATTTCACTATGAATGCTTGAGGAGCTCTTGATAAGATCCTTAAAAGCCACGAGAGCCTTTCTCACCCTCCTCCCACTTGATAGAGAAGGTAGAGCCCCTCCCATCATTTTCTACTCCTATAAAATAATCCTCTCAAGGAGCTTCAGGGAAAACAATATTCTGAAAGGCAGAATAAACCTTCCTCTGGGAAAAGGGATTGCCAAGGCCTGGCTCTCTCCTTAGAAAGGGAGATGGGAAAGTACAGTGAACACAAAATACGTGCATATAAATATTCCAATACGCTTAACATACTTTCTCACTTGGATCCCTCTCATCAGAATTTAAAAATTCTCAAGTGTCCCCTACCAACCTAAAAAACAAAAATAAAAACAACCTCACACCCAATGACATCTACATCATCAAATTCATCAGTGAGACTTTTTTTCCAGACTTCTGAGTTATTGGCCAGATTTTGTATTGAAATAACCTTCAATAAAAAAATTCACTGTCACTGTAACCTCTCAACAGTTTCAGCACCTTTTGGTCAGCTCCTCCTGCAAACATTCTCTTCCTTTGCCTGTAACAACAACCTCTTCATTATACTCCCAACTCTGATCAATTCTCAGCCTCCTCAGACCAATTGTTAGAGTTCTTCAAGGCTAGGTTGCGAGACTTCCTATTCTACACTCGCATCTAAATCTACAGCTTCAATTGCTGATCTAGTCAACTGGTGACTAGATACCCAGGTCTTCCAGATTTACATTTTTAGCCCTAGATAATTTCCAAACCTGTACTGGTACCCCCGTTTTGTGAAAGTTCACTTTACACACTCCATTTTTATGAAAGACCTACATTAGTACCTGTTTTCGCTAACCGAAAGAAATCAAAAAGGATTTTCACTTTTACAAAAAAAGGTGAAGAGTGAAAACGGTAGTCAGCGTTAGTTTTGTAGCGAGCCCGTTACAAAAGCGGCCTACACCCCGAGCAGTAAGAATGGCGCCGCCAAGCTCCTTCCCTGGGAACTATACTCAGCATCTCAGCCTCAAGACGCCACAACTTTGAACTGTGTCTGTGAGCATTTGTGCTTTATCTCAGTTTATTTCATGCAACCATTAGCAAGCTGTGTCCTAAGGTAATTGCTTCTTTGCTTTATGCCATTTCAGCTTATGAAAGATTTCACAGGAATGCTCACTTTCGGAAAGCAGGACAAAGGTGTATAGTATAGAACTACAATGAAGAACTATACAGCTCCACATATCTCAGATGCACCTCAGACTCAACATGGCCAAAACCAAATCCCTGATTTCTCCCCACCCGAAACAAAATTATACAAATGAATGAATAAACAAAGCAAATCCCCCTCTACAAAAACAACTACCCCGTTCTCTTCCAGTGTTCCCTGTCTCAATACAATGTTCATCAGTATCCTAGGCGTAAAAATTAGAAACTTAACATAATTCTTTTCCTTATTTCCATGTTAAATCAATTATTTAGATTCAATTTCTAGATATCTCTTAAGTGCATTCACTCTTCTTTAAGCTGCCTTTCACCACCTTAGTATAGTCATCCATTTGCCCAAGACTTGATTTCTGAATCGCCTAATGATTGATCTCTTCATAGTCACTCTTATTCCAATCCTTTCTTCATATTACCATCAAAGTAATGTTTTGAAAGCTAAAATTTCATCATTTTTTCTTCTTTGCTTAGAAACTCTTCAATGGGTTTTCACCCCCACTGAAAATGAAGACATAGCCTTTATATAGCACAAAATAATACCTTACATGGTTTCAACCTCACCTACATCTCCAGCTTCGTCTTACACCATCCACCCTTGCTCCTTGCTCCAGCTTCACTGGCATTGTCTCATTTTCTCAAAATGTCATGTTCTATCTCATTGCAGGGCTTTTGCTAGAACTCTTCTCTCTGCTTAAGATATTCTCTGTTATTTTCTCAAATTTGAAGAATAGTTATTCAGGTCAAATTTCACTTCCTGAGGGAAGAATTCCCAAACACCACAGAGCAGATCAAGACCCTTTTATTATATACTCTGGTAGCACAACATGTCAGTTCTTTATAGCACTTAGCATTATGTATCAAATAAAAATTTGTGCCTTAATATGATTAATGTCTCTCTTTCCCAATACCTCTTTGTGATGGCAGACACCATGGCTGCTTTTGTCACTATTGCATGCCTAGAGTCTAGCACAAGTCTTGTCATATAATTAATGCTTAATGAAGTTTCATGGGATGAAAAACCAAATGAACTGATTCTGTAGAGATGGAAATTGGTTAATTCGATACAGTGAAATAATTGAATGTCTGTCTTTTCAGTTTTATACCTCTCATCTACATGGATAGATCTTGATCAAGTAAAACTGACTCAAAAAATGCCAATTTTGTCACTGATGTACATATTAATGTTTCTGAATGACTCGTTGGCAGAGAGCAAGGAAGAGTGATGTAGAACTTTGTACTTGTACCACTTCTCCAGTTTCATGATGCAAAATTCCAGCTCCTACTATTTATATATGAATTGAAACATATTGTTGATATATTTATAAACATATTTTTATCATAAAACATAGGAGCTGGATCCTCCCCATCTCTAACAGTGAAATTTAGATATTGAGTGGTTTTTTTAAATTTAGGAAGAGATATTTTTGACATCTTCTTGCTACGAGTAAGCCCCACAGTGACAGGACATTATACTTAAATGTGACTGGAGAGAAGTAATGGGAATTCTCTGGGCAATGCTTTATTACGCTTTTGAGAAAGCATCTGATTTTAATTTCGAATGGTAAAACTTGAACATAGTTGGCTAATTTACCAGCCACACAAGGAAAGAAGAGGCATCATTTTAAGTGGTTTATACCATTTAGGATGGTTACTGCCAACTTTGAGCTGAAAAACTTGGAGGCCACTGACTGAGAATGTATATCCACAAAACTATATAGCTAATATCCAACCATAATCAATGCTTTGGAAATTGATATATAAATTCAATGCATATGTAATATCTATTAAAATACAAATATGATTTTTAATCATCACATGAGATATGAAAATTTACCTTATACTTTTATTTTATTAGGTATTCATTGACTGTAAGATTATTTATTTGTCATTAAATGTTCCGTTCAATGAGTCATATAATATGATAAAGAAATTATTAGGTACCACTTTACTGCTAATATCACTGAATCAAAATTTGTGTGAGACAGTCTCTAACTTCTTTTTAAAAAACTATAAATATGATTACACAGGAAGAAACACTAAAACCAGATTCTGAGCACTTTCAAATGAGAAAAATGGCAAATGCACATTTAGCTTACAAACTGAAGACATTTCTTCGTTCATTCAGCAAATAAATCTGCCAGATACTACACTGACAGATAAGAATGTTCCTAACTTCACAGAGCTTAATCTAGTCTCTTTTCAAAGAATTTTAATCTTAATTTTGGTAAATCCCATCAAATAGAGATTTATTTTTTAACCTCAGTTGTTGAGCTTGTATATGATTCTTATTATATCCAATAAGTATGTGAAGTTGATAATTAACAGTTCATATTATATACACCAAATAGAGACAATAGATGTTGTGATTTCTCTCTAGTTGATTGTGTTTTTTTCAAGTATTAAAAAAATTTTTTTCACAGGTACATGCAATATAATAAAATAAAAAATAGCTACAGCGCCTAGAAGTTAAATTGGTTTTTTGATTCCTTTCAGTAGCGGAGGCTTCATATTTTAAATTACTCTAAGCCATTTATGAAAACATATTTCTCATCTCTTCCTCATCACTATTTATACACCTTCTAGATCAACCCCACAGGTTGGCAAGAATTTGCCTGGTTATGTTGTTGGAGAGAAGTATTCATGCGGCTGGAGGGAAGCATGAATGAACGGGGTGTGCTCAGGGATAAGCAGAAGTGTTTTTCTTGAACTCTATTGACTGTTCTTTAATGTCAATTGACTCATTGACTCATACAAAATCACACACACTTCCAGCACAATAAGGGAGGAAAGTGTCTATTCTCCATCCATATTATTTGAGTGAATTTGGAAAACCAGCCGTCCTATCCAAGAACTGTTTTCTTTTAAATGTTCATGACAAAATGATATTCTACATCCAGGTGAACTATATCTGGATAGATAGAAATGCTCCATGCACAACTATTACTATAGATGAATAATGTCAGTGGGCAAAATCAGCCATGCATGCCTCATCTGGACACTCTTCCCATTGTCTTATAAACTTCATTGACAAGAATGCCTCCTAATCTGACCCCACCATGACAGGAAGTTCCTTAAGGACAGGGTATACATGTTATTTGTATTTATATTACCAGTGTTTAGCAAATATTTAGACTTTTAGTAGACAAAAAACATTTGTAAAAGTAGGAGGAAAATGTGCCAATTCTCCATTTAACATTCTGATCAATTAATAAAGGAACTCACAAGGTATGGAAGAAAGACACCAGAATTGTATTACCTGATAGCTTGGATTCTTGCTACCAACCCTGCCTACTTTGTTGATCTTGCAGTGGTTCTCAATTTTAGCCTTACAATGGAATCATCTAGGGAGTTTCTTTAAAAGATCCCACCCAGATCACATCTCAGATTAAATAAATCAAAATCTCTGAAAGTGAGATGCAAGGACCTGTATCTCTTAAAGCTCTCATGCTGATTTCAATATGCAATTAAGTTTAAAAAACACTTTTGTAGACAAGCCTGAAGAATACAGTTATTTCATTGATATACCTTAAAAAGTAAAAGCTAAGCTAATTTCAAGATCGATAACAATGACAGTAACTGCTTTAAACAGACTTAGAATTTCTTAGAGAAGAATGATTAATATTTCAATTCCTCAATCCTAAACTGCAGGATTTTTTCAGATCAAAAAATGAAAGTATGTGTACTTGAAAAGTTGCATGATGTGATACAAAATATGTCAAACCTGGAGGATGTGTCCTGGGTTTTCAAGACCTTCATCCATAAATTAAACTGTGTATCTCAGTTTCCTCACCTGTAAAATAACCAGGTTGGGATGAATGATCTCTATGACTCTCTCCAGCCCCATAATTCTATAACTGGTTTGAGGAGCATCCTGAATGATTATTTTAATGTTTCTAAAATGTACAACTTTTAATTTGAGAGAGTATCCTTTATAACTATGATGAAGTAGGGCTTTTGTGGCAATGAAAGTTCTCTGTTTTATACTTAAGAGCTCTATTAAATAAAGAAAAAAAGAAATAATAAATCTGGAGTCCTTTGATTTTGATGAAGTGTTTTCCTTGGCTCAAATTCATTAAGGTTGAGTCCAGACACCAAAATCCCTGCCCATAATCCACATGAATAATTCCAACATTGCTGGCTATCATCTTCTGCAAACCAGAGTTAATGGAATAAGGTTGATTCTGACCAAGAAAGGGCTTTGCCAACTAAAGAGAACTGTAAGAATTAATTCTAGCTATCACCAATGTGCAGAGAAATGATGTGAATTATATTATGATAAATATATCAGAGTTAAGCATAAAATTAAGTCCGTTGTTGAAAGTTTCATTCTGAAGCTTAATATCATATTTAATCTTTCATCTTTCCTTCATACTTTCATAATTGTTCATGGGGTTAAGTGCCAATATCTGTGTCCAAAGTCAGTCAGTGGCAGAGCCAAGGCTTGTATACTGTGTTCTTGACTCACATCTTGTGTTTCTTGCTATGTCTAGCTGTCATAACCAGGCACGTTGTTAGTCATGCTGTTCTTTTAATTTTTATTTTAAATGGACCCAATTTTTAATTTGGTTTACAGTGACTACTTCTTCAGTTCTTTTCAAAGCAGAGGAAGGGACTAAACAGATTCTCACACTCGTGCTTTGAATCCAGTTGGGACGATGGCATAAGAGACAATGAGGATGTCAGTCATGTTAAGGAGTAGCAAAAGAAACAAAGTTCTGGGATCAGAGATAGGAACTGTAGTCTCAATTCTGCCATCAAATGACTATATCTTCTTGGGCAAATCACAATCTCTCTGGATCAGTTTCCTCAACAGTTAAATAAAGAGGTATAAATTGAGAATTTCTTGTACTTTCTTCTTCAATCCCTAATTATAATATAAACGTAATTTTCTCATTTGCAAACAATAGATGGTACTCAAAGTGACGAGATTGTCACTTTTAATTAAATTTGTTTCCTTCTGTGTAGTACAGACTTCAGCTACATTCTTTGTCTATAGTGAATACAGTATAGATCATCAAACAATTTTTCCTTGAGTAGATGTTTAATTAAATAATTAAAATGTCTCATTATGTCTTTCAAAACCATAAGTAGGTTAATTGAAATCTTTTCTCTGTAGTTTTGATTAAATAGTCAGAAATGAGTACCAGGTACCCGATTTCCCTATTTACATTGCATTTATTTCTTTACTTATAATATATAAGTTATATTTCATTTGCCTTGATCTTATAATATTAAATATTGAACTAATTTACAAATTTGTAGAAATCACATTCTAATACTCTAATTTTATAGGTATTAACAGGCCTGTCTGTATCTAGAGATCCATGTAAAAATATCGCTGTGGTAGACAGAATTCTAAGATGTCTCCCAAAATATTCTATCCTAATCCCTAGGATTGTGAATAAAACAGATATTACTCCTATGATTAGGTTACATTATAATGTCATAATTGACTCAAATAAAGAGAGATTATTGAGGTGAGCTTGACCTAATCCCAAGAATCTTTTAAAAGCCAAGAGTTTTCTGGGCATTCCCTCGTGGTCCAGTGGTTAGGACTCCGCATTTTCACTGCGGAGAGAGTGGGTTCAATCCCTGGTTGGGGAACTAAGATCCCACAAACCATGTGGCGCAGCCAAATTTTAAAAAATAAAGAAAAAAAAGCCAAAGGTTTTCTGAGGCTAGTTACAGAAAAGGAAGTCAGAAATTCAAAATCCAACCACTGCACGTTTGAAGATGGAAGAGGCCACTTGGCAAAGAATGTGGGTGACCTCTAGGAGCTGAGAGTAGGTCTCTGTGGACAGCAAGGGAATGAAGACCTCAGCCCTTCAACGCCAAGGAACAAGAATGAGCTTAGAAGTAATATTTCCACTGATCCTCCAGATAAGAACTTAACCAACCAATGTCATGATCTCAGCTTGTGACACCCTGAGCAGAGAACCCAGGCACACCAGACCAGACTTGTGTCTGACAAAACTGAACTAATAAATGGACATTGTTTTAATCCATTAAGTTTGTGGTAATTTGTTAAACAGAAATACAAAACTAATACATTCCACCTCGGCCTCAATTTTCTTTAGGTAAAGCTAACAATTATAGATGCATGTTATACATAAAACTATCATTCAAAAATAAATAAAACATATTTTGCTATGAGAGAGCTGTGCTATGGCATTTATTCATACTTTCCTTAGCAAACATAAATCTATTCTCCCACATGATAAACCATTTTACTGCTAAGCCATTCCAAAAAGGCCTTTCATAATACATTCTGTGCTAAACAATTCATCATTATGAAATTTGTTCTTAGTCTTCATTTCCTCCAGATAGTGAAAATTAGTGAAATTCATGCACACTATCTGTTGCCCCTACTGAGGCATATTACCCCTTACACAATAATTTATACATGCTGTAGTTACAAAATAAAAACACATAAATAAACTTCTTGAAGTTGTTAGAGATGACATGGGAAGGACTATAATGGGAATCAGAATGGTGGTAAGTATCCAGGGAATCTTAGTGACCATGTTGTTTCTCTCTTGAGCTACAGGATTTTTCTCTTAATGCATTTTTCACAACCGATTTCCTCTGATTTCTCATAATTTTAGTTTTATCTATATATGTGCTATGCTCACATGCATAGCATTTTTTCAAGTTTTGTCCTTTTACTTAATTGGTAAATTATCTCCATAGTCTGATCCAGAGTTGTAAGAGGGAACCTGACTGGATTAGTACACTATTTCAGCAGTCCATTGTTAAGACCAGTAGCCAGCCTAAGGATGGCTGCCACTGGATCTCTGCGGGAAGAGAGGTGTGAGGTCACAAACTGTAACATGGTTGCCTACACAGGCAGCAGAGATAGCAACCCACAAGAATAGACTTTGCCCAGTGATCGCTAGCTCTAATAGAAACCTCAATTTTCTTCCTCTCTCTGACTTACAAAATAAAATGAAGGGGACTTCCATGGTTGTCCAGTGGCTAAGACTCCGCACTCCCAATGCAGAGGGCCCAGGTTCCATCCCTGGTCAGGGAACTAGATCCCACATGCTGCAACTAAGAGTTCTCATGCCACAACAACAACAACAAAAAAGATCCCTCACGCCGCAGCGAAGATCCTGCATGCTGCAACTAAGACCTGGTGCAGCCAAATAAGTAAATAAATATTTTTTAAAATAAAATAAAATAAAAATGAAGGATGAAAATTTACCTTATCTCCTCCTACTGAGATAAAAGGAAACCATACTTATCTAATAGGTGGGAGGTGCAGGTACAAAAGAACAATCTTTTGAGAAATTACACTGCAACTAGTTTTCCCATAGAATATGTAACTCAAAAAAACTTCTGAAATGTTACTGTAGCTGTACTATGATTATATATCTATGGAAGTAGATGGGAAAGGATACTAAGGCAAAGTCAATTTTGAAACCATCAGATAATCAGAACTGAGCAAGGAATAAAGTTATTAAATTGTGCCCCTCAATCCTTCAAAAAATATTTACCAACAGATGATAATTTTGATTGTTACACATTTTATATTAAGACAACCAATTTGGTCCTGATTAGAGACCTTTCTAAATTTCAAGAATATAGTAAATACCATATGAGCTCAAAGGAAGATTAATGATATCACTTCTTTCTAAGACAACTTATAACAACCTGTGAAATTGATTTTGTCTTTGGGTGATGTATAATCCCTGGATGCATGCAAATAGGTGAGAAATGAAGGGATCATAGTTTGAATAAAATGATGACAATGAAGAGAATGACAACATCAACTGCAATAATATCAAGACCTGGAGAAAAGCATTCCTAAAGTGTTCTAGAACTTGATTTGTTCTAGATTGGGCCATCAATACAAAGGAAGTTTAGATAGAAAGATGGAAAAGAAATGGTCTTAACAATTTCTTGAATATCAGACAATGCATTTAATAATAATTACTAACAGTTATCCAGCCTTTACTTTTACTTTAACTGTATACCAGGATCTATTCTTTCTCTCTCTCTCTCTCTCTCTCTATATATATATATGATATATTTTATATATTGATATATATATTCATGTAATTCTCATAAAAACCCTTTGAGATAGATGCTGTTTTTTCCAATTTTAAGAAAATTGGCTATATAAAAAAAGAATTGGCTACAGTATATAAAGAAACCCATTATATTCACATGTATTTGTGGAAAGGTGTATGAGGATATTTCTCTGTTATAACTTTGAGTTAATAGGAGAGAAAATGGCAACATGCAACATGTATTGGACCAAGCACAAACTTAGTGAACTAAAAACAATATTCATTTCTTGGAAATTCATTTGAAAAACTAATAAGCAACAACTGTTTTGTGGGTAAATTTGCTTGTGAGCCTTTTTAAACCCTGAAATACTCTGAATATCCAAGGCAACATTCAATATACCATTTATTTCAAAGAGCATATAGTTTATAACTCTGAGATGTCGTTTATCCCTTGTTCCCACAATTTATCACTCAGAAACCACAGACTTCAATATTCTTTTCAGATTTAGCTGGGGTTTCTTTAATCTGTTTTTTGTTTTGTTGTTGTTGTTGTTTTAATTGAGATCTATAGAAATGTCTTGTCAGTTTGTTCTTTTCAGGCCAGTAATTTGTGATAGAACTAACCATAAAAGCAAAATTAAAAAGCTGATTATTGTAAGGAAAAAAAAAAAAGAAACAGCATTTTATGTAGTGGTTGCCTGTGATTCTTGATTGTACTAAAATGGAAAAAGAAACATCAAACTGATTAGCAATTAGTGATTTTTTTTTTCTAAATTTGTGCTTAGCTACTAATATACATTGAACTTGCTTTCTTTCATCAGTCAAGTTCACAAAGCTGGAGAAGCATACTTCCTGACCACTCCATTTGGCCCATCAGATACTAGATTTAAGTATTATTGATGTATTTTATTCCAATGATAGGTTTACACTCTTCGTTGAAAGAGAAAAATTTTCATTATCTACTTCTGTACTGAATTTAACTGAAAGTTGGAAACATCCCAAAGAAGTAAGGCCACCAAAACTTGCATAAATATTTAGAGGTACTGACCTATTTAAATGACAGGGGTTTGTGATAGTAAATTAATTTTTTATTTAAAAAAATCTATGGAAATGAGTAAAATTTGAATAATTTGTATTTCTCAAATGAAAGTTCTTTGAACATAAAAACTTCTATAACTTGGTTGAATGTGATGATTTTACTTTGACTCAGGAAACCCCTCATGTGGTCTTCTCATGTTTTCATTGTCTTTAAGTTCACTTGAGACGTCTAACTGAACCAAAGAATTCGGCAACTTTAGAGGAAACCACCAAAGTTTACATGGTTTTATTAGACATTCCTCTAAAATTGTTTTGTTTCTAACGACCTTCACTGCATAAGTCACTTTCAAACGGCATATTTGTTTTCTTTCATCTTTCCGCCTTCTTAAAGGTCTTATGATTTTCTAAGATGAGTATCTAATGATTAAATTACAATCCAACACCTAAAAGGAAAGCTGAATGCTTTAATGTTTTAGACTCAATTTCCTGCAAAGACGGGAAGTAGCTAGTTTCCTATACCATGAAATATCTACTTTTACTTATGCAGTGTTCAATAAATATCATCTAAATGGCCTCTCAGCTGTCTGTGCACATGTAAGTAACCTGATATGGAATATTTACTAGTTTACCGGAAAAAAATTTCCAGTGTTTTCTTCTGGAAGTTTTCTTCTGAGGGCACACCTCAGGTAATATTATCTTCTTTAGCCCATGAAAGATGATCAGAAGTGGCATGTCAATTACTAGTGAGAACACTTAAAAGTTGTCCGATTCTCCATATTCTCTTCAGCTGATGGGGGAACCCTGTCTGCTGTGAACAGCAAAGGCTCCATTAGTCTGATTCCTTGAGTGACCATGATGAGCAAAACCCCTACCAATCTGCATTGAAATGTAGCATAAGTATAAAATAAATCTGTTGTTTTATGAGTTCTTTGCCTATTCCAGATTCGAGTCTTTTATCAAATATGTTATTTGCAAATATTTTCTCTCAACCTCTAGCTTGTCTCTTTACACTGTTTTTTTTTTTTATTTACTTGTTTATTTATTTTTGGCTTCATTGAGTCTTCCTTGCTGCGCGCGGGCTTTCTCTAGTTGCGGCGAGCGGGGGCTACTCTTTGTTGTGGTGCGCGGGCTTCTCATTGTCGTGGCTTCTCTTATTGCGGAGCACGGGCTCTAGGAGCGCAGGCTTCAGTAGTTGTGGTGCACAGGCTTCAGTAGTTGTGGTTCGTGGGCTCTAGAGCGCAGGCTCAGTAGTTGTGGCGCACGGGCTTAGTTACTCCGCGGCATGTGGGATCTTCCCAGACCAGGGCTCGAACCCGTGTCCCCTGCATTGGCAGGCGGATTCTTAACCACTGTGCCACCAGGGAAGTCCTCTCTTTACACTCTTAACAGTATCTTCCATGGAGCAAATGTTCTTAGTTTTAATAAAGTACTTTTTTTTCTTTCATGAACAGTACTTTTGATGTTGTATCTAAAAATTCATAACCAAATACAAGGTCATGCAGATTTTCTCTTATTTTGCTTCTAGAAGTTTTATAGCTTTTCATTTTACATTATATCTTTGGTCCGTTTTGAGTTGATTTTGTGTAAGGTGTGAGATCTGCATGTAGGTTCATATTTTTGCATAAGGGCATACAATTATTTCAGCACTATTTGTTGAAAAGACTAACCTATCTTCATTGAAATGCCTTTGAATTTTTGTCAAAAATCTGTTAACTCTATCTGTGTGGGTCTACTTTTGGGCTTTCTATTCTGTACCATTAGTCAATATGTCTATTTTTTGTCAATAACAGACTGTTTTGATTCTGGTTGCTTTATAATACATCTGGTATTGAGAACACTCCAACTTTATTTTTCTTTTTCAGAATTGTGTTGACTATTCTAGACCCTTTATCTTTCAACATAAATTTTAGAATTTTTTTTTTATGTCTACAAAAAAGTTTGTAGGGATTTTGATTGGGATTATGTTTAATCTTTAGATCAGGCTGGGAAGAACTAACATCTTAACAATGCTGAATTTTCCAATTCATGGAGATGGAAATATCTTTTCTTTCCATTTACTTAAATATTATTTGATTTCTTTCATCAATAATCTTCAGTATTCCACATGCAGATTCTGGACATATTTTGTAGATTTATAATTGTTTCATTTTTCTTTTTGGTGCTATTGTAAATGCTATTTTTCTTTAATTTCAAATTCCAATTATTAATTGCTGGTGTATAGGAAGGCAACTGCCTTGTGCCTCTGTTGCTTTAAACCATTGAAGCTTTTGGGTTATTTGTTACCCATTAATTATCTTGATGAATATGAAAGTTGTACCTAAAGCATGCGGATTCCCTAATAAAAACCTAAAATATGTCTTACTGTCTTAGGGATCTAATAGCTGCTGGTGGGGAAAAGTACTGGAAACTGAGAAGATGGAGATTTGTGCTCTACAGCATGGTGAAATATTTGCTAAGACCTATAATAACATGAAAAGTAGATCATGTTCCCGATGCACTTGTAGCTCTAGGGGAGTATATTGGAAAGCAAAATGTTGGTTATGTGTTTTGGTTACCACTGGATAGTTTGGCACTAAATTGCAAGATACAAATGAACTCAGAAAAGAACTAGCCAGTTTCCAAAACAGAGAAAAAGGGGAATAGAATGAGTCCAGAAACTACTTTTCCATCTCAAACTGTGAAAGATAAGATTGAGAAATGCTTTGTGAGATCAAAATCCATTAAAATCTTTCAATTGATTAAATTACCTCTGGGCCAGGAGCAAATTAGGAGTATCAAGTTCTTAAGTCCTTTAAGTTAGGAAAAAAAATTATAAGATCCCAGGCCTCAAAGTACCTGACACTAAAGAGAGAGAGAGAGAGAGTGAGAGAGAGAGAGAACATGGAAGAGAAAACTAAATAATGTAGCAGTTCTGAGAATTACGTCTTAAAAAATACCGTTGGTCTGGTTATTGGCCCAAGGAGCTGACTAAAAGCAGAGAGATAATAATCTTACTGAGTTTCTGAAGAGTCTGTTCCTCTTCCAGACTGTAAATGCTCTTTGGGCACCCAACCATATATAGGCAGGAAATGAGTTAACAAAGCAGAAATGCATATTCCCCAGTGTCCACGTAAGATGTGGCCAAGAAATATATTGGAAAAGGAATACTCTCCCAGAGGGTCTAGCTAGTGACTTAAAAAACAATGAACAAAGTTCCTCCCAAGGAATAGAATCAGGGCATAAACAAGGAACATTCCATACCCCCAGGGAAGAGAGTCTCATAATATTTTCCCATTGGAATTTTAGAATTGCTGTGAGCCAGAGTCTGTAGCAAGTCCCCCATTCTTCCTCTTTCTGAATGGGAGTAATTTTTTTTTGTTTTTTTTTCCACCATTGCATATTATGGGTGTATCTGGTTGGGAAGGTGGTGCATTTTAGCTCCTTTTAGCTCACTATTCTCCAGATCAAGGGAAGCCACATTATGACCTGATGAATAAACCAATGCACATTACTCAGAGATCTGGATTTTAAATTCCGTACCATGACTGGAATAGACTTTTGGATTTTCTTTTTTGAGGTGATGATGGCTAAATTCTCATGTGGGAAGGAGAGTGAACATAATACTTGCTGATCAAAAGAAAGCAAGTTGTGATAAATACTACTATTATTCCCAGAAATTTCTGGTTCTCCCCTCCTTCCACGAAGATTCACTCTAAGTTATGCATTGCTGTGGGACTTGTTTTGGCCAATGGAATGTGAATGAAAGTGATGTGTCACTCCTGAGTGGAAGCACTTAAGAAATTCAATTATCCATGTTCTTTGATCCTACCATGCCTAAGCCTGAAACCTCAGGTTCAGAAGACAACAACACCTTGATCAAGGTGGTCTTCTGAGCACTCCAATGAGCAGCTTGCCCTTTGCCAACCTGGATAGCACATGTAACATGAGAAAGAAATATATTTCTTCTCTTTTAAACCACTAAAGTGTGGTGACTCTTTGTTTTGCAGCCTGAGGTAATCTACCCTGATTATTGCACCAGGCAAATTGCTTAACAACATTTGATACTTAGATGAATTAAAACTCAACAACTTTGTAGATAAGTTTAAAATGTCCAGATTCTTCATGAAATTCTCAGAAACAAAAAATCATGATTTTAGTGAAGTTTCTATATCCCTCCAAAATGCAGTAGCCATAAGTATACAAGAAGAGCAAGATATACAGATCTGGAACAAGGTAACCTTGTGAAATTTTGTTTTTTGAAACTTTCTGCTTCCCCTCCCTACGGTTATTCAGTCTCCAGAGTCCTAATCTCCACCCACCTATCCTAACCTCTAAATACATAACTGTACACAACTTAGAGCACAGTAATGTAAAAATGGTGTCATTTGGAGTTAGTGCAAATTATCTCTATTGTTTTGTTTGGAAAGCTTGGAGAAAATGATATGGGACTTGAAAAATAATGAACAGGTTTATACACATCTCCAGTAGAAGCAGTATTCAATCACACTCACCCCCCCTTCTTTTCTTACCCTCCTTTTTCCTTTTCTCTTTTTCTCTATTTTTCTCCTTTTATTTTCCTTTTACTATGCCTCAAAAAAAATGGAGTTTTAAAATAAAAAGCAACAATTTGATGTCATATCAGGAAAATATATGTGCTGATGTGTTCATTTAAGGTTTATTTTCTCAGAAATCTATGTTTTAAGACGTCTTATTTACATATTATATAAGAATCAGAATAAATTATATTTTAGAATTTGAAAATTGAAACAGAGAAGCTCATTTGTCTGGAGTTTCATGATAACAGGGAACTTAAGGTACTCTAACTGGTGGAAACAAATACAACTAAATAGGAATGCAGGATCTCAGATTTTATAGGCATGAGGTTTGTTACTCATTATACTGAACATTTTCACTAAAGGTTAAAGGAAATAAGTATTATGATTTTATTCTGAAATGAGGGTAGATATTTTAAGAAATACATCCCAGTTATCCTATTTCCCAAGATATAATTAAGTATTACCCACTAAAACATTTTCTTGCAAGTTGTTTAACACCTAGATATGGTCTAAATTTCCCAAAGTCTTTTGGGTATAAGAAATTCAATGCATACTATACTAATTTCCAGTGACAAGAAATTAACAAACACATATTTGTGAACAGTATTTTTTCAATATGATGTCAACATTAAATGGAGTACATATTGATTTCAAGAAAATGATTTTAGAAGCATGAATTTAAAGAGCTATAAAGTGTCAACACAAAATATATACAACAAAGTAAGACTTTTAGCGTAGAAGGCATTTGAGTCTCTTAGGACTTTGTTCCCAGGATCAGACTATCGACTGAGGGCTTTTTTCCACGGCTGTGATGAGACTCAGCTGGACCACTAACAATCCTCTCCAGGGAGCTGGCAAGTCCGAAGGAGAAAGCTGCAATTGGCTCCCCTGCACCCACCCTCACTGTGCTGCCCTCGGTGAAACTGACTGTCTGGGAAGACAAAAGTGTACAGACAGGGAATTTGACATCAAGTTTAAAGCAGTGCCAAACCCACTTTATTTAATGTAAGCAGTGGCTTTCCACCCACGGCTTCCATCTCTTCTAAATGTTCCAGTAATGTCGGCTCATGAACAATCCTTTCCTGTGGACCAGTGCCAGCTTCTTGATTATTATATTTTCCTTTCTAACTTTGAACTGAATTATCTTTCACTGGTTGAAAATCTTTCAGAAATGTTCCCCAATAAAAGTAAACTCTTTCTTTTAATCTTTCCTTTTAATGTATGGAAAACATAAGCATATGAGGCCAGCCAGGGCTAAAGTGAAATTAGAGTTAGAAAAGTAAAATTGAATCTACATATTTTATTGGCAGAGGGAGGAGACTGGTTAGTTAAAGAAAAGTGATTCATATTTTATGCTATATATTACTTCTTTCAATGTAGACCTCAAACTCTGATACTATACTTTTTTTTGACTTTTTGGAAAGTTGCATTTAATTTATTCTCAATATTCACTAGTATAGCCCCACAGAGGCTGGTTTTCTCTAATCCATTTTTTTTTTCTTAGCATTCTTCATTATAGCTCATCTTAACTTCACTAGAAGTTACTATATATGACTTTATATATAATTCAATAGTCAGAATAGAATGAGAAAGTGTAACCAAACTCATTAAAATCTTATTACTACCTAGTAAACTTGATAATAGGGGATATGGGAATGGTAATGAGAGAGTTCAAACACTGGATATATTATCAAATCAAGAGAATACACATGAATGTTCTGGAATTCTCATCCTTCATGAAAAAGTACAATAAAAACTAATCACCAGGGATTTCCCTGGTGGTGCAGTGGTTAAGAATCCGCCTGCCAATGCAGGGGACACGGGTTCGAGCCCTGGTACGGGATGACTCCACACGCAGCAGAGCTACTAAGCCCGTGCGCCACAGCTACTGAGCCTGCGCTCTAGAGCCCGCGAGCCACAACTACTGAAGCCCACGTGCCTAGAGCCCGTGCTCTGCAACAAGAGAAGCCACCGCAATGAGAAGCCCGCGCACTGCACCGAAGAGTAGCCCCCGCTCGCCGCAACTAGAGAAAGCCCGCGTGCAGCAACGAAGACCCAGTGCTGTCATAAATTAATTAATTTTAAAAAAAACTAATCACCAGTTCTAGTTTACCTAGACCAACTGGTCTTCTACACAAAGAAAATTCCAAATTTTTAAACTATATTTCATTAAGAAAGTATCGTTTGAGGCGCAAATCTCAGGAGGGGTTGGTAAATTGCTGGTTTCTTCGGATATGAGTATAAAAATTGACCCATATACAAATATATCCAACCCATATGAAAGATATTCTCAATATGTCCTACTTTTTATGTGAAAAATTTTAAGAGCTATTTCTACAATAGCAAAGGGTATGTTTTTCGGAATAAACAACATTTCCATCCCCCCCCCCCCCAAAAAAAACACTCCTTGGCTGTCACATCCTAATGACACACACCATTTCTAGTTTCCTTGCAAATGCTTCCATTTCATTTGAGGACAGGTGCCATATGAGGTCAAGAGTACAGTGGTCAGAGCACGTATTGCACATTGGCGGTGGTAGTCATGACTTCTGGATAAAAGAATGAAAAGTGAATATATTTCCATTCAGAGTGTCAGTTAAAAACTCAGTCTTTGGTGGTGATGACGAGTGGGTGGGGAGGGCCTTGTATGGTTTTCTTTGTCTTGCTAAGGTTTTAAAATGTTTCAAAAATATATACACTGTTCCAAAATAAACCACTTAGCTTTAAATAAGCTAATTGGAGAATTTTACAAACTTTAATGGTGCTCTTGACTTTCACATAAAAAAAATCAAAGGAAAAACATTATGGCTTTCTATGGGTAATTGAGGCATTAAAGTAGTAGTAGTGGTAATAATAATAATAATAATGTTGTATTTGGCAAAGAGAAGCATCACGGAAATTCTAAACAAATTGCAAGTGTCACAGTAGCAGATCTCTGTCCAGTTGGGAGGTGACAGCAAAATTTATTTTTCATTAAAAGACAAGACTTTTTCCCATGTTTACTAAAGACTCTTTGCCAAAATCCACCAAAACTATTAAGCAAGAGCACTAGGTATAATGCTCCTGTTTGTTAATAAATTAACAGATTTCTGAAGTGATATCGATTAATTGCCATTTTTGTCTCTTTTTCTTGGCTCATACATTTTAATTTGAGGTAACTAGTTTAATCTTGACAGATACAGAGAATATTTAGTTTATCCTGTGACTTAAGGAAAATTTTCTTTCCATCCATTCATTCATGTAACATCAAAGCCCAGGATGATAATGATAATGTCCTGGTGGGCAAAGCCACAGTCTTTTATATTGATTGAAAGTATGGAGATTGTATTAGTTTTCTACTGCCGCTATAACAAATTACCACAAACTTTGTGGCTTAAAACAACACACATTTATTAGCTTACAATTCTGGAGATTAGGAGTCCAAAATGGGTCTCACAGGCTAAAATCCAGACAGCTTGCATTCATCTCAGGAGGCTCTAGAGGAAAATATTTCCTTGCTCTTTCCAGCTTCTAGAGGCTGCCTGCATTTCTTGATTTGTGGCTTCCTTTCATCTTCAAAGCCAGCAGTGGCTGATGGAATCTTTTTCACATGATATCACTGTGACACTAACTCTTTCGCCTCCCTCTTCCACGTTTAAGAACCCATGTGATTACCTTGGGCCCATGCAGATAATCCAGGATAATCTCCCTATTTTAGATAATCTCCCTGACTAGCAACCTGAATTCCATCTGCTTCTTTAATTCTTTTGCCATGGAAACCACCATATTCATTTAATGAAAACGAATTTTTTTTGCAATTATTTTTTTCTCCAAAGAAAGAATATGGTTCTGGGGAACTAGGATATGACATCTCTGGTAGTCTATTTTGCTGCCTGCCACAGAGCTATTCTGTACAGATTTGTGTAAAGGAACATCTTAAGGAGGTGATTTTCAATGTGAAACATGTGGTTATTAATATAGTTTTATGAACTTGCCCAGCAATGAAAACCAACTGCTCATTAAATGAGTTACTTGTTAGAAATATATTCAGGCCTACAAATTAATTGAAAGTTTGTAGAAAAAGTTATGAAATGTCCATATCTTAAAAATGGCATGTAGCTCAGAAATAGTTTCAATAGCATGAGCTCCACATTGTGGGATCTTAGTTCTCCGACCAGGGCTCAAACCTGGGCCCCCTGTGGTGAAAGCTCGGCGCCCTAACCACTGGACCGTCAGGGAATTCCGGAGTGAGTTTTTAATAATGACTGATTCCTAAGGAACCCTCCAAATCTACAGTCCTCTCTTTTAAAACTTTGCCTAATTTACTAAAATGTTTTATTTTGTACATGAAAAGAGAACTTTACCTAGTTAAATGCATACAATCTTGTTTTTTAAATATTGGCAATAGCAAATTTAATTTATAAACACTCGTGTGTTTATTGTTTGGTGTTCTCTAAAGGTGCTGTACATACTTGTTTCAACAAATCGCCAGATACAATTGATCAGACAAGTGTGTCACCATCCTCCCTTTGAAGATGAGGAAACGAGGCTATTAGAGCCATCAGTGATTTATCTAACATTACTTATCTGGAAAATGGCACAGACAGCCTTCAAACCCAGGGATTCGACGACTTACAGTGAAGGGTGCTTTGAACCCTGGCATTTGTTATCCGGGAAAATCTAATAGGAAACACTCATATCAAAATACGAACAAGTTAGAATCCATGATCATAAGACTGAATTTTTGAATGTTCAGTAGAAATGAATTTATATAGGTAGGTTTCAGCCTTCCAATATAATAAGCTCAGTCACTTGGTATTATTTCTCTAATTTTGCTTAGTATCATTGCATGACTTGAATCTGTTGTGAACCATTGTATTTACATGTGTATATATATCCTTATATTCGTAATCGGTATGAGCTGAGGTATGAACATAGTCAAAAATAACACTGATTTAAAACTTAATTTCATGTTTAAAAAAAAAACACAATAATGTTAACATGTTTATGCAAGATAGCCTCAGGAAAATTGAGTATTAAGGAGTTTTTCTGAATCCCTTGTATTTATAATGCTGAAAACATTGGTAGAAATTGGTGAACTGAACTGCAAAGACACAGATAGAATTTTTCCCTCAATGTAGATATTTATTTGGAATTTCAAAAATTTTGCCTAAGCTCAGAGTTAAATTTTGTCACTTATGTTTATTTAATTGGTCTTTTCTCTGTAACTGTACAGTCTTCCTTTATATACCTAAGAAAAAATCCCTGCCAAAGTTGCTGATCACATCTCATCCATGTCCAGATATGGCTCCTGTTTTTTCTATTTTATTTCTAGAATTTATGAAAAATAATCATGACCTCTTCTCAATTTCTCTAATCCTCACCCCTTCTGGTTTTGTTCTAATTTCTCTCAGGAATTGAAAAGTTCAGTTTTCTCATATAAAGGTTTTCCCTATGTACACATAATGCTTTTGTAGCACTCTTTCCATGTATCATATACAATTAACATCATTCAAATAGATATGGTTTGATGGATCTATTACTTCTCCTGAACTCTTATGTTACCAACCTATTGTTACCCACAAAAGCAAATCTACCTCTTCACGTGTACTCATTTGCCTGTAATACATATCATATATTAGCATATGCATAACCTCATGCTTTTGATAACATGAAGACATAATTATAAAACCAAAACAAAACAAAACAAAAAGTAAGAAATAAATAGTCTAACTACTAATTAAACTAAAACTAAAACTGCATTGGCATTTATCACAGGCACCGTGAGGATCTATTCTGAAGATTAAGGAAGAAACCTGAAAGAGGGAGAAATTGTGATTTTTGTCCAGAATATTTTGTTATCCACCACAGCAGTTTTACTTTTTCACTCCTCATTGATTTTTCCTCCCTTTAAGAGTAATGTGTATATCACAAAAATGAGATATTTTACTAAGATTAGTCAACAGCCTCCCTCACCTCTGTCTGTTTGCTAGAAAGTGCACAAAATTAAAAACTAGAACATTAGGGTGAGAAATAGAGGCCAACGGAAACTAGGAAGAATCTAGGATGAGATTCAAAAGAACTGTTTTCAAAGTGTGAGAGGCTCATTTAAATTGCTGACTTAAACTGTCATGTGCATTTAGATATTGATGTGGTAAAAGTAATTCTCTCTTCTTACTCCATTAGTTGCTCAAAATCATACTACTTTTTTATTTGATCCATGACTTTCTGGTGAGCACTGTATATTTCTCAGAGTAAATTGCCTTCATATTTCTGCTTACATGTTGCCTCCATATTTTTGACACAAAATAATGTGCCCTTTCAACTGATCAGTTTTTCAACAAAATTGTCTTGTTTTCTCGAAGACATACCTCCTGGAGGCCTCGAAGTTGTTTTGCACACAGACACACACACGCTAATCTTGATTATTCTGCATGAGAGCGCCACAAATCACTTTGCTCTTTGTATCTTCAGGAATCAAGTCTCCCCATGGCATTTCTTGGACAATTAGACTCTCATCTCTACCAACATGCTCAACTCTGTCATTTATGAGGTCCTGAGCAAGAGGATGAACAGAGGCCCATGTAGCATATGGCTAAATTTTTAAAGATTATAAACCAAGTTAACAAACTGCTAATAAATTATGATTTAGCCCTGTGCCTTACACATATGCATTCATAAAAATATATTTAAAGAAATATGTGTAAAGCTATGGTTTGTATATTACTGAAAGTCAAAATAATATCAAGGATGAGTGAAATCAATTATTATTGCACATGTAGGCATTCCGCTGATGACCTGACATTTTTCTTGGAGGAAAAATAAAATCGAAATATAATAAATGATTATACACTTAGTCCATAACATTTTCTTTTATTTATTTTCATTTTAGCATAATGTTATTATATGGTAATCTTAATCTTAAAAATATGAAATAGAATATAATTGTATTAAAAATGTAAATGTAAAAAATCAATATGACAAAATTATACTTATGTATTTTTCCAAAAAGTTATTTTTCTAAATTATTTAAAATTATCCATTAGAATTAAGAGGCAAAATACAATTATAATCAATAAATATCTAAAATTTAAATCAAAATTATTTAAATAAAGTTAAATTTGTCATAAACCTTTGTAAATTAAGTTAAATACTATACTAATACTATATTAGTATAATACTAATATACTAATATACTAATACTAATACTATAAATACTGTTATGTCACTTAATGTCCATCTACTTCCTGGTTCAAAGGACAAATAACACACTTCCAGTATGGTATGGCTAGACCCCAGAAAGACAAAGTAAAAATAATATGTTTACGATTGCAAAAAGTAATATGTTAATTATTTAAAATTGCAAAATATCCCTCATTGGCATGAGCAATACCCGTGAATATCGCGCTAATTTGTGTCACCAAAACCTCAAAATGGAGCAAAAAGAAAAGCAAAATAAACTAGATCTCAGCACTACTGGGAAAGGACACTTCATTATGCAAGAATCTATGGTAATCATGCTATTTTAATGGAAGGATATGATACATGAATTTATTTTTTCTCTTTAAGCAATTCTGTCACTCAATTCCTCTGGGCACATGTAAACACTGTCAGTCTCCAACTTTGGCATCACACAAATTAAAATTTTCACAGCATTCGGACTACGTTGACTTTAGCTTCTGAACATTGGGCAAGAGAAACAGAGGTTTCCTAGGGGTCAGAATGGTGTTAGTTCACAAACTGTGGATGCTTAGAGTAAACACCCATTGGGTTGCTTTGCTTTGGTGCCAAGGGCTGGATCCTGAGTGACAGAAACTCATGCATTCCTTAATGTATAGTGAAGAATTAACTTTACCTAAAGAGAGGTCTGGTCTTTGTCCTTAGCTACTGGGAAGTGATTCCAAGCTCCTGGAATGTGTTGCTGATAAGCACATCTTTGTTTATCAGAGGTTTTGGCAACCAGACAACCTAACAATGTAATTTGTAATGGGAGCTTTAGACCACACCATATTAGTTTGGACTTCCAAGAGAAACTGGACACTGAAGGTATTAGTCAGACCTCTGGAGGGAGGGGTGTACTGGAGACTAAAGGTCAGCCATGTGGGTAGTATGTGAGCCCCAGTTAAAATTCTGGACACCAGAGACTAGCGTGAACTTCTCTGCATGAAATACTCTGAGTATCGTCACACTGCAATGCCAGGAGGATAACTTGTCCCTGAGAACAACAGGAGCTTCATGTTCAAAACCCTCCCAGATTTTCCCTGTATGTCTCTTCTTTTGGTTAGTTCTAATTTATATACTTTCACTTAAAAAAAAAAAAAGAATAATGTAATTGTAAGTATAGTGCCAAGTTCTGTGAGCTATCTAGCAAATTCTCAAACCTAGTGGGGTTCTGGGAATACCTGAACTTGTAGTCAGTTGGTCCAAAGTGAAGGTGGTCCTGCAGTCCCCAGACTTGTGGCTGGTGTCTAAAGTGAGGACAGCGTTTTGGGTACTATTCCCTCAGACCGTGTGATTTGCCCAAACTCCATTGCTCTTAGAGTAGTTGCTTTTTTTTTAATTTTTATTTTAATTGGAGTTTTAAGATGAATTCTTCTAATAAACTTTTAGGGAGGGATCTAACTTGTTCTTAGGCTTTCATATTATAAACACAAACATGTACCTTTGTTTTTTGTGTGTTTGCTTATGTGAGCCCTTTAAAGCAGAGTGCCCATGGAAAGGGTCCCTCTCCTTAGTCAATGTGTGATCCTGTCCCCAGAACACCTGTGTACTTAACTTTGTTTCATCCATAAATAATGTTTATCCACATTCTCTCTTGCAAGAAATACATTGTTTGCTGATCACTCCCCCCCGCCCCACGCCCCTGCTATTTTCTTCATTTGTGGTACTCTTTTTCTTTTTTAACAGCTTTAATTAAGAATAATAAACATCAGTAAAATGCTTATGATTAAAGTTTAAAATTGATAAGATTTGATATATGTATATACCCATGAAACTATCACCAAAATCAAGATAATAAGCAATCACAGCCAAAATTTCTTTAGGTCTCTTTGTAATCCCTCTCTCTGCTTTTCTCCACCCCCTCCATCCCGAAAGATCATTTATTTGCTCTATCTCACTATAGATGAATTTGCATTTTATAGAATTTAATACAGTGAAATCATACATTATATACTTTTTTTAGTCTGGCTTCTTTCACCCAGCATGATTATTTTGATATGCATCAAGACTGCTAAGTGACTCAGTAGTTCACTGCTTTTTATTACTGAGCAGTAGTCCATTCTATACCAAATTCTATCATTTGTTATCCATTGATCTGCTGTTGGAAATATGGATTGTTTCCAGTTTTCGGTTATTACAAATAACATTCATGAACAAGTATAAATATATGCTTTATTTATACTGAGTAAATAGCTAAGAAGGAAATGACTAGGTCATATGATAATTTTAACTTAAGAAACTGAAAAATTGTTTCTCAAAGTCGTTGTATCATTTTACATTTGTACCAACCGTGTATGAGAATTTCCGTTGTTATACATCCTCATCAACACTTTAACATCTCATCTACATTTTAACTTTTGACTTTCCAGTAGCTGTTCAGACTTACCTTATTGTTGTTCTAATTTCCTTTTCTCCAGAGACTAATGATGTTGAGCATCTTTTCATGTACTTGTTGCAATCCATATATATTCTTTGATAAAGTGTTCAAATCTTTTGCTTTTTTAATTTGATTGTTGGTTGTCTTATTCAGTTTTGAGTGTTCTATATATGTTCTGGATACAATTTCCTTACTAGTTGTGCAATTTGCAAATATTTTCTCCCCGTGTGTGGTTTCTCTTTTCAATTTCTCATCAGTGTTGTTCAAAGAGCCAAAGTTCTTAATTTTAATGATGTTCCATTTATCAATTATTTCTTCGATACGTTGTAATTTTGGTGTTATATCTAAGAAACGTTTACCCAACACAGGATCAAAAATTTTTCTCTCACATTTTCTTTGGTGAGAGAAATCACTTTTATGGTCTTTGGTGTTACATTTAGGTCAATATACCACTTTGAGTTTATTTTCGTATATAGAGAAAGATATACATTTTGCATATAGAGAAAGGGAAAGAAATTGGTGAGGGAGATTAAGAGGTACAAACTTCCAGTTGCAAAATAAATGAATCACAGGTGTGACATGTATAGTGTGGGGAATATAGTCAATAATTATGTAATATCTTTGTATGGTGACAGATGGTAACTAGATTCATTGTGGTGATCATTTTGAAATGCATAACAATATCGAATCACTATGTTTTGCAACAAGAGCTAACAGTGTAGGTCAATTATACTTCAAAAGCAAACAAGCTCATAGAAAAAGAGATCAGAGTTGTGGCTACCAGAGATGGTTTGGATGAAGGCAGTCAAAACGTATAAGCTTCCATTTATAAGATAAATAAGTACTAAGGATGTAATGTACAAGATGATAAATATAATTAACACTGCTATAAGTTATATATGAAAGTCGTTGAGAGTATATCCTAAGAGCTCTTATCACAAGGAAAAAAAATTTTTTTCTATTTCTTTAGTTTTGTATCTATATCTCATATGATCTATACGAGATGATGGATGTTCACTAAACCTATTGTGATAATCATTTCCTGATGTATGTGGTCAAATCAGTATGTTGCACACCTTAAACTCATACAGTACTGTAGGTGAGTTATATCTCAATAAGCCTTGAAGGAAAGAAAAAGAAAAGACCCTGAGTCTAGTAAGGGAACTTACAGATAAACTTTAATTAATTAATTAATTATTTAAAAGAATCAATTGATTGTGGCTTCTGTGAAAGGATGTGGGTGGAAAATTCCCTTTAGCATTTGTGTGCATCGGCAAGTTCTTATTTAACCCCAACTCTTGAATAAAAGTTCGGCTGGACGTGAAAGGAGAGAAAGATATGGATCAAAGTTCACCATTTTTTTTATAAATGGATATTCAATTATTCCCATACAGTACAAGAATTGTATTCCTTCTTTGTGAAACTGACTTTGCACCCTTGATGAACTGACCATGTACATACATGTATGTCTATTTCTATAATCGCGATTCTATTTCATCAATCTGTTCATCCTCACACCATCATCACACTATATTGACTACTGTAACTTATAATAAGTCCTAAAGTCATATTCCTAGTCATCTAAGTTTAATCTTTTTTTTCCAAGTTGTTTTGTCTATTCTAGGTAATATGTATTCCTGTACGAAACTTAGAATGACCTTGCCGATTTCTACAGTAGAAAACCTGCTATAATTTTGACTGAGATTGCATTAAACCTATAGCTCAATTTTAGGAGAAATGACATCTTAACATTATTGTGTGTTCCAATTTGTAAACAAGGCATATATCTCTACTTACTTAGATTTTCTTTGAAATCTTTTATCAGTTTTGTAATATTGATTGTACAGGCATTGTACATATTTTTCAGATTTGCTCTTAAGTATTTTATATTTTAGTTCTATTGTAAATTGTATTTATTTAAGTTTCAATTTCCAATTTTGTCTAGCTAGCATATAGAATAAAATTAATTTTAGTATATTTATCTGGCCTCCTGCACTATGTTAAACTCAGAGTGAGTTTAGTTTTCATTGTCCAATCTGTACACCTTTCATTTAGTTTTCTTGCCTTACTGCACCTACTAGAACCTCCCACACAATGCTGAATAGAAGTGGTGAGAGTAAACTGTCTTGACCTCTTGCTTCTCTTACAGGGAAGGTAATCAGTCTTTCTTCATTACGTATAAATTTAGCTGTAGATTTGTCACAGAAGCACTTTATCAGGTCAAGAAAGTACCTTTCTATTCCAAGTAAGCTGAAAGTTTTTCATCAGGACTAGATTCGGATGTTGCCATATGCTTTTTCTGCATCTGTTGGGACAATCATGTGTTTTTTCTTTTTTTTCTACTCTGTTAATATTGTGAGCTATACTGATTGATTTTCAAACTCTAAAACATTTCATTCCTTGGGTAAAACTCAGGTGGTCAGTATATTATACTGTTAAAAGTATTGTTGGGTTCAATTTGCTATCATTTTGTTTAAAATTTTTGCATCTATATTCACAAGGGATGTAGGTTTGCTATTTTCTATTTGTGTATTATCTTGATCTGGTTTTAGGATCATGGTAACAATAGCCTCATAGAATGAGTTGGGAAATATCTCATCTTGTTTATTTTTCTTGATGAGATAGAGTAGCATAGATATTACTACCTCTTTACTGTTAGAATTCACCTCTTATCTAGAACTAGATTTTCTTTCTGCAAAGATTTTAACTGCAATTACATTTTTTAAAATAAATTTATTTATTTATTTTTGGCTGTGTTGGGTCTTTGTTGCTGCGCGCAGGCTTTCGCTAATTGCGGCAAGCGGGGTTACTCTTGGTTTTGTTGCATGGGCTTCTCATTGCGGTGGCTTCTCTTGTTGCGGAGCATGGGCTCTAGGCATGCGGGCTTCAGTAGTTGTGGCATGCGGGCTCAGTAGTTGTGGCTCGGGAGCTCTAGAGCGCAGGCTCAGTAGTTGTGGCACACAGGCTTAGTTGCTCTGCGGCATGTGGAATCTTCCCTGACCAAGGCTCGAACCCATGTCCCCTGCATTGGCAGGCAGACTCTTAACCACTGTGCCACCAGGGAAGCCCTGCAAATACATATTTTTAAATAAACCTATGGAATTCAGGTTATCTGTTTCTTCTTGAGTAAACATTGTAGTTTGTGCTTTTCATGTTATTAGCTTAATATAAATTTTCAAAGTTATGACACAAATTGTTCATAATACTCCCCTTTATCTTTTTAATAACTGTAACATCTGTAGTAATATCACCTCTCTCATTCCTGATATGGGTAGTTGGCTTCTTTTCTGTATCTTTTTTTTTTCCTTTTCTTAATTATCCTGACTAGAGTTTTATTAATTTTATTGATCATGTCAAAACCATCTTTGGTTTTATAATTTTTTCTATTTTGTATGGTGTTCTTATTTCCTAATACACTGATTTTTGCTTATTTATTATTTCCTGTATTTTGAGTTTCATGTAGGCAGCATCTAGTTGAGTTTGTTTATTTGTCCCTGTAGTGTGGTTATGGTATTCAACTGAAACACAATTAGGTCCTATTGTTTCAGTGTTCTTTCAGTTTTTGAGTTACTGTTTTCCTTTCCCATTTATATTAATTTATATTTAAAATATGTAGAAATGTAAAACTATGCTTAATAATAACTTTAAATATAAATGGCCCAAATTTCCAACTAAAAATAGAGCTTTCAAATGTCAAAATTATACAAAAGCATATACTCAAGAAAGTGTCATTCTCTCTCCCTTGTATTCTACTTCATTCTCTGCTCAAGTTTTCCCATCAATTTTGTCTTTTCAAACTACGGTGAAACTCTGATTCATCAATCAAGCCATGACAGCATTTGAACTTGGGGAAAATACAACATTTCTATACTAATTATTAATTTGACTCCTGCTGTTTTCACTGTTCTCTTAGCTCAACTCAATTAGTATAGTTTTATTTGGCACCCAAAAGCTGTAAACACAAACGTAAAGACAAGGACTATTGTTTGGCACCACTTGATTACAGAAGTGCCAAACATTATCCAGAGTATACATATGTGTGCATGTGTCTTTGTGTGTATCATCAGAATGAGAACACAATAATATAATATCTCATAGGGAACTCATTGACCTCTGAGAAAGCATCTGTGGGTCCAAGTACAAATAACACATATACTTGTCCAATTCTCTCTTTTTCAGGAATTTTACCATAATTCAGGGAGAAAAAGAAAGAAAAAAGATAAATCCTACCACTTTTATTAGTTTATGTACACACCATTGTTTTTTGCTCTTCAGTGGTATATATTTTTCATGGGGTACATAAATAGAGAGTGTTTTTTTTTAAATAAGTAGTTTATGTAGGCTTTATTAAATACAACATGCCCATGTTCTTCCTAATGGTATGAATGGTAAATGTAAGGAAAACTCTGAACTGAACTGACAACTTTTTTTTCACATTCTTTATTTGAGTTTTGGTAGGAAATGTACTCTTATACAGGATTACTTATTAACTGAAGAATGAGTAGAAATTTAATGATAATAATCAAATTATGGGTATAAAAATAAAATAATGTTTGCCTAACTACCTTTTCTTACATCTCTTTCTCCTTTCTTCTATTCCACTCCTAAGCTAGCCGGCATGCTTGCACCTACATCACAAACTTGCTCAGTACTTTTTCCATCTCAAAATTTCAGTCTAAATTCCTTTTCCAAATTATGCCATATGCTAATTTCACATTCTTTTCTCTCACTTCTCAGATCTCACTTTAACATACCAAGACTTGTTCGTTTCATATTTCTAGAAATCACGTTGCAGTAAATTGACAATTTTGTGGTGAATTAATATCCAACATATTATTGAATCACTTTGCTAGTTGAAGTTAAAGTAGAAAATCAGGAAGTAACCAGAATTAATATCCAATATTTGGCTTTAAATAATGACATTTGACAAGATCTCATTTTCTTAGGTTAATATTTATTAATTTTTAAGTCCTATCTCCCACATTTTACTCCTTTATTCAGTTAGGAAATGGTTGTTATAGTCATAGGTGTCTTATGTAAGCAGAACTAGAAGAAAAGCATTACACTAAAATGCGAGTTGAGTATATTTTGACGAAAAAAGACTTCAAGGCACGATGAAACAAACAACAAATAAAATGTTCACAATGTTCACCTGTAAAATTATTCCCTGTAATTTTTTAGTTTTGTTGTTACTGTTGTTTGGTTTTTTAGTGTGTGTTTAATTTTGCCAACATGGTATGAAAGAGAAAGTTCTACTTAAGCTCTACTTAATAGGAGCACCTCATCAGCATTCTTGTCTTAAGCATGAAGATAGAGTTTAGTCCTCTGAGACCAGGTGGTGGACTATCCTGCAGCATTAGCTCATAGCCTGTGGAGAATTATAACACATGACAGACTCAGCAAAGAGATGGATTCCAAACCCTTTCAGAGCAGAGCTCTGAAAGATGACAATAATATTTTGGCAAGGAAAAATCAATACACATGATGGCAGCAGTTTCAAGCTCAGACTGACTCCACCCTTTTTCTTCACCTACATTTCTAGCTTTGTTTCAGAATGTTTATTGCTGCAGATTTGAGAGGAGTGGTCAGATGAGAAGCCTCTTATCAGGCTATGAATGTGTGAGGATCCACCTGGCCTTCTCTACAGTGAGGCTTCTAGGTCCAGGCGGATTGGATTTGACACTTGTCTCAGTATCCTTGAAAGGCAAGAGCAGATAAGAAATTTGATCAAAGTTAGGGGAAATAAGAGGGAAGTTAATCATTTGGTGGTTTGGAGTGGTTCAAGAAGTCTGGCGAGATTAGAAGTACTGGGCACCCTGGAAAGCTTTGAATAGGTAGTGTTAGAACAACTGAAAACACTTATTTAATACAGTGACTGATAATTTGTGGAACTTGACTGCCCAAGGGTTAATGCTGTTTGAAGATGGAACAATTTAATAGCAATTTTAAGGAATATCTAGATAATAAATTACAGTTAGTTTAGAAGAACTTGATTAAAAATCCATTGCACAGAAATGACCTCTGAGAGGTCTCCCATCCAATTCTTTTCATGGAGTCACTGTTAGTCTCATGGTGAACTGGGGTGGGTGCACTGAGGTCCTGGCCTAGAGGGCATTTTAAATGCTCTCACTGAAATACAGTAAATTTATTGAACAAATATTCTGTGTATATTCACACAGATTATGTCTTATCTGGCTGAAAAAAAGAACAGTCTTGTGTGTTATTTACCAGATATTTATTTAGTACCTGTTATGGCCTGGGGAGCATATTGGATTAAATAAGAGAGTGATTTAAAGATAACATTGAAACATCTTCTGCTGGATTTTAAATGTGTTTTTATTATCTAATTAAAATGCTTAAGATAAGAACATTTATCTCCATGGGCAATCTAAGCTTGTCTTCTTTTAAATACAGAATAAAGTCTAATCCCCCCACCTCCTCCCTTTCCGTTTTTCCATATTGATTCTTTCTCTCTTTTACTTGCAACAAATATCAAATGCATACCATAAGCTAGGCACCATGATAAGCTCTAGGGATCTGGATGTGAGCAAGACAAATGAGATGACCATCTGCATGGCACTTAGACCCCAGTAGAGGACACAGAAAAATAATCCATTTAAATAACATGTGATGACTGCTTTGAGAAATGCCAGTACTAAGTAGGTACTTATCAGGAACAACTGGTTTTTCTGTCCTTTAGGGAAAGCGTCCCAGGGCGAGAACATCTGACACTGAAGAATGCATAAGAGCTAGGCTAATAAAGTGGGTTGTGAAAATCGTGTGTCAAACAGAATGGAGGTGAAGATCTCGAAGTAAGAAAGAAGGTGGTGAGTTAGAGGAACTCTAACACCAGTAGTTTAGGATGATCAGAATGAAGACTGGAGTGTTAGGACCCGAGACAGCAAAGTGAGATGAGGAAAGCTAACGTGATTCTTCTTAAAATGTAGGTTTTTCTTCTAAGGGTGGTGAAATCCATTGGAAAATTATAAATTGGTGAGTGACAGGATAAGATTTGGACTATAGAATAATTTCTCAAGAGATGGTATAGAGAATAAATGTAAAAAGAAGAAAGACTGGAAGCAAGGCTAGAACCTAGGAGGGTATCAGCCGAATCCAGGCAAGAGATGGACCATAGTGCTGACCTCTAGAGTAAAGATGTGTGGCACTCAGGAAAGAGGCCAGAGGTGAAGTAAACGTTTAGGGTTTATTTATTCATTCATTTATTTTACAAATATTTATTGAAGATCTATCATGTCCAATACTTGGTACTTGAGTATTGGGTGCTGGCGTTGCAGAAAAGAACAGACGAGACAAAAGCCCTGTCTTCATGGAATTTATAATCCACTTGGAAAGACACTAGCAGAAAAGTAAGTAAAATATATAGTATGTCAGGGGATCATAAATGGTGAGAAGAAAAATAAAGCAGGAAAGAGGAGGTAGAGGGATGGTAAGGATGTGAGATTTTAAGTGAGACAGTCAAAGAAATACTCACTGGGTGATATTTGAGCAAAGATCTGCAGAAGATGAGGGAGCAAACCATGCAGATGTTGGGAAGGAATGATCTAGGATGAGGAGGAGAAGGAGGATGAGAAGAAGAAAAAGCAAAGAGATCTTAGGATAAACAATACCTAGATTACTCTAAAAATAGACGTTTAGCTCTCTTTCTCAGATGCAGTACAAAATTACCTAACTCCTTTAATAGAATATAGACTATAACATCTCTCTCTTACTGGTAAACATTATTGACAATACTACAAAATAGGGCTTGTTTGGGGGCTAATGGCTTTCGTAGATGTGTTTGCTCCAACTCTGAATGTTTTGAGGCATTATGATCTGGAAATAAGAAAGAGTAACTAATCTGCCTTTTAGATTTCTTTTTTTTTTTAATTTTTAATTTTTTGGCTGCATTGGGTCTTCGTTGCTGCATGCGGGCTTTCTCTAGTTGTGGAGAGGTGGGGCTACTCTTCTTTGTGGTGCGCAGGCTTCTCATTATGGTGGCTTCTGTTGTTGCTGAGCACGAGCTCTAGGTGCATGGGCTTCAGTAGTTGTGGCACACGGGCTTAGTTGCTCTGCAGCATGTGGGATCTTCCTGGACCAGGGCTTGAACCTATGTCCCCTGCACTGGCAGACAGATTCTTAACCACTGTGCCACCAGGGAAGTCCCTAGATTTCTTTTATCTATCCTCTTTCCTACTTTCTTTCCTAAAAGAGCTACGGGGATGCACAACCTGAATGCAACTCTATTTCTTATCAAGGAGAGGGAAGAAGTATTATGAAAGCCCTTTGGTTGTCAGAATCTTTCATTGCCCAATTTCACGTTTATAAGAATTTTCTGCATGGTTGAGGGAGTTAGAAATGGTACCATGTTCAGTCTTTCCCAGATAGTGTAGAGGAGGGGGAAGGGTAGCAAGATCATTATAGAACCGGCCAAGGTTGGGATTTAGATGTCACTGGATGAGCCTCTTTGTGTAAGATTTGTAGAAGATAGAAGCAGAAGCAGTATCATTCTTGAAATCATTTGCTCTGGAAAACTCATCTTGACAACTATAGACTGGATCATGTGGCCTTCACAAGTTTCAGTACCACCTTTTTCATAGTATTTTTCACTCTGAGTTGAAACTGTTTCTTGTCAACCTTTCAGACAAGACTGTTTGTAGATTTATTAAAGATGTGGATCAGGTCTATTTCGTCACTAGCCCCATGCCAGGCATAATGCTTAGCACACAATAGTTACTCAATAAGTATACATTTAATTCATGAACAAGGTCATAGACCAATTTAACAGCCATATTTCCCTGCTAAGATTGACTAAAACCTACCAACTTTTTTTGTCACATCAGCTACTATTATGCAGCCATGTCTCTTCACCATATTCTTCTGTAATCAGTTTTTAATATATGCTTTTACATTTATCTCTTACACAACTTTATGATGTTGCTATCAGCCCACCATCACTAAATTCTGAGATTTTAATTTTAATCCTAATATTGCCATGCAACATGTAGTTTTTATCACCTACAAATTTGATTAAAATTTCTGCTATGTCCGTTAATCATAGGACCATTGGTTAAACTGATTTCACACCTTTTATTTCAATATCAGTCCACCAAGACGTCTTCACTTATCTGGCACAGGATAATATGAGAGACATTGCCAAAATTCACTAACATGAACTCTGCAGAATCAGAAAGAAAGCTCTAATTAGTCCCAATCATGTAAAATTGTCCAATTGGAAGATAGTAATGTTGAGATTTTTGTCATATTATTTTTAAGTATATTCACCATTCTCTACACAAAAAAGCTTACATTATTGTCAGCACTTTCCTAAGTCAGAGTGAAGCATTTGATTAGAAATAGAAGAATGCATGCTTGCAAGGCCTTGAGCTTTGTATAGGACAGTATGAATCAGACTCAATTGCTATGACTAACAAATAAAACAATGTGACAGCCAGATGAAGAATATGCTTACCATGACTCAACAAAGCAGTCACAGAAAGGCTAACCACCCCATCTCTGGATCATGGATATTATCAGTTCCTATATTTATTAAGCAGTTAATACGCTTTTAAAAAATGCTACATATTTTGATATGAATTTCTTTGATCTCTTGGTATAAGAGACATTTTGGTTGGATTGAGAAAGTAAGTTTCTTTCTTCTTTTTTCTAGGCTTATTTCACTAAAGTGTATACAATAGGAAAAAATAGATGCTACCTACTAATAGTTAGAGTTTGCAAGCTTATTGCCTTATTCTGAAGCATCCCGTTCAAAATTAATACATCAATTAATCAGGCTACTCCAACTAAAACCAAAATGAACTCAAGTGTAATAAAATAAATAACAAAAAAGAATTAATCTAGAATAGGTATAATCCCTTAAAGTACAAAAAATTCTAGCATGAACTTTAAGTTAAAAGCATCCATATATCAGCTCCAGAGAGAGGTTAAGTAGCTCACAGCTCAGAAAACACTTCATGTGCAATTTTTTTAAAAAATATGTTTGGTTCTCTTTACCTGTGTTTTACAATAATGTGTTTTAAGAAAAAGAATGATATACTGTTAAGTCCAGAGAACAGATGCATCTATTTCTGTGGGAGCTATTTGGAAAACAGAAACTACTGTAGAAATACAAAACATATTACAGGAGGGAGAAGCAAGTATGAGTAAATAATTGAAATATTTTTAATTGGGGAAAAAATAAGTACTCTATGATTTTTTTAGAAAATTGTCGACTTCTTAAACTAGAATAAATCTCAGTCAAATTATGTTTAAACTTATCACTTCATAGATGAATTTATTATAAGAGTGCCCAATGGATATGTTCAATATTAAGTAAATTATATAATCTCTTTAAGGCTAAGAATCATATTACTTTTCTGTTTATACCCTAACAAACTTAGTGCAGTGCATTGCACACAATAGGTATTTGAATAGCATAATTAATTAATTGATCAGAAACTGTTAGAATCATCAAGGAGATATGCTCTACACCTAGAGGCACTTACCTGAATTGTTGGAAAGTAATTTGGAGACAAAAATGTAGAAAGCAGACAATGTTCCTGAAAATCCAAATCTATAAAGTGAGGGCAAACAGCACATCTATGAAATGATTAAAGTGAAAATAAAATAAAATAAAAATTGGAATTTAGTTATCTGCTTTAATTTAACTGTTAATAATCCACAATGTCCCCCAGCTTAACTGTTTTTCATGCTCCTCAATTGCTTCTTAGCACTGAATCAACATGTACATCAAAATAAAATTGTTGTTTGAATAAAAAAATTTTCTTTGAAGAAACTCAAAATTAATAAAGCTTTTTAAAAATAATGATAAAGAGAGAAAGTGATAAAGAGAAGGCCAAGCTGAGAAATGTAAAGCCTATGAAATACTGTTGTAAAGGAAAACCTATGATCCTTTTGGAAATATTTGTCTAAGTATGTCATTTCGGGACAGCTCCCTGCCACATATGTAAGTTTTGTTGGAAACTGTGTTCATTTCTCCACTGTCAGGATAGGATCATTTTGTACAGTTTACAACGTGGACAGGCCCTCAGGGGAGGGAAAGCCTAATTTTTCACTTTCTGGTTTTGCTTGGCTAATCCTAGATTAACACTGCCTACAATAAAACTTGGGTTGTCCTAACAGATTCTGAGAAAAACAAAAATCAGATTAAAAAATATAATTTAGTAGAAGAATGAGATTCTACACAAAGACCTCTGTATTCCAATGTACATTCACACCACCTCAATTCAAGACATTAGACTTCAAGGACTCTTCCATTGACTTTTAAATTCCATAAAGCACTGAGATTTTTCTTTTCTATTCTCTTTTTACTAATATAACAGAAAGAATACACCTTTGACTACATCTTCACATTATGTATTTTTTCAAAAACACTTTTGGATCTAATCTGTGGGATTGTCTTTACAATCATTTTATGAGACATGAAGGAGAATTGGAATCATTACTTTGTATTCACATTTTGTTTTTTGATGCAATGTCACACAATTTTACTTGTTTAATCCTACTTATTCACCAGAAATTGCAACAAGTCGTTTTTGGTAGTTAAAAAAATTAAACCTACTCTCAATAGGTTCACCAGTGGAAACAGTGAAAATAATGTTTCAAATAAATACGTAATTGAGAGGAAAAAAACTGTACTAAACCTAGCCACTCCAATGTTTTCACTGATGAGGAAAACACTCATTTAAATATAAAGTTTCTGATCTGTTTGAAAGCATTTAGGGCTACTAAATTCAACTTAATTCATGGGGATTGAAAGAATGGATCCTGGAATCAGATTTCCTGGGTTTGAATCTTGGCTCTGTGTTCACTAAGCATGTGCTTTTTGGGAAGTCATTTTACTCATTTGCAAAACAGGTATAGCATTAGTCATGCTCACAGGGTTGTAGTGAAGATTAAATAAATTATATGTACATGTTATATATTCTACTTATATATTCTATTTTTATATATTATATTAAATACATATAAAAATAAATACATACAAATAAAACTTAGAATAAGGCTGGCACATAGTAAGTACTAAATAAAAACTGCTATTATTCTTCTTATTATTAAGGGCTTTGTTTATTGTTTTAATTATGGACAATCGTCCACAATTATATTTTCATGAAAATAACCTTCTTCCTACTAATAAAATCAAAACATGAAAGCCCAAATCATAATTGAGCACCTTATGTGCCAGGAACTGCATCAGGCATTAGATATTTAATATTTTTCAAATTTTATTTTGAGATGATTGAATCTCTCTGCATTAACACTCTTTAGGGCTAAGTGCTTAAATGACACAGTCAAAAACAATTTCTGGGAACATTTTAATTGTGGGAGACACTCTTCCTCTTCCTCACTCAACCCCATTCCTTGCCTTTATCTATGCAAACTAACATTTATAAGCCAAGCATTTTCTTATAAGCTTTAAAAAAAAATTATCTTTTGGATGGTGATCCAAAATAAACAGTTCAAATTAGATATGCTTTGGGAAAATGTTAATAAACTTGCCCTGGCAAATTATTTGAGTTGCCTTGTATTACTTTCATTTGGCAGGGATTTTATTTGGGGATTTAAAAAAAAAAAAAAAAAAAAAGAAATGAAGAAAAATATAAAACTTTACAGATGGATATTTTTATTCTAAAGTGAAGCTTTTCTTATAAAACCACTCTTCCAGTTTGAGAATTAAGAACGTTTAATTTAAATTTAGATTATATAAATTAGACTGGAAAAATAAGGAAATCACCAGAAAGCTTAGAATCATTGGTATTGGACTGGATTCTCAGCATCTCATCTGTCAACAGGTCAGTACTTCCTGAGCACTTATTTACTGAGTGAGTACCTTCTCTTTGAGACTACATGCAAGGTACCAGAGAAACAGTGACCACCAGAACAGACACAGCCCTTTCCCCGTGGGGCTTTCATCCTTGCAGAAAATATAAAATAATAATTATGAGTAATCAAGTAAATTATCATAATAAGTAAATAACTACCGGAAAATAATGAGAGAAAATAACTGAACTAATGGCCACTTCAGGAATGTGGCCATTCAGTATGGCCCATATTTTGGCCTTCTTTTTCAATATTTTAAAATTCTGTGTCTTAAGATTTCTTTACCCCAAACTCTTGCTGCCCACTTCCCCTAAGTTCTAAGCTGTTGAGAAGAGGAAATGAGAGGTGTTCTCTTCACCTTTTTTAGCCAAGGAGAACAAAATTTAATTACACCAATGCAGTGCTGGAAAAAACAGCTAGGAAGAGAGCTAACACCATGGTGGGTACACATGGGTACCCAAGGTGCCTGTCACTACTGCTGTTGTTTCCTCTGATTCACTGGTCACCCTTTCTTCTTATTAACTGCTAGGAAGGATTTTGCTAACTAGTATGGCTGCGATCATTAGCAATTTGGTGAGATTCCAAAATCCACAGCCCCTAGAAATTTTCCTGGATTCCTTACTTGGAGAAACACTACAAGCAACTTACAGCACACTAAATCAGAAAGGTTGGCCTGGAAAACCATTTATGTAACTTCTCTGCTTTTGTTTTGGGGAATCTTCCAAATGAAGTGTCTAGAGAATCAGATATAATTTTGAGCAGGGTATGTTAACGTGGCTTCAACAATGATTTTACTTTTCTTGTAATTTTGCACTTGACATCATTTTTTCCAGTGGTGTGTCATGCTGTCCCAATTGACTGTCTGGCCATATTTTGCTCTGGTGTCTGCTATAGCAAAAAGTGCAGATATAAAGTTACCTTCTTCAACTCGATGTTAATTTCAGTGAAATCTCTCAAGATGCATCCTCTCCCCTTTTCCTCCGCTAAATCTATATGATTTCAAAGAGTCCATCAGTTCTTGATTATATTTTGAATAGGAAAGAGTAACTCTCTGATATTTTAAAATATTTCAAGAGACTTATTTTAGCTTGGGATTTCTTCTTAGTTAGTCATCACAATTAATAACTAGAAAACATATTTCTTTCTTATTTCTTCCCTTCCCCACCATAAATGTATGTTTTTTTGAAACGTACTTTTATTTGAAGTACACCACTTCAAATTGGGAGATGGAGAGGGCCAAGGAATTTTCATACAATCCTATGCAGTTTGATCACATAGTGCCTCCAACTATAACCTTTAGCTGTTGGCCTCTCACCGCCAGTCATACCCTAACTGATATTTTAGGAGTGACCATTTCAGCTCACACCAAGCAGCAATCAAGAGTGATACAACCCTGATGCTGAATCTAGGTCAATGAGGCTGCTCACTTTGGAGCTGACCTTGACCCAAACAACCGAAAACTGGATTCCAACTCCTACACACAGGGATCCTCTCAAGAATACTATTACCTGCTTCTATATATTCCTTGGCATACTCAACTAACCCAACTGGCATTTCCATACTTCTCCAGGGAATTTAAACCAATAAAGCAAGCAATAGGAATAAAGGCATTCAACATTTGTCTTACATTATGTGTGGGGTGCCTATATTTGTGGAAGGGAAGGAAAATGTCAGTATTTTGATGACTTGATTATTTTACATTATTATTTTTTTCCTTTTTAGAATTTTTACTGCAAGGAAATTGAGTCAAGGGAAGTGAAACAGTTCAAAAGTGTGAGAACTCCTCGTTGAAGTATTTTGTTCTCATGATACTCATTTATATGTCATTTAAAAATTTTTATCCCCAAAATAAAACACATGAAAATCGTGATGCATTTCTAGCTCAATTATTTAAATTGTTTTTGAAATTAACTTTTGACTTTCTTGTCATTCTTTCTTATCATCCTTGGCAAATTACCTGTGTTTCTTTCCATTAAAAAAAAAATTGTTTGTTTTTTTTTTTTTTTAGTGGTCTCTTACTTGTGATTCTTGTGGTGAACACAGAGTTTGACTGTTTTCAATTTGTTTGCTAACTAGTTCTATTGTTTACTTTTTTTTTTTTCTATTTGAGAAATAAATTCATAACATCTGGAAGTCTCAAAAACCCATTATAAATCCAAAGCCTTCCTATGCTGGAAAGAGTGACCTTTCTTTTTTCAGAGTGATGAAATACTGGGAATAATTAATTTATTAAAAATTACATGAGTTCTAAAGGATACAAAGGAAATAGATTACTTCACATGCATTCTGTTGGATTAAGTGTTTCATATTGTAAATCATGACACTTGACATTTATTCATTGCATATTCTATGAAAGGCACTATGGTAGTTACTATTGGGTATAAAATGATGATTAAACCTGAATCTTGCTTTCAGTAGCTTTCAGTCTAGCAAGAAAGATAAAACACTATAAATTAAAAGAAACTAAGAGCCATGGGAAAGCTAAGGAAGATTAGAGGAGGAGGAGAATTATCTCAACAGGGAGGATCAGAGAGATTTCCTAAATTAGGTGATGTTTGGGTTGGGTGTTAAAAATTGAGTAGGACTCGAGCATATGGAGTTGAGGAAGGCTCGTTTCAGACAGGAAGGCAGCATAAGGAAAGGCATGGGTACATATAAATATGTTAGGAATTGGAAAAAGGGAGCCATTCGATTCTCATTAGTCAGAGGTTTTGACCCAATCACTTCATGAAACGTATCTAATATCTGTGAAATGATGAAGGGTAGAGGCAGACTCTTCGTATGGGTCCTGCAAATTTTAAGAAATTCTTATATTATTAACCACTTAACTTTTCCCCCACACTTTCATTTATTTACTTTTCAATGTCTAAAATCTCAAGGGGTACAGCATCATGTGGATTCTGTGTCCAGTGGCCTTCGCAGGAAGATTGCTTCCGAATTTGGCACAAACCATGCCACTGTTTCCATGAGCACAAGTGGACTGACTTTTCCCCTCATTTTTTTGGTTTTGTCTGGTTTGCCCCCAGGAGTCACTGTGTTCTTTGCTTTGTATACAAAAGAACATTTCTTGCCAAAATAGAATTCAGTTTCATTTCAGGCATTAGCATCTTCAGTTTTGAGAAAAGCTGTGCTGTACTCCCTCTTGTTCTGGAGATCCCACTTAAGCCAGCAAAAATGGCCTTGGACCACAACCTTCCAGACAGATCTGCATTTTAGAAATTCTATTCCCAGCAGGCGTCCACACGTCCCAAGATGGAAGAAAGGGAATGCCTAATATTTCAACTACTTCATTCCAATCCAGTCATTCTTTTTTTACATTTATGACCTATTACCTATGATCTACACGGGACTGTGTTTGCTGCTGTGCATGAGTTTTAAAAGGGGATGGGAATAAAAAATAAGAATAGCTTATAGGCAGGAATAAAATAAATATATAAATGAGCATAAATATAAAGCAAAGTTACAAAAATGGACATTGTCACATGAAAGCTAAGACTCCCGAGGGCAACACTCACATCCTTTGGAACAAAAGGAGCCTATTTACCATAGCTTCCTTCCACCAAGAATCTAATATTGGGATTATTCCATATACCAATAACATGCCTAAATATAAAGCTTCTTTAAACATGATTTAATGTATAGACAAAAATGCAGTCTTCAGACAATCAAGCAGAATATTTGTTACATGAGCAGTAATGCTGACCTGAATAGGGGTTAGTTGTACAGAGTAACAGTCATAATAAGTTACACCTGGAAAGGCCATGTTTACCTCCATTTATTTGGTGAGAGAGAAGCAGGTGGCTCTAAATTTCTTTGTCCTAAAGAATTATTTGGATTAAGGGACCCTAAATATGGCCCCATTGGAATATCTGAATATAAAAATATTGAGAGGAATTAAAATCACTCTCCATTTGAAGCATGTAAATCCAATAAATTTGGCTTTGGCCTATCTCATGCTTCTATCAGAAGATCGTAATTTGGGCTTTCTTTTTATCTTCAGACAGAATTGGCTTCATTTGAAAAGCTATTGCAGCTGTGTTGGATACTGCTGAAAATTCCTAAGTATGACTCAGATGACGAATTATATTTGATAGAGAGTCTGGTGGGATTTGCAGAGTGGAGCTTCAATCCTGAGAATGATTAAGTTAACTGAAGACCCAACAGGGAACTTCTGAACTCCTACAAGATGTTACTCCCAGACTCTGTGTCACCTTTGTGACAAAATTTATAAAGTAATCACACTGTTCTGGAATGAGTCAGTATGTTAGGTAATGAGATAGATTCCAATTTTCTGTGAATTTTCAAATATAATTACAATAATTATGATGGCAAATAAATATCATTGAAACATAAGTATATAAAGACTTCATTCCAGGAGGACATAATCATAATACTTCATAAACGTTCACAATTCAAACATGTACATTAAAGCAGTTTCCAGGGGACTTCCCTGGTGGCATAGTGGTTAAGAATCCACCTGCCAGTGAGGGGGACACGGGTTCCATCCCTGGTCTGGTCCCTGGTTCTGTCCCAGGTGCCACATCCCGCGAAGCAACTAAGCCCGTGCTCCACCACTACTGAGCCTGCGCTCTACAGACCGTGAGCCACAACTACTGAAGATCGCGTGCCTAGAGCCCGTGCTCCACAACAAGAGAAGCCACTGCAACCAGGAGCCCCTGCTCACCGCAACTAGAGAAAGCCCACGCACAGCAACGAAGATCCAACGCAGCCAAAAATAAATAAATTAATTAATTATTTTTTTAAAGCAGTTTCCAGGAAATTTTACTTGCTCAAATTTTAGTCAACCTTTAAAAGTATATGTGAATATATTAAAAATATATTTGCATATATATATATATATAAGCATATACACAGACACACATACAGACACACAAACACAGATGTGAATTCTCTTGCGTGCCCTGAGATTGAACTCCATCATTCAGTATAAATTAATGAGGATTTACTCAAAACTTCTTAAATTACAGCAACACTGGAAATTAAATGATGAGCCGAAATCAGAATATTTCTTTTTAAAGATTAATGATGAGCCGAAATCAGAATATTTCTTTTTAAATTGGTCATTAACTCTACCACTGTATTCTTTCTCCATCTTTTTACAATCCTTCATTAGAAAAAAAAAAAATGTATTCACCCAATTCCTAAATTGCATAAAAATATTGTTACCACATCAGTGACTAACCCAAGTGGAAAACATGGTGAAAAAAATTTGGAAAGCGTGCTATTTAATTCCAATTCCGATGAGTAATTTTGAGGTCATGCAACCTCATTGAACTTTCTGTTCAATCTTGGGGTAATTTTCAGCTGAAAAATACCGGGAGAGAAATGCAGAACCTCAGGCTTAACAGCAAACGATATAAAAAATAGATAAGAATAGAGGTACTTAGTGTTTCCAAAATGAGTACGTGTAGCACACTTCATTTTACTAAACATCAAGGAAATGTGAGTCCTGTCCAAAAGTAAAATTTCTAGGTTAAAGAGAAGTGGTTATCAATATAGTTCTATAGGAACAAAAATAAGGAGACAATTAACTCTACTTCAGGGAATAAGAGGAAATTACAGGGTCTTGAAGAACTGATCGTAGTAATCATTCAGAAATTTGCCTGTCATGTCCCACTACCAATCTCACTGCCTCAATCTTAGATATACCTGTGGTTAGAAGTGCCCCAGTCATTCAATACAACATGACATTTGCAACCACATTTTGGCTCTACTACACACATATTGGTATTTGTTTACATTATTTTAAAGGAAACACATCTCTCCAAACATGTTTTCACCACATAAAGTAAGTGAACTGACCCACCTCTCTAGGAATAGCAAAGAAAATTTGCATTGTATTTTACAATTGTAAGTTATCCTATTTTAGGCTGCAATTCTGCTATGGATTCAGTATATTTTTAAGTGAATCTTACCACAGATACATTTCAAATGGTTTTACAGTGATTTGAAAGCATATAGAAAATGTCCATTAAAAAATGCACCTCCTTTGCTTAAAGAAGAAAGTTATATATGAAGCAGTACGAGAAAGAGAGAGAGACGGAGAAAGAGAGGGAGAGACTTCTCTTCCATGTGTTTTTCATGATGGAGATAATTGATTTTCTTATCGCTATTGCTGTGTCGCTTAATGCTGACATTCACTGGCCTACTGAGTTCATCACAGCTGTGCTTATGCATCTCTCCCAAGCTCCATTTTCCACTGAACTGGAAAAGATTTGAATTTTTGTTTGATAATCTGCCACACCCTTGCTTTGCCTCATCTTTTTAGTCACCCTCTTTGTTAAAGGAGAACCAGATTAATCAGTGCTTTAGTTGGTGCAGGTGTTTAGATTTGTGTTAAAACTCTAAATGTGATCCAGAGAGCAAAATGACATGTCTGTGTGAACTGGTTAATATCAGGGAAGTCAGGGATGTATAGAAACCAATGTGTGTCTAGAGTACTACGAGGACATCAGCCCTTGGACTGCATAGTAGAATTCAACACTGTGTGTATTTTGTCCAGTCGTGACACCAGCTGAGATCCACATCCATCTAGACACTGTATTAGAAAACATTTTGACATGAAAAGGATAATAAGATCTGGGACATAGAATACAAAGGATCCTGGTGCAGGACCTCCAGATATGCTTGAGGTAGTGAAGAATGCCAAATCAGAAAATCTGGAGTATGAGATTTATCTCTGGATCGCTCATGGATACCTTAAAACACAACAATTATTTTTTTGTGCAAAATATCAGCTAACTTTTTAAAAATGAGTACATCAATCATGAATTTTTCTCATGGGTATAAAACTTTTATTTGAATAGATAACCAAATTAAGAATTTTAGGACAAACCAAAAATACAATAGAAATTGTATATGTAATACCTGAAATAAAGTATAAAAAGCATTATTTTAAAAATAATGTATCTAATTTTCCACATTGGAAAACAATTCTAATGAAGAAATTTAATCAATTTCAACTTTTATTGATCATGTACCTAAGATAAGGTAATGAATACAGATACATAAATTTTTTTATGCAAGTGTCAGAGACACCAGGAGAAAAATGAATCATGTTTCTGAATTGGTTTGAACACAAGGGGATTTTTTTTTAATATAAAGCAAAGATGATTGAAAGACAGAAAAATGTATATAACAGTCTTTTCCCCCAACCTCTCCACTATGATCCAGTAGCAAAGCTTATTTTCATGACTGTTCAATTGTTACTTTTTTTCCCTAAGTAGTGTATCTCTGGTCTAAAATCAGAAGATGTACAAGAGATTGGTCCAACTAGTTTTCTTTTCCTGTCACCAGGTGATGTCATCTACATTTGGACGTCTTTGTGCTTTTAGTAACTGGGCCTGTAGGGAGGCAAGTGTACAACTGTCCTCTCTTATAGAATAGATGTACACCTACGATTATACAAATAACATGTAAATTGAGTAAAACATTGTGTAACATGAATTGGGAGAAAGAGAAAGAAGATGAAAACAGTTTTAATGGAGGAAAGTCTTGAACTGGGTATTAGAGAAGTGACTTCCATGAATTGGTGTGAGATGGGGAGAATTTTATGTGCACATACATGCATGGAGATGGGCATGGCTAAGTTGACATGGAAAAAATAAAATAAATGCAGATGACCTTGATTAGAATTGAATAGCTCATGTAGAATAGAGAGATGAATGAAGGAACTATGGACTGATGATTAGGGTATAAAGAAATATCTTGATTAATAGAAATAACTTGGTACTGTGGACAAGCACATTTTTCTTGCAAAGATTTATCAAAGACCTATAAATAGTATTTGCCCCTCTTTAAAATATGACCCAGAAATTACTCCCCCTATCCAGAAATACATTGAAAAACTATGTTAATGTGGCCTGGAAATTATACATACAAAAGTCTAAGTTGAGAAATATTTATACTAATATTTATACCAATCCAGATAAAATGAGAAGTTTTGGTACTCTTCTGATATTTCATGTGATAAGCTCTTTCTCTTTCTGTTTCTTACAAAGTCAAGACATGAAGGGCTAAATTTTCCTCTAGAAAAATCCGTTTCAGCTTTTACAAGCAGTATAAAATTTGCACTCACAAGGAATTACTCTTTGGCTGGCTAAAGAAATTTGTGAAAAATAGAAACAGCTATAGATTAGCATCTAACTTTTAAGGTGCCATTCAAACATATCTTAGATACTTAGTCTTTTGACATTTGCCTGAAACTGAATTTCCAGGACCCAGAGTGGGTGGATGAATGAAAGGGACACACAGAGGCTTTTCTTCCAGTTAATCTTTTCCAGTTCCCTATTTAAATTGAGTTAGGGTGGATCCTGGCAAAATCCCAATATAAAAGTCTTCTAGGAAGATCAGGTTGGCAAATTAGTCATGCCCAAGAAAAGGGCATGAAGAAATTTCTCAAAATGATGCAGTTGTTAATAAGGGGAAATAAAAAAATACCCACATCTAAGCCTTTTATTAAAACTCAAGGTAGAGCCTTTTGATATATATTCTTAAGTTGTGCAAAGACACGTATGACTAAAATATGAAACAAACTTATACATACACAGATAGACACAAGCTCCAGATGTGCAATTTCTCCTAAGTTGTGGGTTGTGTCTTCCATAAGGGAAAAAGACATATTAATCATTTCTTTTACTGCTCAGGGGATGGGTGCTGCTCTCATATTTCAGAAAGGGGCTGGAGAGCGAGGGAAGCCAAACTTTTTCCTATTTAAGGCCAAAGCACAGGAATCTCAGTGGCTGAGTTTTATGACGGGCCCGGTGCTGAAGGGCAGGGAACAACTGATGGTGCTACTCTGAGCTGCTTTGCTTTTCTCCTTTTTGCACAAAGAGTCTCATGTCCGATATTTAGACATGGTGAGCTTTGTGCAAAAGGGGACCTGGTTACTTTTCGCTCTGCTTCATCCCACTGTTATTCTGGCACAACAGGAAGGTGAGTAGGTACCGATTTCAAGCAACTTTATGGGGTTTTTGCCTTTACTTCTCTTTACAAATCAGTATAAAGGGGAAACCAGTCTCCTAAAAGCTAATTTCCTCTGTCAGCTCCCAGCTGTGAAACGTAGAACTGACCAGGGTGGTGCTTTTTACATTTGCTTAAAGAGAATACTGTCCGTTTTGTATTTTAAAGTTCTCTGGTTGTTGAAGATAAAGATGTTCTCGTACTAACTTGTTTTCACGTTAACGGTACTGGAAACTTTTTTAAATGGCTTTTAAAAGTTCCCCTCCTGGATTGTTAACATCGTGGAATGCTTCCCTAAGCAGTCTGGAAGTTGTTGGTCTCTTGTAATACCTTTATGCTCTCCTTTGTATGCTGGATTCTTTGTCAGGATAGAACATTAAGCATTGTTTACCCAGTAAGATAATACATCTTAAAAATAGCATGCATTAAGGATAGTCTAAAGGAAAACACTACACATTATTAGAACCATTGAAACATAGTTCTGTAAAATGGCAACAAGGTAATACCTGCAACGTTCTTTAAACGGGTTCAAACTGTAAAAGAGTTTCATTGTTCCTGTTTGTATTCAGTTTCAAGCATTTACATGGTTGATTAATACGTATCTTCTAGTAATTTATGGTTAAGGCTCTAGTGTTTTCTGCATGTTCTACATTTTAACTGCATTTACATTGACAAAGAGAGTATTTATGAAAATATTTTCAACAGGAATGTTTGACTTTTCTGCAAACAAGGTAAAGATATTAGTACTCTTTGACTTCAAAAAGTTGATTTGTTCTATTTTCTAATAAGTGTAAATGATGGTTCTCATGTTCTAATTTCCTCAAAACCATGTTTGGTTCATTATCTTACTGTGTGAAAATATTTCTTTTAATTCATATGTTTCTCAGAGTCATTAAAATACCAGACATATTGGAATTAAACCTTTCATAGAATTAAGTCTTTAAATGCTAAATTTGAAGATACTAGAAGAAATCATTACACATTCATTTCTATGTGCACATAGTAAAAAAATGCTTACATTTAAACCTATAGTTTTTGCAAACATGGTGTCTGAAAACAGTTTTTCATTTTTAATGTCAAATATCTTTAATGTCCTATAGGTTGTATATGTAAGGAGGGGGGAAACACCCAACGATCTTTCTTCAGTTATATTCAGCCCATGGCCACAAATGAAAAGAAACATCCATATTCCTTGTTCCCTTCATTTCCTCTCCTCCTTTTTCCTCTCCTCCCTTCCTTTCTCCACCTTCTTATCTCTCCACCCCTTTTGACTCCTTTGGACCTCTTCCCCCTTGTCATTCCTTCACTTGTCACCCCATCCCCTTCCTAGGCAAGACCATCTCTCTTCATCTCTCCTCCTCCTTCCCCCCTTCCTCTATCACCTCCTCCCTCATCCCCTAGTGCCCTCCCTGTGGCTCCATCTCTTTTCTTTCTTCCCTCCTCTTGCCTCCTCCCCCTTTCCTTCCCTTGAATTCTCAGTCCTCTTTCCTCTGTTCCTCTCCTCTTCCCCTCCCCATTCTATTCTCCCAGAAGATGCCACAACCCCTAGTCCTTGGCTAAAATACCAAATGACTTCTACCACACCTCCACCTCAATCAAGACTTTTACCTTTTTAAAAATCCTTAAATTCTGCTAATTTCTGGGGAAAAAAATCACAAAGTTCTCATTTATTGGAAAGACTACAAACCTTTAATGTTTAGTTCAAAAGAGTGACAAAATATTTGTGGTTGCCTAGTGGTTACAATCTTTTATAATCATTATGGCTGTTTTTCTTCTCAATCCCACTTTAGAGGGGAAAAAAGTGTTTGATACCTACAGGATCTTTATATCACATAAGTTCTTTTTATTTTCCCTTTTCCCTTTAGCTGCAGAATATAATAAAAAACCATGAAATTTTGCTGATCCATTTGTATGCTTTTATGCTCAAAAAAGTTGTAAAGGATTTTGTTCAGTTTACTGCTTTTGTTTCTCATGAAAAAAGATGTTTAAGTTTTTTTTGAGATAGTAACATCTTATGTTCCCTGGAGGTTTTACAAAACAAGACCAAAAAAATGCTGGTAGATTAGCTTGGGGGAGGTTACAGGAGGTGGTTGAATATACAGCACATTGAGAATAGTCATATATAGTTCTGGGGTATGGGTTTCTTATAAATGCCCTGAGAATCCCAGAAACAGAACAGCTCCAATAAGCACTAACTTCTAGTCTACTCACACGAATATTCTAGAGCATAAAACATGTCCTCACAAAGAATTTTGGTCTTATTACAAATCTGTGGAAGTTCTATCTAATTCATGTATTTTCTTCTACCAATGGAGAAATATGTTCTATTTTATATTTCCTGTAGTTTATAAACATGCCAGATCTTAAGCACAAAGACTTGCCACCTAGTGGCTGACAGACAGTTACCATTTGCATAACCAGTGCCAACATAGATGTTACACAGCTGGATTCCGTACTTTATAATGAGATTTCAAAATATCACATGTGTGAATTTTAAGTATTAAACACTACTTTCCTAAGAAAACAGGTATATTACTGATAAAATATTGTCAAACACACATACTCAAACACAAACACATGGTAGCAATATTCAAAGACTTTTAGGAAATGGGCTTGAATGTTATGGCCACTTTCAAAATTCCATATATAACTATTCCACATATAATATATAACTATTTTTGTGAATATGTCAAGTTTCTGATTTTTTGGACTATTTGACATATTTTAGTTACTGCTTATTAAATAGATAAAAGGATAAAAAGTTATTACTAAGTAATATTTCTTCATTAGGGCAGGGAGATAAACTTAATTTTAATTCAAAGTGTTCTAATGTTTGAGCTTATATTTAGTTACTCGGCTAATTCCACTGTGATAATGAACTCTGGGCATTTAATTGTTTTAGAATTAAAGTCCACTGTAAATGGACTCAGAGAAATCAGTTCCTTATCACAGGTTATGAGAGTCTATTTTCTTTTACACTAATTTCCGTTATGCTTTAAGAGGGGATTTGTAACTGATCAAGCACACTTTGAACTGCTAAATCTACTTTTAAATAGGAGGTTCATCTAAAATTTAAGCAGAAATTATCTTCAGCTCTGTAAAAATATAAATTCCAAGAAAATAAAGTATTGGTACAAAATTTTGTGTTTTTCATTAATGATACCTTGCATTTCCTCCCCACCTCTAGAGTATTCAACATCAGATGATCTAAAGGCCTCTAAGTAAATAGATATTCTGATTAAATTCTGAAATTAAACATCTCTGTATTGTAAGAGAAAAGAACAAAGCCACTGGAACAATTCTGGGAAAGAAAGACTGTGGTTATGTGCTTCTAACTAATTCAGATTCTTGGGTTGATGTCTTATCTACAGGCTCATTATAAAAAATCAAGAAGCATTGGATATGAGTTTTCTAGGAGTAGAGTTGAGACTAAAAGCCCTCACAAAAGTCTCTGTTCCACACCTACAGAGTTGCATGCCAGAACTTGAGTAGTCACTCAGGGAGAAGAGTGCCATCTACTGAAACCCCATGGTTTCCATTGTGGAGGACTGGTGCAGAGTTCCAAAGATTATGTAGCTCAGTTCTTTCATTTTGTAACATCAGATGATCTCACCACCTTGAAGTGATTAAAGTGGATTGCTTAAGAGTTAAAGTTTTAAAGATGAAAGATGTTATTATTGCCTTTGCTGGACATGAAGAACATTTGTAAAGTTTCCAGGTCTACAATAACTTTCTGGAAACGTCTCAGTGGGCTGTTTCTCGTAAAACAGTTTTTCCTAGAAAAAAGTGTAGTGCTGTTGTTTTCTACATTCAAAAGAAAAAAATAAAATAAAATAGAAAAGAGAGGGGTGGTATGATGTAAAAAAATCTAGAGTTTTCAAAAGGGAAACTTGGCCTGTTTCATGTCAAGATGACAACGGAAAAAATAAGATAGCAATTCTTACACAAATCATTTGTTAACTGCAGTTTGGGGAGTTACATTAAACACTAGAATTTCTGTCTGTGCCTAATGAAAACACAGCAGAAATGGATTCCTTTCAGATTAACTAATAAAACCCTTGTATTTTCCATGACTGAGGTCAAGAACTGCCATTTAAAATGTAATCTTAGTGAACAAAACGAAAAGTTCAAAGAAGAGGACAAAAATTAAAGTGCCCCAAAGATGTAAACCTTGAACATAAAGGATTCAGAACCTATTAAAAATTAAATTTGCTTTGAAAAGTCACATTAAGAAATTACTGCTTCAGTAAAATGGCATTTATTTTTCCAAAACTTTGTTTTCTATAGTATTTGGTGCGGAGGATAGCAAACAGGGACTGTGTTTCTCAAGTTAATTAAAATCAGAGAAATGCTCTGGAGCTGCCTGGTGTGTTCATAAATGTCCAAGTTCAGAAGGGAAGCTTTTAATGAAGTTAGAAGTTCATTAATATGAATCATTTAGTAACTGTATTTTCTGAAAATCAATCTTAGACATCCTAAATAGGATGTCTAAAAACAAAATCCTATGTTTTTTGGCACTGGATACATAGGCCTTATCTGTTTATTGTTGTTGCTGCTGATAGGCTCCTGCTTCTCTGTATCTAGTAAAATGTATGCTGAGTTCCCAGTCCCGGTTAATCCTGTTGGTGGTCTGGATGTCATTAGGGTGGTCTTGGAGATTAAACTCTTTTTCATAAGGTCAGGAGAAAATAAACAACAGAATTCAACTCCAGATATTATCTTCTCTTTTTGAGGCCAGATTGAAAAGATATTCTGCAGAAAAATGTTATTCCTTAAAAAAAACAAAAAACAAAAAATAAACCCTGTCTTTTTAGATTCTGATTTTAAGCTTGCAGGATTTAGAAACCATAATGGGACAGAGCTTTGAAGTTAACTTCTTTAATCCTACCCTGCCCTTGAAACTGCAGAAAGGGAATAGAATGTAGTAGTTAAAGAGTATGGAATTTAGAGACAGCTTTCCTAGGTTCAAATATTAGCTTTACCTCTTACCATAGAAAACCTTGGGAAAATCACTTCATGTCTCTGTATCTCAGATTTCCCACCTGTAAAATGAGGATTATGACAACACCCACCTCACAGGGCCTGTGGGAAGATTAAGTAAAATAGATATGCGAAGCGCTCAGAACAGGGCCTGCAACATAAGAGATACAGATACAAACTCTGCCTAGTATTAGTTTTACTAACACTGGAAAATAAAATTACTGTAAGGAAGAAATTAAAGTACTTAATGACTTAGTGATAAGGAAGGTAAGAATAACATTTTGGTTATCAGGCATAAAACTTAAAGATGTTTGCCAACTGTAATTATACAAGTAGAATATATTTTCCTCAGTATTCCTATAATTGATCACTAATCAGATTATATTATAATGTAATTGCTGATTGTTAGGTATATGATACTTTTAATTCTAATTCTCTAATATTTTTATTTTTCACAGGGAAAAATATTAACCACCTTAAAGGAAATTTCTAATTGGAGACATAAAAATCATATAACTATAAAGAATAAAACAAGGAAACATCTAGAAATGATGATTCATAAAATTTCTTGGTTTGGGGTTTTTTTTTTTGTTTGTAGGGGACAAGAATAAGAAGAATCTACCTTGTCCATGCAAAACATTTTAAAATTGAAATTATCTACTTAGGTCTACAGATATTTCCTTCAGTCCTTTTTGTTAATTCATCTAACATACTTTAACATACTCTGATTAATAATAAGCAGCCAAAACATATTTATTAAAAATGTATGTTCTTCAAACATAAGTATCATTTAAAAGCCAAACATATTTCAGTTGGAAGCTATATGAATTCCTTTTGCTCACACTTACAAAATATTCAACTTTCTACCGTAACAGGAAAATAATGTTACGATAATTTGCATATCACATCTGTTATTTTTAGATTTTCAGATGAAAGAAAACCTTCTCTCTGAAGAGGATTCAATCAGAAGAGAAGAGAAAAGAATTAAACTTGTCACTCAAGCTAAATCAACAATTTGATTGGATGCTTTAGGGCATATTATTTTTACTCCAAAAATGGAATTAAGACAAACATAACTTGCATTATTTTTTAGTCACTACAGTAAAAGTCTATCAAATCAGCATAAATTAACATTTGAAGAATGGAAACCAAAACAACAAAAAGGAAAGCTTTTAAGAACATCTGAAAATATTAAATTATGTTACTTGGTTTTATTTTTCTCTAAAGTTCCAAAACAGAGAGCTAGAAAATAAAAGAGTCAAAGAGTGGATTATGTCATACACTAGCTTCATTTTGTTTTATAACTTAGATGATGATTTAGTCTAATGCATTGTTTGAGTGAACACAGAGAAATTTATTTCAGGACAGTTCTTTGTACATGTCACTAAGTGACATGAGAGGTGGGGTTTAAAATTAATTACGCATTGGAACAGGGAGACTTAGTTTAAGCAATAACAATAAAGGAAGTAATTGGGAAATCTATTACTTGTCCAGCAGTAAAAATGAGATTATTTACCTCTTCTTTAACATATTTACAAAAGTATGCATCTTATTTTTTTTCATCAAAGCTGCTCTGAATTTAGATATCTAAGAAAAGAAGGGAATAATATGAGATGACTACTGTTTCTGAATTCCGTTTTCTATTTTATTTCTAAACGCTGCAAGTGGCTAACTAGAGCGTTTTATTCCTCTTGAAAACAAAACATTTTTTTTCCTTGACTCTGCCATGATTTTCTCATATATAACTAGGCTATGGTCCTAAAACTGAGGACCGTGAGACATCTGTGTAATAGGTTTAGCTTCTGAGAGAACATGTTGCCAACCATATTTTGTCATGCACAAAACACAAAGTTAGAGGCAACTACATACAATTCTCCATTCTTTCAGCAAGGGTGACTGAGGTAGAACTGCAGAGAAAAGTCTGACTTTCAGCTACAAGTTTCTACAGGAACTGACTTTTCAGGAGAGCCAGATTTCTTTCAAATGAATGTGAGATAAGTTACGGCAATAAGCAAAAGTGCATTAATTCTTATTTTTCAAGCATTCCACCTTTCTTCTTTTATTTAGAACATCACCTTTAAAAAAAAGAGAAGTACACCAAAATAACTCAACCTTTATATTGAGACCTCTATGTTTTAAAAAGCATAACACACATGGCTTCTAATAAAATTTGGAAAGAAAAGGCTAAATAATTTTCATTTATGTAACACTGAGTTTAACTCCAATTCTAAAAAATTCATTTACAACTTTAATGTCAATACTATGCTCATTTGTTTAAAAGTTTGCAGAGTGAATGTAAAATACCGTATCTCTAGGTTGTGATAGTACCTTCAATGAGACACAAATATAGGAGGATGAATACACAAGGGAAAATGTTGTATGTTAATTTTAAAGCAGAATAAGAACATAGGAAGAGAAGATATTTAAAATACAACATGCTTGACCCTAGTTTTAACTGTTATCTTCATTTGTCTTTAATATGTCATCAGTATCCAACAGCTAATTTTTATAAAACAGGTCCTATGTCAAATATAGAAAGATATTCTTGACCCAAAGACAAAGAGCTAAAAAAAGTATTAGTATAAACTGGTCGTATCTTTTTCTTTTTTTTCTCAGCTTTATTGAAGTATAAATGACAAATGAAATTGTATATATTTAAGGTGTACAACATGATGAGCTGATATATATACACATTGTGAAATGATTACCACAATCAAATTAATTAATACATCCACATAGTTACGTGTGTGTGCGTGTGTGTGTGTGTGTGTGTGTGTGGTGAAAACACTTAAAATCTACTCTCTTAGCAAATTTCAAACATATATTGGCCTATGGTCAATATTCTGTATAGTAGTGATATCTTCAAGGAAGCTGAGAAGCCTGATATCCACATTATTAATGGGAAAAAATCTTGAGCTAAAACTAATCTGTTGGGACACTTCATATAATGTTAATTTAGAGAAATTTTTTTAAAAATAATTCATCTTAAGAAAAGGGAGCCAGTGTAAAGTTTGAAGAGTGTATGTCATGCAATTTTATTAAACAACCTTCCATCTCATCAAAATTTTCAGGCCTTTTCTGAAAACCAGTGAACTTAGTTCCTAAATATGTCAGTTCTGCTTAGAGAACAAATTTAATGCCTAGATCCTTTAAATTACTTCTGTTCATAATAATATGAAAAAGATTGCACTTCTCTTAAGCATATCTTTCAAAACACCATTTAAACAGGCCTACTTCATTCACATGAGGTAAGCATTTTGGCATTCAGCTTTTATGCTCACAAAGTATAGAGGAATGCTCCTTTAAAAGCTTAGACAATATTTCTTTCCAATGTTCTCATCTGTTTCAAACATGGAGGAGGAACTAAAAGAACTTTTTAAAATAAGCAGATTCTTTCTTGCTTACTTAAATTTGCAGTTAAACAACCATACTTTCTTCTATTAGCTGTAAACACATTGGGTAATTGTAACAAGAAAAGACTTTTAAACTTCTTGAATCCATCAGGGGTGTGGCACAAGATCATTAAAGTTGTATCTGAACACATAGATGGAAATGAGGAGGGGAGGTATGCTGTAGAGTACCTAGATTCCAAAATTCTCCTTTTTTTGTGAACTTTTCTTTATTGAATCAGCCAAACCTCTATACCCAAAATATTTAGCATTACTTCAGGTATGGAGAGGATATAAAAACGGGAACATGAAGAGGTTATCTTCATGGCTGTATGTAGTATCCAGGTAGAAAAATCTCAGGACTCTCTCTAAGGCCTCTTGGTCACAGGGCACCAAAAAGTGTTCTTAAATGACTTGCCTTCTCCCAAGCAAGCCTCTTTCAACAGACAAAAGTTCGGGCTCTGAGAAAATAAAATTTCACTGTTTTACAAAAATACAAATACTGAACTAGTATATGATTTGTTGTTGGCAAAAATTTTTGCAGATGTTTAGAAACTTGTAGTTTATTTTCTCAACTACTGGCAAGCTATCATAGTAATCCTCAAGAGCTAAAGTTATACTCAAGCACAGTCCACAGCTAATGCTTTAAGAATTGAGACCTGGTTTTATTTTGGCAACCCCTAAGCTGATTCATTGTTAATAGCTGCTGAAATTTCAGTATCTTACATATAATTAGGAAACAAGTCTAAAATTTTGGTTGAAGCAAATTTTTGACCATTTGAAGCCACAAATACACATGGTCATGATTCATATTTTTCCCTATTATTCCTTGCCAATTTTTGTTTAAAAAAACTTTTTTTTTTTTTTTTTTTAGTGATTTGGAAACCTCTTTACATCCATATGGGGTATACAATATATTATATTATATCATATTATGTTGACCTACTAATGCCCAACAGAGCTAGCAGTGATATTCAATACATACAATAAGACTTGTTACGATTTTCCCAGGAATCTGGAAGAGTTTTATGTTGCCAAGAGTAATTCAGATTTCCCCTGAATTTCTCAACTAGGTTAATAAAATCCAGGAAGTCTTCAGAGTTAGTGACAAAATCATCTTTATAGTTTAATGCTCCCATCTATAGTTAAAGCGAAGAATAGAAATTAGATAGAAAAACTTGTTTTCAATTGCACAATTAATGAATAAATGTTTAAGTGATTGTCGGATTTCCACTGGTGTTAAATTCTCACTACAAGCAAAAGTAAAATACCTACTGGCCCTAAGGAGAGTTTACCTTGGTATACCAATTTGATGTTAATAAACAGATTTGGTATTTAAAGCAGTCTCCTACTACTTAGCAAATTATGGAGGAAGACCATGATATTCTTCATAATTTAATTTTGGATTTTTTTTTGAACGTGCAAAATATCACCCCATCTCTCTTATTTTTCAGTTGTTGAAGGAGGATGCTCCCACCTTGGTCAGTCCTACGCGGATAGAGATGTCTGGAAACCAGAACCATGCCAAATATGCGTCTGTGACTCAGGATCTGTTCTTTGTGATGACATAATATGTGATGACCAAGAATTAGACTGTCCCAACCCCGAGATCCCATTTGGAGAATGTTGTGCAGTTTGCCCACAGCCTCCAACAGCTGTGAGTTTAAAGAAAATCTGTACATACTCAAGATTCATATTTAAACACATGAATAGTTCCTATGTCATAGGAGCCTGAAAGGAAGTGAAAGTAATGTCCAGCAAATAATCACATGGGTATTACCAGTAAAAGGTGAACCTTCCTGTTAAAAACCAGAGATTGGATGCAATTTAGGACAAGAAATTGGGACACACTTCATGGGAAAATTGTTCCTATCTATGTCTTGTTTAATCTGTATCTTTTCCATTTATTAGCCCACTCGCCCTCCTAATGGTCAGGGACCTCAAGGACCCAAAGGAGATCCAGTAAGTAAACATTCTACAGTGAAAGGAAATTAGTTCCTTGATGAGTTTGCTTTCCTTTTTTCCCTTCTAATAACCTTTCCATATTTGAACTTTCATCATGTATACATTTCCTTTAGTACCACATATTTAAATAATGACACATGATAACTCAAACTGAGAATCCATAATTGTGCATGTAAAGATTCAGATTTCCCCATCTTTGTATAACGTCTTCATCCCTATTATTGGTTTGAAAAATAACATATAGGTCAATATACAAAGGAATAAATTACACTGAAATTATTCACATGATTTGGGTAAAAATGTATAGATTCCCAAGAAAACGTATCCCTTATGTTGATTTCTTATAAAGCATAGAAGCTACAATTTAATAATGATTCTAAATCACTAGGACTTTTCAGTGTTTTGTTTATTTTTATCTCTGATTTTTTTTTTTAGGGTCCTCCTGGTATTCCTGGGAGAAATGGTGATCCTGGTCTTCCAGGCCTGCCAGGTTCCCCTGGTTCTCCTGGCCCTCCTGGAATCTGTGAATCATGCCCTACTGGTAACCAGGTAATAAATTCCAGGACTAAAACGTTGTCCCATTTAAAACTACCTGGTTCATTTTCTTTTCTTTAGTCTATATTACATCTCACTTCTGTGGGTTTCTTATATCTATTCTCTGATTTTGTGTATTTAACAAATTCCCATCTAGTGCTTATATATGCTAGGCACTCTTCTAAATGCTTTATAAATATTCACTTTTCCTCATAATTCTAATGGTATTGCTACTATATCTTTGCAAAATTTCCCAGCTTCTAAGCAGGCATATAATATATGCATGATGTTTGAAAAATGAACCATCAACTCCCCAAAGAATTAACCTAGAGAATTTAGGAATTGCTGTAACTATTCCCCTTCTAATCCTGATGGTAAAGCCTCTGAAAGTCTGGACAAAAGCAGCTGAAGAGCTATGAACACTCCTTAATGACTTCAAGTCCAGAGGATTATTCACGCCTATGCAACGACTCTTG